>NC_138192.1:98831510-99431510 GCF_964194105.1 Spermophilus citellus
CCCCAGTTTAAGATTGACCTTTATTTGCTCTTCTTAAACCGCTGGATCAAATAAGAGCATATTGACTGATTATTTTTTGGATATTTGTTTTATCTTTGGTATAGAGAATTCTATTAGTCCATCTTCCATATCAACACAGAAATTGGTTCCAACTTCCCATATACTTTCATTCGTATAATGTATGAAATAATCAGCCGTCAAAATGAACTAACTATGGTTACATGCAACCACATGGATGAATTTTAGTAAGAAAGTATTGAATGAAAAAGGTGAGTTGGAGATTCATGTAATACTATATACTTTTTTAGAATGTTTAAACACAAAATTAAATGATGGTACTCGAACATATTACATGTATGATAACACGAATGCACAAATACAGAATTCAGGACAGGGATTACTTCTCTGGGGAAGCGAGGAGCACAAGAAAATCAGTACACATGACTCACTGCTAATCTTTTAGTTTAGTGGTTCTCAAACTTTAGTACGCATCAGAATCACCTGGAGAACGCCTTGAGAATGTGGGGAACGGGGCCTAAGAATGTGCATTACTAACCAAATTCCAGATGCTTCTAGTTTTCTGCTTTCCTGGGGAACATACTTTGAGAACCATTTCTAGTACTTCACTTTGGTTAGATTGTGGGTTCACAGGTACTCCATTCTTTTTTTTTTTTTTTTTTTTTGGACTAGGGATTGAGCCCAGGGAGCTCTACCACAGCGACATCTTTTTATTTTTGAGAGTTTCACCTGTGTTGCTAAGGTTGGCTTCCAACTTGCAATCCTGCTGCTCCAGTTTCACAAGTAGCTGAGATTACACCGCACCCAGTTGTTCCATCCTTTTTTTTTTTTTTTTAAATTACATGTATATCATGAACCCCTAAGTTACATGAGGGAGCACTTGGAATGTAATTCAATGGCAAAGCCCTTGTCTAGCACTGGGTTCAATTCTCAGTACCACAAGGAAAGAAGTATCAATTAAGTGGGGAGAGGGTGTAACCCAAATATGAGAGTGTGTTATGAACTACAGACTATTACTTCAATTCTGGGCTCCTGAGGTTTCTCCTGCCCCCAAACTAGAGTCCCATTACTAAAAGCAAACTTGAAAAACACTCCTAGAAGATTATCAAGACCATTAAAAAAATATTAACTCCTCTTGAAAAATAAATTTGAAAATTATTCTTCTTTATGTGCACAGCAGCAACATTGCAGTCTACTTCCCTGGACCTCAAGTGTCTATGGGAAGGATTTAGCAGATCAAATCTACATCTTGATTCAGCAAAAAACTGTTTACATAAAATATTTCTCCAACTTTTTCAGCTCTTATTCTTCCCTTAAGTTTAGGTTCTGAAATAAAATTTAGATTGACTTTTCATATATCGACCAGGGCATATGCAGAGGAATGTCCTGCCTAGAAAGGGAAACAGATCCATGAGTGTAAAACCACAACTTACAGAAGGGAGCCGAAGATGTTATAACAGAAAAGAGGCTATTTTCCCGCCGACTTCCGCCAAGAAATCTACTGGCGCAGAGCCTGTGGAGGATGGGGGCGGGGGCGGGCGCTTACGGCCGAATTCCATTGGTTTTCGGGGCGGAAGCTTCTGGGCGGCTTGGCTGCGCATGCGCCCCTCACACGTGCGTTTAAGACACCGCCTCCACAGCTTAGGCCGGCTGGAACTATGCTGCGAATATCTGTCCTCAGGCTGCTGGGATACTCGGGGACCCGCAGGGTCTCTCACCTGGAGAGCTCTGGCCCACGCCACTATGGTTCAGGTTCTCAGTGTACCCGCGATGATCCTCAGGACACGCGCGCCTACTTCACCACACCCATTTTCTACGTGAACGCGGCGCCACATATCGGACACCTGTATTCCGCGCTCTTGGCGGATGCCCTTTGCCGCCACCGTCGCCTCCGAGTTCCCGGAACTGCCGCAACCCGATTCTCTACCGGCACCGACGAGCACGGTCTGAAAATTCAACAGGCGGCGGCCACTGCCGGCGTGGCCCCGATTGAGCTGTGCGATCGAGTCTCTGCCCAGTTTCAGCAACTTTTCCAGAAGGCTGGCATCTCCTCCACCGACTTTATCCGCACCACGGAGGCCCGGCACCGGGTGGCCGTGCAGCACTTCTGGGGGGTGCTGAAGTCCCGGGGTCTGCTCTACAAAGGGCTCTATGAAGGTTGGTATTGCGCCTCTGACGAGTGCTTCCTTCCTGAGGCCAAGGTCACCTGGCAGCCGGGCCCGTCGGGGGATTCGTGCCCTGTATCTCTCGAGAGCGGGCATCCTGTCTCCTGGACCAAGGAAGAAAACTATATTTTCAGGCTTTCCCAGTTCCAGGAGCCACTACAGCGTTGGCTGCGAAGCAACCCTCAGGCCATCACTCCAGAGCCATTCTATCACGGAGTCCTTCAATGGTTGGAGGAGGAGCTACCGGATCTATCTGTTTCTCGAAGGAGCAGCCACCTGCACTGGGGCATTCCAGTTCCTGGGGACGATTCACAGACCATCTATGTATGGCTGGATGCCCTGGTCAACTACCTCACCATAATTGGCTACCCCAATGCTGAGTTCAAATCTTGGTGGCCAGCCACATCTCATATCATAGGTAAGGATATACTCAAATTTCATGCCATCTATTGGCCTGCCCTCCTCTTAGGGGCTGGATTGAGCCCACCACATCGCATCTATGTCCACTCCCACTGGACGGTGTGTGGCCAAAAGATGTCCAAGAGTTTGGGCAACGTGGTGGATCCCAGGACTTGCCTTGATCGATATACTGTGGACGGCTTCCGTTATTTTCTTCTTCGGCAGGGTGTTCCTAGCTGGGACTGTGACTACTACGATGAGAAGGTGGTTAAGTTGCTGGACTCTGAGCTGGCAGATGCCTTGGGGGGTCTTTTGAACCGATGCACTGCTAAAAGAATAAACCCTTCTGGAACCTATCCAGCCTTTTGCACTACCTGCTTCCCTAGTAAGCCAGGGTTGGTGGGACCATCAGTTCGTGCTCAGGCAGAGGATTATGCTCTCGTGAGTGCAATGGCTAGTTTGCCCAAGCAGGTAGCAGAGTATTATGATAACTTTCAGATCTATAAGGCTCTGGAGGCAGTGTCTAGCTGTGTTCGGCAAACTAATGGTTTTGTCCAAAGGCATGCACCCTGGAAATTGAACTGGGAGAGCCCAGCAGATGCTCCCTGGCTGGGTACTGTGCTTCATGTGGCTTTGGAATGTTTGCGTGTCTTTGCAACTTTGCTTCAGCCTGTTACCCCAAACCTAGCTGACAAGTTGCTGTCCAGGCTGGGGGTCTCTGCTACAGAGAGGGGACTTGGAGATCTCTTTTTCTTGCCTCGATTCTATGGACATCCATGTCCTTTTGAAGGGAGGAGGTTGGGACCTGAAACTGGGCTTTTGTTTCCAAGACTTGACCAGTCCAGGGCTTGGCTGGTGAAAGCTCACAGGACCTAAAAGCTCATTTCTTACTGGCTTGGGGTAAAAGCAATGTGTTATTTTTATTTTCAGGAAGGTTATACTAGTGTTTTCTGAGCACATACTCCATGTGCCCCTGAACAAAGGTTTGTAGCCTTTCAGGTGAAGACTACTTCCATTTCTTCATGCCCATCAACAACTGTCTTTTGTGCACCAATGTTCTAAGATGTCTCTAGGGGAAATGTGGGTAAGAGAGAAAATTGCTGATATTTTTCCCCCATTATACCTCCTCTTAAACCACAGTTATGTTATTTGTTTGCCCAAACTACCTCTCATTACTTCTGCTTCTCAGGCCAATAAGTACAGTGACTCCTTTTATTGAGAGAGGGGTTGGAGCCTCCCAGCCTCAGCTTTTATAGGCTAGCCCTACTTTGTTAACATTGGGTGTCTGCAGATTCTTTTAAAAACCATATGATTTTTGCCCATATTCATTCCCATTATTTAAACTCCATGCCTACTAGGACTCCCTACTTTGTCAGTCAGTCCAAACAGTTGTGTTTTGTAACATTACACTTCAACCAGTAGATGGCTCTAGTCTCATATTTAATTACTTAAAATAGAAGTTTCAGAATTAAGTTTTCTGCTAATTTCACTGGGCTTTAAATTTTTTATGCTTTTCTTGATGATGAGATATCATAAGGGATTTTTTTTTCTTGTGTGTGTGTATATTTGTGTGGTATTGGGGAGTAAACCCGGTGCCTTGTCCACGCTAGCCACTCTACCACTGAGCTATATCCCTAATCTTGACTCTCTTAAAATAACAATTATTTGCCACCACTGCTATTTTAATAAGTTCTTTTTTTGGTGGTGTTGGAGATTCAAGCCAGGGCCTTGCGCATGCTAGGCAAGTGCTCTACCACTGAGCTACATCCCCAGCCCTCAGGTTTTTTGTTTTAAGACTACTGAAAAATGACATTTACCTTTTTTTTGGTACCAGGGATTGAACCCAGAGGTGCTTAACCACTGAGCCACATCCGCAACCCTTTTATTTTGAGACAGAGTCTTGCTAAGTTACTGAGCCTGGCTTGAACTTGTGATCCTCCTGCCTGTCACTGGGATTACAGATGTGTGCCACCACACCTGGCTGACATTTATTCTTATTGATAGGCTAATAAATAAATGTATAAAGTTGTTTATATGATAAACTATAAAACTTGCAGAATTTGGTATGTTAATTTTAAACTTTACAGGTTACAGATATAGCTAACAATTTGTAAATACTTTAATGTTTTCTGTTTCTTATAGGCTTAATTTTGTTATCCACATATACTAATTTACTTTGATTTCTTATTGGTCAATCAAAATAATACAATGTAGAAATTGTATAGAAATTATAAATATTAGTATGCTTACTTTCAAGTAGATTTTGTTGTTAAATTCTTTTGATGTTTTAACTTATTAAAGTTTAAAAGTTTATAAGTACCTTATTCAGATCTGTTCTGTTGCATTTGTTGAAGGTGATGGTGCAGGGAGGAAATGATCAATGCTCCAGGAATCTCAAACTGGATTTAGGGAAACTCCAAGGCTCCATAAGAGAATATCACAGAGAAGATGTTAAGGTATCAATTTATACAGTAACTATAATATAGTAAGCCAATGTTATAGCTCAGGTGATTGGGCAACTAGGCCAAAATTTAACATGAGAACATGCCTTGGAATATCCATTCATTGTATGGTAACGAGCAGAGGGCTCACTCTGAAGTAAACTATTGTCCTGGTAGTTTCCCCAGATTTATTTTAGGTGCTACCATTCAGCTCCAGATTCTCTTTAAAATGATCAAGGTGAGGGATTCCTGGTTACTTGGAAACACTGCTTGGAAAAGAATGTTTGAAGGCATTCTAAAGTTGGAAGGACCATTTCTACAAATGTTCCCTTTGGACTTTTTAGTTATCATTTTGGGCTTTTGTATTCTGGTTACTTGCTAGAATTACCAAGACATACTAGAGCAGAGTGAAAGATGTCATTTGTTTACATTAATGAAGGAAAACATTTGGAAAATCAGTGAGATGATAATCTCTGCCTTTGTTAGTGCTCTTATAGCATTATTATAGTTCCTGTCATGGACTAATACACAGTTATCTTGCGTTGATCTTTCTTATGGCCCAGTGCTGATCAATACACAGAAGTTGGTTTGTTGGAGGGTGTTAATATTGAGTTCTTTTTTACACTGTTACTTGTGCAGACACTTAGATATTTGTAGTACTGGAGGTACAAGAAAATAGGAGAATCAGAAAAAGAGAGGGAATAATTACTACAGAAGACAGGATATTTTGAGTGGAGGAGTGCAGTAACTTGGATCTCACTTCTGTGATGATATGGAAGGTGAATCAGTCAGATTCTCTATTGGAGGCACACTATTGATAAAACAGATAACCATTTGGGTACTCAGTTGTGTTTGGTTTGATCCAGTAGTTTAAGAATGGCAAGTGGAGGACAGGTGACATTTAAAATTGGAGGGCATGCACTTTAAGAGGGGCGTCCTGTCAGGTGTGGTGATACATGACTGTAATCCTAGTTACTTGGGAGGCTGAGGCAGGAGGATTTCAGGTTTGGGGCTACCCTGGGCACTTAGTGAGACCCTGTCTCAAAATAAAAAAGGCTGAGGATAGCTCAGTTTTAAAGGACCCCAGGGTACATCCCTAGTACTATGTAAACACACACACACACACACACACACACACACACACACACACACGGCATCCTAATAACTTCTGGGAGATGACAATAAACTTAGCTTTAAGAATCCTCTTATTCTAGAACTGTTAGTACCTTATTTGGCATCTTGTAGGTCCCTTTATCATAAGGAATTTTCTTCCAAATACTACTGTTGTGGTTCTCAAATATTCATTTTGGGAGCAGTGTTACAGGAGGGACAAAGCACTGTTTAGATCAGGTATTCCTAGGTTGTCCTTTAAGGAGAGTAATAAGATATCAGTAGACAGTAGTTCAGTAGACTATAGTCCTATCTATGTCATGTAAGAAGTAATTGGCAGAGTATATGTTAAGTGACAGCACTATATAATGGAGACCTGTTTTATAAGCATACTCTTAGACTGGGCACCTAGAAGTTGGAAAACCAGTAACTATAGGAGAAGCAAGAAGTAAATACAATCTCTGATTTCATTGAAATCTGTTTTTCTAGAAGTAGACCTCATTCTTTTTCTTGAGGACCTGTGGACTCTATAAGGAATGTGAAAAGAAATTGGATATGAAGTTGATGCCAGAGTACTTGAGAAAGGCATTGGCTATTGGCTGTAAGATGGGTCCTTGGGCATGGTGTTTTTTTCCTCCAAAGATGTACCTATGATTGGGATGTAGCTTTTTAGATCTGAGAAGTTCTGAAACTGGAGTGAAGCTAGCCAGTAGTTGTTCATGTTGCAGGCCTCCAACAAGGATGACTTACAACCATAAAGTTGCGGCAAGTGACAGTACCAAGGTTCCTTTAGACATTATGGTAGGGATGGGTTCCTGAATCTCTGACTGTTCCACCTTTACCAGGTATATAGTGGCAATTTTGGCTTGCACTAGTGTAATCTTTAGTTATAGGGGGGGTTAGGCCTCCTGGCTAAGATTTGGTGCATACAGCTGCTATAGATAATCTGTAATTGCCTTCTGAAAACAATGTCCTAAAATCTGTAGTCCAACTAGATATAGAATCACTTATTGGCGAGGTCTGGGGTGTTGTAAACCATGGTGGGTCCTTTCCTTGTCTTTTGTTAGAGAGTGAATATTAGTACACCCAGAATGACATGGACATATTGATAGCCATATGTCTATTTCTGCAGCAAAGGTGTATTGGGTCAGCAAGTTTGAGGGAAGCTACGGCACAGACTGGGGTTACAACACAGAATCTATAGGAAACCCTTCAAATTCCTTGCAAAACTAATGGATATTCATTCTGCACAGCATAACTGGTTCTGCCCCTTCCTCTTGAAGGAGCTTTGGATAGGATTGGTTAATTTTATCAAGAGGAACATAATTTGGTTAGTATTACTAGAGGATCCAGAACAGTAACAACTAAGTTAATAAGATTAATTAGTGGGATTTTTAACCTTTCATGAAATGTGGCTTATTTCTAGAGGCAGAGAATAGAAGCCCAGCCTAAGCTGGCATTCCTACATCTTTAATTACTAGTTTGAGGAGAAAGGAGGGGACTCACCAGTTTGGAGGTAAAATTGGATTCTTTATCTTAGTTTTTAGATAGTCTTGGGTTACCCAAAATAGATCTTCTGAAATCAGGGAATCATTTTACAGAATAGTTGAGCATATTTAAGTACTTATATTTAAGACTACATTTCATTAGTTAATTTCTACTTATATTTTCATGATGAGGGAAAGGAACTGGGAAGAACCACACACCAAGAGGATCTTCCTACGGCCCTGACAACTGGAGCAGATATTGGGAGGTTCAGCCATACCTGGATTGTTATCAAAGTAAGACTATGGTATTTTTTTCCTTGGCCATGAACTGAATTGTTTGTGGCACAGTTACTCACCATGGATTTTAAAATCCTCAGCTCCTCACATAAGAGCAGGAAGGTATGAGATGTCAGGATGTTTCAGGAAATCAAGTATGCCACCTGCAAGAAGAAAATTATACCTCCAAGGAGAGATGAACCCTGCCCTTGAGACATTAAGATTTTTGGATGGAGGGGCTGGGGATGTGGCTCAAGTGGTAGCATGCTTGCCTCGCATGCGTGCGGCCCGGGTTCGATCCTCAGCACCACATACCAACAAAGATGTTGTGTCCGCCGAGAACTAAAAAATAAATATTAAAAATTCTCTCTCTCTCTCTCTCTCTTTAAAAAAAAAAAAAAAGATTTTTGGATGGAACAGTGGCAGAAGGCCTGAAAGACTCACTGGGTAAGTTGGAGGGACAGCTCTAGGAATAAATGGAAATGGAGGATGCTACCTGTTTTAGTGTATGGTATTGGGACAATGGTACTAACCTCTCTATGCGGCTACTCTCAAGGCCACATTTTGTGTGTGTATCTATCATTAGTTAAGAACCACTGGTTTATGGGACTTAACATGGAGATGAATCTTTAAAAATTAATTATGATTGACTGCTAAAGGTTGGAATAATTGTATTATTCTCTTAATATATATAATAAAGTTATGACCAATTATGCATTTTTTTTCCTAACGGTATTATTATTATTTTGGTATGGGGGACTGAACCCAGGAGCACTTAACTACTGATCCACATCCCCAGCCCTTTTTTTATTAATTTTTAATTTTGACACAGGGTCTTGCTAAGTAGCTTAGAGCCTTGAACTTGCAATCATCTTGCTTCAACCACTGGAGCCACTAGAATTATAGGTGTTCACCACTGTGCTTGGATCCTAAGGTATTTTTAAAAGGGCAATAACTTTAACTTTTGAACACATTAAATAAAACAGTTTCAGTAGTTTTGCTTCCTTTAAACTAGTGTTAAAGTTTCTATTTAAAAATCTATATATATTAATATGAAATTAGTATGTTACACATTTTAGGTTAATGTTAAATAATAGAAGTAGGATGTATTTCTTTCAAGCCAGACAAAATGTTTAAAGAAAACTCAATCTAACAGAAGATGGGAAGGAGGAAAAAAAGAGCAGAGAAAAAGGAAAAATATGATAATCAGAGAACCCTCAACATGAGGGTAGAAATAAACACAAAATGAATAATAAAATACTTTATATGATAATATCCTGTCAAAAGATAAGTGTTCAAGATTAAACTCAACAAAAATCGAGAAAGCAATATTAATATTAGGCAATCTAAAATGAGGTGAAAACTATTACCAAAGATAAAGGGGACTTAGTATAAAAGGAATAATGTACCAAGTTATAACAATTATAAACTCAAAATGTTAGAAGCTATGTTGAAAATAGCATTAAAAATAAAATTGCCACTCATGAGTTCAGAAAAACCATTTGGTGAGAAAGTGAAAATATAGTAATTCATAGTAGACATTTGCATTTCAGTCTTTAATGCTTATTACTAAGTGTATCATCACTGCTAAGTATAGGAAAAGACATAGCAGGCAAGGTTTTGTTCTATTTATATTCTTGTCTCTGTGAAGATAATAATTTAAACTGTTGTTGGCTAAATATGCTTATTCAATAAGTCCTCTCAGTAGGTTATTAAAAGGGAAGAATCATATAGCTATGATTTTGCCAAATTTTCTAATTAGTAATAAGAGAACTAATGGTTCCTTATTTTATTCCCTCATTTACTTTTCCTATTAACTCTATGAGTTTAAAAAAAAATTTTTTTTTTGGAGGGGAGCGCAGTACCAGGGATTGAATTCAGGGGCACTTGACAACTAAGCCACATCAGCCCTATTTTGTATTTTATTTAGAGACAGGGTCTCACTGAGTTGCTTAGCACATTGCTTTTGCTGAGGGTGGCTTTAGAACTTGTGATCCTCCTATTTCAGCCTCTGGAGCTGCTGGGATAACAGGTGTGCGCTACTGCGCCTGGTCTCTATTATTCTATACCTCATATTCTATTTTGATAAAAAAACTCAGGCATAGACAGATTAAGTAATTTGTCTAGGATTATACAGTTTGTAAAACAGGATATTGGAGACTGAAATGTGTTCTCCATGCCAGAATCTATGCACCATCATAAACACTGAATATATACTGAGGGCATGTTTTAATCCAAAGATCTGAGGATAAAAAGTATAAATAAGACCCTTAATTGAAATTCATTAGTGTTTCAAGATAAGGAATTAGTTTCTCTTGACAGATTATGAAACAGATGAATACCAAAATAAAAACTTAAAAAACTTACCTTTTTCATGAAATATGGGATACTTCACTTTTGCTTGCAGTAGTTTCCTTTAGATCTTAAACCTGCTTATGTGTGCTCATGCAAATTGTTAAATTTTATGGTAACGGTAGAGTCTATAGTTTGTTCCTTTTCCTTACAGTTATTTTTTATTATTTCCAAAATAGTGCTCTAAATTCTAGAATCCAGTATTTCTCTTCTAACTGAAAATATGTTGTTAAAAAGTCATGAAATCTAAGTTATTTTGAAATATTTTTACTAATTAATGCTTTAAATACACATTTATCTCTAAACATGAAAATAATAATCAAGTTTATTTGAATTGACTATTATAGTAACAAAGCCAAAGAAGTTTATTAAAGGCCAAACACTAAAACTTTTTCATTTCATACATACAGTTTTAATACAAATGAACTTAATAATTACTAACAATTTAAGTTCTATGACTTTACTGAACATTACTGTATTCTTACAATATCTTTCCTAACAAGCTTGCAGAAACCAGATTAAATGCCCTTTGACTGCAGTTATTACCAAAGCAAATATACCTTTATTGGCTAAAATACCACATATTAGATAATTTCTGATAAATATACCTTGTATCATAGTTGAGACATTTTCTTACCCCCTCAAACTAGAGACTTTATTATGAATTGCATAAAGAATACTTAGTGTTGAGTTTCACATTATTTTATTAAATGTAGTTATTTTGTTGGGCATGAGTTATACCTTAAAGAAATGTAATGCACCTATTTTTATGTAGGTCTCTTAGTTATTATGTAAAATGTACTTTAAAAATATATGTAAGGTATTAAAATCCTGGTTAGGTAGGAAGGCCAAAAAAACCCCTTAATTTTAATTCTATGTTTAAATAGTTTCTTCAGGATTCTGTTTAAATGCAGGCAACAAAGTCCTATAGTTAGTGAGACAGGATGGATACTTTTCAGTTTTTTTATGCAGAGTAAGTTATGACTTGTTGCAGTATCAGACTGATACATCATAAAATGGTCCTATATAGCATATTTTAGAAATTTTTAGAAGTCAATTAAAGAAATTTTTATAAAGGCTTTTATAGAGTAAAGAACCTTCAATCCTGGTAAATTGAAATTAGTGTATTAACTCTTTATATTTAAATTTCTATAAAACTTATTTTTTAGAAACTTCTAATATTTTAAATAAGATACAGAACTTTTTAGTACTAAGTTCTGTTTTGTTTTTACCTCATTACTTGGAATGTAATTAAAATTACAATGTGTAAAAAGCCTATTTTAGTGTTATAAAAGAAGATTGTAAATACTAACATGAAATTAATTATTAAAAATATGTACGGTTAATTGTATGAAAGCTGATGGTTGGATTTTTCATGCCATTTCAGAGTCCTTAAAATAGGAAGATTTTTCTTATTTAATATTGTTCATATTAAATCAGTCTCCAGAAGGGAGTTGATTCATATTCAATTTTAAATAAAATATTTTTGGATGTAACTGATGTCATAATATTAGTTTTCTAGCTTAAGGAGAACTTCCTTTTTCCATAATCCAGGGAGATTATCTAAAGGTGGAGCTATCAGATCTGTGGCATAAAAACTAGTAAATGTATAATTATGTAGCTAAATGTAAAAATTAGGAAATCAACGTGATTTCAGATGGAAAAATAGTGGAGACTTATTATTTAACATTGAGAATAATGAGAATGGGGCTAGCCAAGTTAAACCAAGTTATCAAAACCCATCATCCATAAGCTTGTTGAGGTAGATGTTTAAATATTCAATATATAAATATGTGTAAGTCTGAACTGTAAGCAAATTTTCAGAAGATTATAACATAAGCAGGGCACAGACATAAAAATTTCTTCGGTCCACAGGACTGTTGCTGAGTTTACTTAGACAATATTAAGAGATTTACTATGTTGTTTTAATTGAAAGCTATTTTCACAAACTGTTGGATGGAGCTTGTGTAAAATATTACTGAGGTTAACTTTGCTAGACAGTATCGGGTATTTACATATCGCAGAAAAAATTTACATGTATTATTAGTATCTTAAAAATTTTGCATAATGGTCAGATACTAATAAGGATTTTAGGAAATTTTCTTTTACATGTTGCTAAATATATGTTATATAAGTAGATATCGTATAGCATTCTTTGCTTTGGTACCAAAGTTAGACATGTTAAAAACAAAGATCCTAATATGATTAGCAAGAAACACATTGTAAGTATTAAACCACTCAAATGATTAATGAACACTTTAAATTATTCTTTAGATGTTTTTTTTTTCCCCAAAACACCAAAGGAAAAAAGATACTTTTTTAGGTAATACTTTTTAATATTAATTAAACATTTCCTTTATATACTGTCTTTTATAAACTGGTTGTTTCAGAACTATCTGAGGCTAAGAATGAGGTTTTTGTCTCCATTTCTTTGTTCATTTTTATATCTTGACTTATAAAAAGGACCTCAATAATTAAAAGCCAAAACATTGATCTTTTATAGTTATTAAAGCAGTTGTTTTTGTTATCATGAATATGTTACATTACCTATAAAATAAGAAAAAGGTTTCACAATTTAATCAGTAGTTTTAGGGGGAGTTATATTAATATATTTTCATATTACCTATGTTCTATATTTTATAATCTAGACAGAGAAATGTAAGCTTCACAGAATTTAGTGAAAGTAGTATGGAAGTAACAATACCTTTGGGTAAAGAACACAATTACCTAAAACAAATTAGCTAATGAAAACCCTTTAGTGTCAGTCTTTTTGGAAGCAAAATAAACTCTCAGACTCTTGAAATTTACAAAAGTTTTAGAACAAAAATGCCTGATATATGCTGAATAAGTGGGAATAATAAATATAGGATTAAAATGTATGCATAAAAATGCCAGATAAGATGAGTATTAAATAGATTGTTTCATGATATTTTGACCAGTGCTTTAGTAACAGAATACTGGGTCTTAACACACAGTATGTTACTTTCAAAGTAACTGCAGCAAAATGAAATTTTCTTAAATTGAGGGAGTAGCCTTAGGATGTACCTGAATATTCTTTAATATAATTAGGCATTACATTTTATTACTTGACCTAAATATTTTAGCTCAGAAATATTAGGATAATATAACCAATATATATTCACACACACCCATTATTCTTTTTGAGGCAGGATGAAATAATCACTCCAAATTATTATTGGATTATCACCTTCCTGATACTATAAGAGAGTTTGTAAGCAAGGGTTAGCTATGTCTACAAATATGAAACACCTGGAATAAAATTGAAAAATCCAAATAGTAAAGTTGTATATGAGATTGTCATGTTGGTAAGATAGCCAGAGGATGACAAAATTTTCCAAACTTTAATTTAACTTGGTGTAGACAAGAAATAAAAATATTGAAATTCTTGTACTATGCAATCAAATTTCACTAAGTTCTAGAATAAATTTCCATACAATTTAAATACTGCTTATTTCTATGACTTATTTTTATTGTTTTATTAATAATCTAGTCTTCTACAAAAGGATTATCATGTTTTTATAGAAGAAAGTTGGGATATAGGGCAAACAGGAAGCATTTAGAGAAAAGTTGGTGTGGCTGTTTTTAATGTGTAAAAATTCTGTAACAATAGGCAATCATAGCTTCTTTGGATTTGAAAGTGAAATATGGGTAAGTTTTATTTGGTTAAGGTTAATGTTTTAAAACTCTAGAAATCTCACCAACTAAGATCTGAATGAAAGATAAAAAGGACTATTGATAGTGTCACTGTGTTTAAAAAATAGATATCAAATCTGACATGATATACATAGTGATGCTTATACTTGCTAAGATGCTACAAAAACCCTTATATTTCCTGGGTAAATGACAAAATAGGGCCAGAAATAGGAAGATAATCTTTAAGTATAGAATAGTGTCAACTTTGACTGTAGAAATTGGTATGAAACAAATGGTCACAATATAACAGATTTCTGGATATTTTATAATACATAGATTATAATTTTGATGTGTTTATGTCTCAAAATTTCGAATATAAATCTAGAGTTTGAAATGTTTTATCAAAACCATTTAATATAGGTAAACTATACACAAATCTAAATACAGTGAAACCAAAATAATGTGTAAGCTAGAATCTACTACATTTTATTTCCCTAAAGAGATAGTGTTTTTAAAAATTTTACTATATTACAACAAATGGTCTGTTGCTAAGATTTTCTGTATATGTCATGGCTATGTCTACAAATATGAAACACCTGGAATAAAATTGAAAAATCCAAACAGTAAAGTATATGAGATTATCATGTTGGTAAAATAGCCAGATAATGACAAAATTTCCCAAACTTTAATCAAGATATTTGTTGTCTTATAAATTTTCTTATATTTGGTATAGGTTACAAACCTACATTAGTTAAGTATATAAATTAATAAAGGAAACCATGATTTAATCCTGCATCTCCAATATTCTGGCTACTAAGATTTCTTTAATTCCCTTAAAAAAGCAAAAACATTTAACTTTAGCACATCTCAAATCCTCATTTGTTAGTAGACCACATATGGGGCTAGTTATTTACTACTGTTGGACAAAATAGTTATTCAAGATTCTACTTAACAGAATCAGTAGAGGGAGGTGGAGTAATAATTGAATCCTCTGCTCTGAAATCTTTTCTAAGATGAAAGTGTGGGCTTCGAGAATATCGAGGTTTCAAACCTACAGATGAAGGTTGAGAAAAGCTTCTTCTCACAGAATGTAACCTTGGTTCCTAGTAAGAGATTTAAAGAAAATTAGGGTTTTAATGCATTTTAAATGGCTCTAATTTTATAATTACTAAGGGAAAGATTTTAAAATCAGATTAACTGGGCCTGAATTCTGAGCTATGCTTTGGGAAATTTCCCCTGAAAAGAGTAGGTTATTTTATAACCTGCTTACTGGACAGGGAGGCATGCTAAGAGCTATACAAAGAGCCTCACTACAAGGGATTTGTGAACAGCCATGTTCAATGATATTTCTGAATTACTAGGTTATACTTATTTTGTTTTGTCCCTAAACTTTGATAAAGATTTGTTACAAAAAAGATTTATGTACTTAAGGTATATAAAATTAGATCTAATCGGTGAGGAAGTAACTATCCAGGAATTATTAAGGTATTCCTATCAGGGAATTATAGTATTTCATGTTATTAGAGTAACATTTTATTTTGTTAACTAAAACATTCAACAAATAGACTCTATGTTCCAACTTATTTTTATTTGATCTACTGCTGTACAGAGGGCTTGCTGGAGATTCTGATTTGCTTAAGACAGAATAGGAAGTTTTAGCTAAGGTATAATTTAAGGATTACAAAATGCCTGCACTTCAGAGCACCAAGGTATAGCCAAATTATTTTGCCTAGAAATCTCATTATTTTCTTCTGCCTACTTTAAATGACTTTGAGTTTGAATATTGCAAGAATACAAGGCATGAAGAAAGTAGAGTTCATATTACAAAGTTGATAAAAAACTTTTGAAATAGCATGTAGGCCAACTCAACTGCCCAGCCTGCATCTAACAACAAAAATTGAATACAAACATTTTACTACTCTTTAAGAACTTAACTAGCAACTTATCTGTAATTAGGGGAAATGAACTAATGTTTCTAAGATATAAAGCAAAATTCTAAAGAGTCATGTTATATTTTCACTTTAAATGATAGAGGCACTTTGATCACTTCGTTGACTTACCAAGACTTTGAGCATGTCTACCAACAATGAAACAACCTGTCAGTACTAGAACAGGTAAATATAGGAGTAAGTCATAAAAACAATGGATGATTTTTAAAAGTGGCATATCAGATCTAGATACTTCAAGGATTAAAAATGTTTTAAATTGTGTAATTACACAGACTTTATTGATTCATTTAAAGATACTTTGTGAAGTTGTTTCCAACTCAAAAAGAAACAAAGCATGAAATATTGTAGTAATAAGATAAAGACAGTTAATTGAAATCAGTGTTGTAACACTGTTGTGAGAAAATTAACTCCTCCAATCAATGACCTCAGGCTACGTTTAGTTTTAAGCCTGTTTACAATTTTTGAGCTAAGATATTTCAGTAAACAATTATAATAGGCATTTCTCTTTTAGAACTACATCATATTTTATCAGTGTAAACAGTGGCATGAGTCTGGTACCTGTCGTCAGTATGTAATAAAAACAAACTTGAATAACCCTTTCTCTAAATAGTAAATACTACATGGAAAGTTTATACAAAGACTAATACATGCCTAGCTATAGCTATTAGCAAGAACAATGGGAAAAAAGAAAATATTTGTTTATGCCTGTGAACTTTGTGAATTCAAAAGCACTTGGAAATGTACTATGTTCCCAAGGGTGTATTGGCACAGGCTATTGGAGGGATTGAAATTTTTCTGGGATACTTAAGCAACTTTGTGTTCCTTCTTCTCACCTTTGACCCTTCTTACATTTCCCAGAGTACTGACTTATACAGTACTTCCAAAGAAAATTTTCGTTGAGCCATCTAAAAAATTAATTTCTAAAATAATTTTGATTTCTACTATTTGGTTAGGATACTAGTTCATACTTAGGTTACCCGATAAAAGATAACTAAGCAGTTTCCTGTCTATTATAATTTATTTCCTTATTTTAGAACTGAAATATTTTCTGATTGTGATTCCTAGCCACTTAAGACATTAGAAGAGACATTTTATTTTAGTTATTAAATGAAAGATGGCCCATTAATTCTTGGATAGGACAAAAATTATTTTGAAAATTATTATACTTTTAAAGATTGCCTCTTAAACAGCTACCATTTATTAGTTATTAGAAATTCTGCTACTTAATGTTATCTTGGGCAATTCTCTTAATCTGTCTAAGTTTCAGTTCTTTTATAAAACATTGTTTATCTCACAAAAATATGGAATGAATAAAATGAGGTAATGCATATGAAGTGCTTGTGATTTATAAGGTACTATGTGTAAATGTGAGGTGTTACTCTTGCCTTGAAATGATAAAAGTAAGCAAAAGTGTTCTAGGCATGATTTTACAGCCCATGAACACCAAAGATAATACAATTTTTACAAGGAAGATTATCATGGACTTTAATACTTATTGACTTAATACCAAAGCTTTTCTGTAAAACTACTTGTAATTATATAGCAAACTTAACTAATACAGGTTGTTATCAAGATTTTAAGATTAATATCTTAAGATTATACATGTGTATAGAATAATAGAATCTCTGAGATTCATTTGAGTCTATGATTTTCTTATTTCATGTTTATATCACAGAAAAAAAGGCTTATATCTAAACATAATTTAGTCAGTTTATATGGGCACTATATCAATGGCTACAATGGAAAACAAAGTTTTTTTTTTTACTATGGGGGATTGAACCCAGGGATGCTTTACTACTGAACTGCCATAATGCTTTAATGGTTAAGTATTAGAGAAGTTCAAGCCTACCCCTACATCTTAATCCTTTTCAGAGTATGCTTTTTTATTCTACTTTAATGTTACATTTGCAGTCATATCTCTGTATACATGGGGGACTGGTTCTAGGTACTCCCAGAAGATACCAAAATCTGCAGATGTTTAAGTCTTTAAAAAAAATATGGCATAGTATTTGTATATAACTTACACATATCCTCTCATATACTTAAACCATCTCTAGATTACTTAGAACACTTAGTACATATACAATGTAAATGTTATGTAAATAGTTGTTATACTGTGTTGTTTAGGAAATAATGTCAAGGAAAAAAGCATCTGTATTTGTTTAATACCAGCACAATTTTTTTATTATTTTCAATTTGTATTTGATTGAATCTTAGATGCAAAGCCTGTGGATACAGAAGTGTTAATGTATTTTGTAATAATATTACATTCCAATTTCCTTGAGACATTCTAGTTTTAGATCTATTGCATGGTCAGAATTTTATTTTTGAAAAATAATTTTTGAATATAATGATTTTGTAGGTTTATTAATATGTCAGACTTCATTGGTCAGTAAACATCAAAAATTGTATGATTTTAGTTATTTAAAAAATATTTTTAATTGTAGATGGATACAATACCTTTTTTTATTTACATGTGGTGCTGAGGATTTAACCCAGTGCCTTACAAATGCTGGGCAAAAGTGTTCTACCACTGAGCCACAACTCCAGTCCTATTTTAGTTATTTTTGGTGCCTCCTTTCACTCTTACGTATCTTGATTTGAATGATAAGTATATAATCATTCCAATTAAGAACTTGGAGCAGAGATTAGCAAAATCAAGAACTATACAAGGAACAGCAGTAGAAGCAAATCTTGACATGACCGATAAAACATTAGGGGACCATGTCTATAGGTAAACAACCTTGATTTCTGTAAAGATAATCAAAATCATGTAAGTTTCTTACTCATCTGTGAAGGTGGGAGCGAGATT
This sequence comes from Spermophilus citellus, assembly GCF_964194105.1. NCBI lineage: Eukaryota > Metazoa > Chordata > Mammalia > Rodentia > Sciuridae > Spermophilus > Spermophilus citellus. Next base: position 98,850,174 of record NC_138192.1, read on the forward strand.
CAAGAGGAAGTATGTGCTGGAGAATAAGGACTCCTAATCCTGAGTTCATATGGTGATATTTTGGAAAAGAGTAAGGTAATAATCACATTAGAACTTGACAAGTCTCTGAACATGTAATTGTCTTTGAGAAAAGATGGAGTTAGCTGGGTGGGTGGTATAGATCCACAATTCTAGCCACTTAGGAGGCTGAGGCAGGAGGATTACAAGTTCCAGGTCAGCCTGGTTAACTTAGTAAAGTAAGACCTTGTCCCTCAAAAGAAAAAGCAAAGCAGGGGGATGGGCTGGATATAGCTCAGTGGCACAGTACCCCTAGGTTCAATGTCAAGTACCACAAAAAGATGGAATTATAATAGTACACATGTTCCTTCAGATAGACCCAAATTACAAGTCTGTCTTACTATAACAACAAATTACTGTACTTATAATGAACAAGATTCTTTTGAAACTATATGTTCTGATATTAAATTATGGCAGTAAAAACTGTTGTCAGTTACCTTCACCTAGAATGTAGGAAGACATTTGATTTGAAGAATATTTAATAAAGTAAGAAGATCAACTGGAGGATTTATATGAAGAAATGACCTTTAGGATAAATTCTGAATATTTAGAAAAAAAAAAAAAAACAAGGGAAAGGGAATTCTCTGTATACCTCTGAAATGGGTATACAAAATTTAAGTAAAGGGGAAAGTGATTTAGAATGTCATTTTAAAGAGGCCAGCAAGTAGATTAAATGGGTTGTCTGGTAGTAGGTTTATATTCCAAATCGGAGTCTTTAAAGAAGTTAACTTAAGAAAGTCCAGTCTAAAAACCAAACACATCATCTTATCTAAAGCTTTCCAATGTTTTTTCACATCATAACACTAGAAAATGATAATATTCATAGGCACACAGGCTAACAGGTCTGCCTGCACTGTGAAGTAACAGAAATTTTACAGTATTCTTTTTTTTTTTTAATTTTTAGGTGGACACAATATCTTTATTTTACATTTATGTGGTGCTGAGGATCAAACCCAGTGCCTCATGCATGCTAGTAAACACTCTACCACTAAACCACAATCCCAGCCCCTTGGATTCTTAATAAGATAATAAAGTCATTTATTTCCTAGTGGGTGGGTGGATGAACTTAAATATATGTTTTAAAGACCATCAGTGCACACAGAAATACAGTTATTCCAATTCTGTAGGGAAGCATCAGTTAAACATTTGATATGGTAAGAGCTAAATCTTAACAAGGAATTCAGAATTTTCTTTGTCTCACAAATTAAATATTGGTTATTTTTTTCCAACTAGAAATAAGTCCACAAAATTTTGATGTATTAATTACATGTGGGGATTTATTGGTTGCTTGCTTGATACTTTACAAAGGAATGGGATGATATCTGTTTAAAAAAACCCTGTGCAAAATCTGATCCGTTAAAAAAATTTGAACCTGGGGCTATGGTTGTAGCTCAGTGGTAGAGCACCTGCCTAGCACATCTGAGGCCCTGCGTTCAATCCTCAGCACCCATAAAAATAAATAAATAAACTGAAGGTATTGTGTCCAACTACAACTAAAAAATAAATATTTTTAAAAATAAAATAAATAAAGGTATTGTGTCCATCTACAACTAAAAAATTATTAAAAAAAAATTAGAACCTGTCTGTAGCCTGAAACTCCTAGTTCAGACACTTAAAATTGGTTCCACACTGCTTGTTAATGAGTAATATTACAATGATTGTCTGTTCTAATTAATATACATTTCCCCTGCTATCCTGTTTTATATTTATACATGCATGTATATATACATATGTGTGTGTGTATGTGTGTGTGGGTATGTGTGTGAGAATAATAAAAGAAAGCGCCATCACCCAGGCATTCTATAAAGGAACTTACATTACCACAAAGCCTAAAGTTTCAGATGATCCAGATTATATTCAACTGGATTAAAAAAAAAACAACAACAACAAAAGATGATATAAACAACTGTATCTCACAGAGCATCTGAAATTCAAATATGCTGAGACACTTAAGGAGGAATTTAGTAACATTTTTATCTCAAATTCTTCATGAGTGAAGTAAAAACACTATTACTTTAAATATTACAAGTTCCATTTGATGAAAAAATGCTGAGGTAACTCAGACTGTGATAGTCCCAGTCTTCATAAATATGAATCTTATGTGCCATGCAAAATGTCTGCATTTCATTGTTGTCTTGGGTGTACCTATGAAATTCTTTGAGGAAACAGGATAGCCTTTTAAAAAAAATAAACATAGATATATAAAAGGATGTGTATTAACATATCTTTCATTTCAATTAATCTTTAATTTGTCTCATAATATTTGCAATGTATAAAGCAAATTGAGGATTAAAAGGCTATAATACTACATATTCAAGCAAAAGTTATCTTGGATCTCTTTTTCATACTTACAAAATGTTTACTGTATTATTATTAGGAAACTGAAAAACTTGTACCAAGGGGTTCAGAAATAGAAGAAGGAAAGAAGTTGTGAAAAACAAGAATGGCAATCTTAAATACAAATTAGCTCATTTAAACTAGATTTTTAGTCCACATATCTTTTCTCCATTTTGCTTGACTTTTTTCAAGTTATGTTATATTGTTGAAAATTCTACCAAACTGGATTAAACCTTTTGGGTTAATTGGCATTGTCTCTAATTTTTTCTTAGGAAAGTTGAGGCAGAGAAGGATACTTCCTCCCCCCTCTCCTGCTTTTGAGAAATTCTCCAAATCTAGAATTTATTTAGCTCCTTGTGGGCATTTTTTAATATGGGAATATCCTTTGAGTTTAAATCATTTGTAATATGGTTGGAATTGGGCAAAATTATTAATATTAAACAATACTGTGCTTACTTGGGTTATTTGAAAGATGAGAGACAATATACAAATAATGGGTATATAATACATATCCTTAGTTCTATCATTTTCAGTCAAGAAGATTAAATAAACTAGGTAGATCAAGACTCAAAAGTCCTTAAAAATTTAGAGAAATTCAACCCAAAATAAAAGTAGAGGTTTCTTAAACGTCTAGTAGCTAGCAAGGGGAAAAGTCAGAATGAAGGTGGGTCTTTCTCATCATCAGAACACTGAGTTTTTTTAAAACTGATTCAAAAAAGAATATGATACTTGGAGAATAAGCTGGAAGGGGCTGCGAGTTGGTGGTGCATGCCTGAAATCCCAGTGGCTCAGGAGGCTGAGACAGGAGGATTGCAAGTTCAAAGCCAGCCTTGGCAATTAGTAAGGCCATAAGCAACTTAACATGACCCCATCTCAAAAAAATGAAAAGAACTGGGGATGTAGCTTAGTGATTAAGCACCCCGGGTTCATCCCTGGTACAAAAACAAAAGCTGGAAAGGTGGGTAGACCAAATATTTCCCAGATTGAAGAGTTAACTAGTAGAATCATGAAATAGTAGTCAACTCATGGGATAGGAAGAGTGCAGTTTAGGTTCTAGCTAGGAATTTTCCAATGGGAAAACTGCTTTTTAAACTACTGAAGCCTATCAAAGACGAGAGGCAAGGATTTAGAGAGACTTCCACAAAACTTGCCAGTGGTAAGTAATGGGACAAAATAAAAGCTAAAAAGTAAGGCACAGTTACTTCTAAGCCTTTATACTTCAGGTAAGAAACTTGATTGTCTTATAAAGTAATACTAAAAAACTATCATTTCCTAAAAGCATTATTTCCCCCACAAGAGATGTTTTATCTAACAAAGGAGGAAATGCAGAAGAAGATAATCTAGGATCATCCAGATTTTCTCTGATGAGCAAACAGTAAGTAAAAGGGCTGAAGTGAGGAGAAGACCCTAAGTTGGTAGGGAAACGAAGGGCTTTAGTCTACTCTTTATATAGAGAGATTGTTTCTCATACCCTCTGTTTTCCAAAGGGACGAAATATACCAAGGAGATGTGTATGACCCATATCACTTTTATTAAAATACTAATAGCAATTACTCTACAGGTATATAGCTTGATAGAAATGAAAAACTGAGGTTAACATACTAGCTTTACTAAGAAAATCACCCTAAAATATTATTAAATAATCAAAATTTGGCTTCTCTTAACTAAAAAATATGTTATCAAATGAGGAAAATAGACAAATCAATAGATGGAGATTTAAAATGTTTACACATTTAAAATATAAGATGTAAATATATCACAAGTGAGACTTTAAATAAAATAACTATTCAGCCTTTTACTATGTATTTTTAGTTAACTATAATCAACCTTGGCAATTATATTGATAATATTTTATTTTTTGTAGCAGGGATTGAACCCAGGGGCACTTAACCACAGTTACATTTTATTTTTTATTTAGAGACAGGGTCTCAGCAAATTCCTTAGGGCCTTTTTAAGTTTCTAAGGCTGGCTTTGAACTTGCAATATCCTTCTGCCTCAGCCTCCTGAGCCACTGATATTACAGGTGTGAACCACTGCGCCTCGCAGTTAATACTAATGATTAAGATTAGAAGTCTGTTATCTAGTTATCTGTTCACTAGTTTGAAATTTATGCCAGTTATATTTTCAGATCCTGACAGGGCATAAAGTGGGTGATATCAAGATAACCACAAAACTAATATATGGAAAAGTGAAGGATAATGTCACATGGAAAGGGAAAATAAAAAAAAGGACAATGTGAAATAAAACAAGTAATCTTGAATAGCACTTGATTTCTGAAAGGGTCCAGTAGAATGTAGAAAATACAAAATTTATGCAATCTATAAAAGCAAAGAGACAAGAAATATACAGCAGGTCCAACAAACAGCAGCCCTTGTAGCTGGTAATCAGAGTGATATTCAACATGGAAGGATGGAAACTTAAACATCTTTTTAGGGAGGTATGAACAGAGATGGAAACAATTAAGTTGAAATAAACAGTACCAGCATGAACATTATTCATATCCACCTTTTGGGTAAAAAGTTTTCTTTTGCCCTTTTTAAATCTTCAGGGATTCCAGAATAAATTTTGTCAAAGTATAGGTCCAGGGGACATTGACTTACTATAACAACAGAGCACATTGAAGCATGATATCTTAAGTTGAATTTGGATGCTCTCCTAAAGTCCTTTTCAATCCTTTGATTCTGTATTTTAATGTTATGTAAGCAGAATTTCTGGGAAAAATACAAAGAATTTTTGTGACCCCATTCTTTATTTTATAGTTGTATAAATTTGTTCAAAAATATTGTACTGCCATTGTTGGTGGAAATTTATAAAACTGTTATAAATTAAATCATACCTCTTTCCAAGCCATCCTTCTGAAATCAGCTGACAGAAGAAGTTAAAGTCTTAATTTTCCAAGATCCTTTTGTATTCAGTTGCATTAGATATTTTGGAAAAACAGGTTGCAAAGTCATTACCTTGTGATTTTAGTACATGTACTAATATTTGTATCATCTGTTTCACTTTAAAACAGTGAATTTTGGATAATTTCTTTAGATTGGCTTTTCAATATGGGTATTAAGTAAGTAAACACTTACTTTTCAAAATTATTGATTGATGAAATTCTACAAAAATAGAAAAGTAACAATGGGCTTCACTTAGTGTGTGTGAGAATTTTCATCCTCTTAATTCATCTGTTTATAGAAGTAATGTGTTAGGGCTATCACACTAGGCCATAAAAAGAATGGATAGATGGGTATGGAGGCACACATCAGTAATTCCAGTGACTCTGAGACTGAGGCAGGAGGATTGCAATTTTGAGGCCAGCCTCAGCAACTTAGCAAGATCCTAAGCAATTTAGGGAGAACCTGTCTCAAAAAAATAAAAATAAATAAAAAGGACTTGGGTCTTAGCTCAGTGGTTAAGTGCTCTAGATTTAATACCAAATACAAAAACAAATAAATGATAAATAAATAAAAAGGACGTATACCATCCATACATTTAGATTGTCAATGAAGTCCAAAGGGGGCTAGGGTTGTGGCTCAGTGATAAAAGTTATCGCCTAGCATACATGAGGCATTGGGTTCGACTCTCAGCACCACATAGAAATAAAATAAAAATATTGTGTCCACATAAAACTAAAAAAAAAAAAAAGTCCAAAGTTTTTGCTAATCTCAAAAATAAAGATAAATTCTAAGAAAATATACATGCAGGAACTATATATGGGTGTGTACATATAAAATGTGCATGTGTACACATACAATCTATATGTATGTATACAATGTTTATGTGTGTGCATATATTCCATATAACTGTGGAAAAAACACACTTAGGTATCAATTATTATCAAAATTCCTTGCCCAATAATACATTATTATTTTTTATTAACAGTCCAGGATTTGTTTAGCATCATGTTTAACATTTTGAAAATCAAAACATTAACTTTTTTGTTCTTAAGGAGAGTGCTATTAAAAGAAAATCTCTAACATCAGTGTTTAATAATATTTTTACTTACAGAACAAAAACTTTCAAAATTTCATTATGGGACTTATTAGTCTATTTACATTTCTAAAACTGAGGGTAATTAATGTACATGAGATCCTTGTATGCTAGTATACATTCATAGGGTCTTACTATTCTCATGAAACCATTTGATTGGCAAATATATTCATTATGGTTTCAAAAAAAAAAAACACTCTATTTGACTCACTGGGAAAGAACTTTAGGGTTTATGTCCTGTCATTTCTGCTGCTGCTGCTGAGCATGGAAAACATTTAGGGTTGGAATAGGACAGGGAAGAGTTAAATTTATTAGGGTCATGCCAATATTTAGTCTTTCCTCTCTTTTTTCTAAAAGCAGGGTTCAGTGAAAGAACTGTAAATGAAAATAAAAGGGACATTTCTTGTAGTACTACAGAAATTTTAGTAATTAAAAATGCTTATGATTTGTTCTGTGTCTTTTCAACAACAACCCCCCACTCCAATTCCAATTTTATATTATGAATTGGCTTTAGAGTCGGAACCTAAAGTTTTCCTTTAGTGCAAGAAATAATTTTGTATTTTATGAAAACATTTAATTGTCTTTTTAAAAGTTAATCACATAGATATATTGGTAAAAAATAAGGTGGTAAGAAGAGTAAAGCATTCTAAGAACATTAATATAGTGGACTGTCAGTCAATGTTACAGGATCATGTTAGAGGTAGCCCTTTTATCAAAATTCTATGATGTAAATCTATATTATGTAAAATTTGTTATCAAATGGATGATGTTATAGGAGGGTTACAGTATTTTATCAAACCTTAGAGAAAAATTTAATACAGTTAATCACATGAAAAGCCAAGAATATTGACCATGTTGATAATATTTCTAATATTTAGAAGATGTTATAATAAAAGAAGTATAAATACTATTTAAATTCTGAAAACCACAGTGGAAGCAAAGTTAAATAAGAAGTAGCAGTAACAAATAAAAAATTAGATGAAAGCATATTAAATGATAAAATATCAAAGTAATAAGACTAAATCATAAAGGCTAAATAATATACTATGTTCTAAAGTTATGGAAGTATTAGAATTCTATTAGAATTAGAAATGGTTCTTATCCTAATTAAAATAAATATAAAAGGATATGGAATATAGTATCTAAAAGACTGAGAAGAAAAATAACACAAAGCAGAGAAAATGAAAGACACCTCACTATTCCCAATGTGGTTATTATTTATGAATGGATAAAACATGTAGAAAATGTCACTACAGTTAGATTAACACATAAAAAACATATCACATCTACCTAAATAATTTTTTAAAACAGCTGAAAAAGCAAATTTCATCAAATTTAGACAGCTTATAGTGGAATAAAAAAGTATTGTGAGTTATTAACTAACCCTAAGTTTCACAACGGGCAGCTTCTAGCCGGTTCCTTGAAGCTGGATCTTGGTCACACAAGGATCATTGGACAAGAAATCAGTTGAGCTGGACTAGAGCTGCCCAATTGTCTTAATAATGAATGCTCCACACTGTCTGTTAAGTAAAGAGAAAATAAGATCAGAAAAAAAGAACAGGAAAAAAAAAAGGAGTAAGTTAGAGTAGATGAATGTAGATCATCAATCAACATTTACTAAATACTTGTAGATCCTGTGGTACTAATTAAATTTGGATGCTATGAAGTGAGAAGCTGATTATTAGGAGAGTCCAGAACTTTAGAAAGTCTTGCTCTCTGCTTTCCAAGAGTTTACCACCTGTACTAGAGAATTTCTAGTCTAGTGTAGAGTATAATATTTAGTACATAAAATTAGGAACATGTCACCATGAATTACAAGTGTATTATATAACATTTCCTTCTATCAGGTGAGTTTAAAAAACTTGTTTTTTTTCTGTACTATTTGAAATTTTATTCATTTTACTATTTTAAGAACAAAACATAACTCTCTCCCACAAGAGAATTTAAAAATAGGGAAGAAACATTGAGTAACTTTTAAGGCTTTTTGTAAAAAAACTTGTTTTTTAAGAGTAGTAGTGCTTGGCAGGCCACTTAGAAAGTTGTTAAAAAAAAAAAAACCCACAAAAGTGCTCTTCAAAATGGGAATGGTAAGGCTGAGGTTGTGGCTCAGCGGTGGAGCACTTGCCTAGCATGTTCGAGGCCCTGGGTTCCATCCTCAGCACCACATAAAAAAAAAAAAAAAAGGTATTGTGTCCCACTACAACTGAAAAATAACTAAAAAACAGGAATGTCCGGACTGGTATTTATTTGTAAGGTACTTCTGCTGTATAATCTATAGAGTAATTCCATATATCTGGATCATCTGGGATTTTTTTTGGTGTGTGTGAAGATTCCTTGGGTGCCTGCTAGGACATACAGCCTAGGCAAGTCTTCTGATGGCTACAGCTTCAAGCTGACAATGAACTGCAACCACAAGTGAGACCCCAAATGAGATATACCCAACTGAGTCCAGAATTATTAAGAGATAATTATAAATTGTGGTTAAAAGGTATAAAAAGAAGTCAGTTGGATCATAGAGACTACATTTTTGGCACTCTGAACTTTGGCTAGCTCTTTATTTAGGGGATCAAGCTTTTTAGTTTTCCATATTTGTTGCAATATCTTTAAAGTAGTGCTAAGAGAATTTTCTATGTTGGTGAAAATATTCTATATCTACAAAGTCACATACAGTAGTAAGTAGTCACATGAGGCTATACTTGAAATGTGGCTAATTGCAAATGAGAAACTAAATTTTAAATTTAATTTTTATTAATTTAAGTTTGAAATTAAATAGTTGCATGTAGCTAGTATCTACCACGTGAGAAGTAGCACAGGTCCTATGGGTTCAAACTTGTCTGGTTGTTAATGTATTGAGTGGCCTGGCTTTCCCAGTTAATATTTCCCACTTAATATTATTCACTTCTGTATTTATTATCAGTGTCTACAATACTAGCAAGCAGTTAGTGAGAATATTTGTTGCATAAATGAAATCTACTGTGATAATATACAGCTCTTCATGCCTAGTCAGTTACTCATAGCTTATTGGCTGTTTATAATTCAGTATATTCTAGTTCACTTAGGAGAAAGAAAAGTGAAGTCAAACTGTTTTATGTATTTATTGCTTGATTAAAAGCTCAAGAGAAGACAGGGATCAGTGCTAGCCTGATTATATACATATACAAGTAATTTAGGTTAATGAATACTGGAAAATTAGAAAATACTATTTAATGTTAAGGAGTTTGTATGGGTGTGGATAGTTGAATAGAACGATAAGAGGGAAAATACTAATTTTAGATTAAAAAATTGATCTGAGATTTTATACATGATTAAAAGCATGGAAACTGAAAATGGAGAAGTTTTAAAGAAATATATAGTAATCCCACTGGAAAAGAATAGAGCATTGTAAAGGGATTTGGCAGTGAAGAGAAATGAAATCTATCATGCTTATCGAGTTACTGAGCTAAAAAAGGGGAAACAGTATAAAATAGATATGTCAGTAATAAAATAGTATAAAACAGTACAAAATAGATCATGAAGACAGATAAATCACTGGTATTGTTTTTATTTTAGAGGAGAAGTTTGATGGGCAGACTAACAGATCAACAGTGAGGATTCTGAAAATGTGAGATTATTGTGTACTCATGATCTTCAGTTTGAGGAGGATGCAACCATCAACCAGGTGGTAATACTTTAAGATTAAGTTAGAATTAAGTAAGGAAGCAAGCACTGGCATCAAATTAAAACACTAGTAAAATATAAATGAAAACTGGAAAACTCCCTTAGGATGACAGTTTAGAGGGCAAAGAGAATAGTGCTATAATTATTAGTTGATAAAAGAGGAAGAAATAAATTTCTGAAAATAACACTGAAAGATCAAACTGAATGCAAGGAAAAAGAGTCACATCCCAGTATTAATAAAACTTGACGACAGGCCAGCTGGCAAATTGAATTAAGGGAATCTAAGAGTATAAGAACTAGCACAAGACCCATAGGACTTGGCTAATAAGAAGTCATCAAACTTGGCAATATATCTTAGAAGGTATAGAAATCCCACCTTATCTGCAGTTTCACTTTCTATGTTTTCAATTACATTCAGTTTACAGCAGCTGAAAATATATATTACATGGAAAATTCCAGAAATAAACAATTTAAGTTTTAAAATGTTTGTTGTTCTAAGTGGCATCATGAAATCTTTCATTGTCTGCTCCATTATGCCCAGGATGTAAATCATGCCTTTGACTAGTATATTCATGCTGCATATGCTACCTGTCTAGTCATTTAGTAGCTTTATTGGTTATCAAATCAACAATCACAGTGTGTATGTGTGTGTGTATATGTGTGTGTGTGTGTGTGTGTGTGTGTGTGTATAGGGTTTGGTACTATTAGAGATTTCCAGCATCCACTGGGGAGGTCTTAGAACAAACATATCCCCTGTGGATAATAAGCATGGGGACTACTGTGGTATAAATGGTTTGCAATACAGAAAAAATACTAATTCATGTGGAATGAAAACAATATCCTTCTCTATACTCTTTCCCTGTGCCTATTCAAAATGGGTAAATTTAAGATATTTTTAATAAAGTGTGGAATACAAAATCCTACTGCTTACTCTCATATGGGTTTTCAAGGTGGGGAAAGATGTATTCAAAAAATGTTTAGAAAACTATACTGTAAGAGATTTTGGTCTGATCAATTGAATCTTATGTTTTGAAAGGTAAGGTGTCTATCTAAGTGGTCTGTGTTCTAAGGGGAAAGCAAAAATGAGAACATAATGTTTAATTAGAGGAATGAGAGACTGAGAATGCAAGGAAATGAAAGAATGGAAACACATAATTGAAAATAATTGTTACACACGTATATAAAAATAAAATGTACAATAAGATAGATTTCCCCATAAAAGAAATGTGAAATTTATACAGAATACTATCAAGTATTACCTACCTTACACAGTAATTAATAAGTATCTCAAATTATCTTTTACCTCCCCTGTCCTACCCCAACTGGTTATTTTGTTTAGTAAGAACTTATGGCATTATAAGCATTAGAATAGTTCAGAGGTTTAGGATCAAATAGTATATATTAAACTAAAATATATATTAAAAAGAAATGATTTAAAAGAAATATAACTAAACCATTTATACTATGTTTCATATTTTACTTTAAGACGATACATTAATCAGACAATGGATTAATTCAAGGGTAATCAAACTATGGTCCGCAGGCCAAATCTGTCCCATTGGTTGTTTTGTAAATGAAGTTTTACTAAAACACAACCATAGTCATTGTCTATATTTTTTTTGTGGCTGTTATTATAATATAGTAGCAGACTTGAGTAGTTTTGATAGAGACCATGTGGTTCTCAAAGATTAAAAAGCTTGGGCTCTTTTGTTGATTCCACATTTAACTTTTCAAGGCTGCACAGAAATTTTTAGACTGAGAACTTGCGAAATCCTATGAAAGAAAACCTTAATGAGGTGCCTTAAATAAGGCACAGAGTGAATTTTTCTTGCTGTAGAGTGAATGTTTATGTCCTCTCAAAATCCATATATTGAAGCTGAATCCCCAGTGTTACCATGTCTGAAGGTGGAACCTGTGAGAGATAATTAGGTCATGAGAGTGGAGCCCTCATGAATGGGATTAGTGTCCTTGAAAGAATAAACAAGGAAGAGCTTTTTTGGGGGGTGGGGGGAAAGAGAGAGAGCACTTGCTTCCACTATCTCTTCCCTCTGCCTTGCACAATGTATAATGAGAAGACAGACATTTACAAACTGGAAAGTTAGTCCTCACCAGATACTCGACCTGCTGGAACCTTGATCTTGGATTTCCCAGCCTCCAAAACTGAGAAATAAGTGCTTTTTTTTGGGAGGGAGGGGCAGGTACCAGGAATTGACTCAGGAGCACTCAACCACTGAGCCACATCCCCAGCCTTATTTTGTATTTTATTTAGAGACAGGGTCTCACTGAGTTGCTTAGCACCTTGCTGTTGCTGAGGCTGGCTTTGAACCTGCTATCCTCCTGCCTCAGCCTCCTGAGCTACTGGGATTATAGGTGTGCACCACCACATCCAGCAAATGCTCAAACTACCTAATCTATGGCCTCATTGTTATAGCAGCCTGAACTAAGACAAGTTTAAATTGAGAAGTAATCACCAAACTTAAATATATTGGATTCTCCCTGTCAGGTGTGGTGGCACACACCTGTAATCCCAGTGGCTGGGAGGTGTAGGCAGGAGGATCACAAGTATAAAGCCAGCCTCAGCAAAACCGAGTGCTATGCAACTCAGCGAGACCCTGTCTCTAAACAAAATGCAAAACAGGGCTGGGCACGTGGCTTAGTGCCCCTGAGTTCAATCCCCAGTTACCGCCCCCTCCAAAATATATTGTATGCTCCTTAATTAAATGAAAATCAAAATTAGAAATTATGGTTTAATAAAAATTTTGGTAAAAATGAAGAAGCTACTCATATTACTGCTTTTTAAACTACAAAGAACAATTAGATAGGGGCTGGGATTGTGGCTCAGAGGTAGAGTGCTTGCTTAGCATGGGCAGGACCTGGGTTCGATCCTCAGCACCACATAAAAAAAAAAAAGGCATTGTGTTGTGTCCATCTACACCTAATAAAATAAATATTAAAAAAATAACAATTAGATATATGTTTATATATTTGTTTCTATGTTTAGTTAAATATATTGTTTTACTGTCAGGAAGTTTAATGTCTCTACAAAAACATCAAAATTTTTCCTGTAATATTAAAAAAATTAAAATTTATTTTTAAAAATGTTTTTATTAGTGCATTATAGCAATACATAATATTGGGGTTTACTTTGACGTAATCATACATGAGTGGAATATAATTTGCTTTACTTCAGTCTCTAAGTACTTCCACCTTTCTTCCCCTCCTCCTTCCCTCCACTCTCCTTACTCTACTCTATTGGTCTTTCTTCTATTTATTTAAATTTTTTAAAAAGTTGATGCTTTATTAGGTATACATAAAGATGAAATTCAGTGGGTATACTCATATATGAACATAGTATAATTTGGTCAATTTCATTCCGTTTTTTCCCACCCCTCCTTCTTCCCCCTTTATCCCCTTTCTCTACTACATTGAGTTCCCTTCTGTTTTTATGAGATCCCTGCCCGCCCACTATCCCCTTTTGATCTAGCATTGACATATAAGAGAAAACAGTGGACCCTTGACTTTATGGATTTGTTTATTTTACTTAGCATGATGTTCTCTGGTTCTGTCCATTTATTAAACCAGCAAATGCCATAATTTCATTCTTCTTAACAGCTCCATGGTGTGTTGTGTATAACTTAGTTTATCCATTCATCTGTTGAGGGGCACCTGTACTGGTTCCACAACTTGGGTATTGTGAATCGTGCTGCTGTAAATATTGATGTGCCTGTATTGGTCTCATATGGTGATCTTACTTCTTCAGGATAAATACCAAGAAGTGTATAGCTAGGTTATATGGTGGTTCCACTCATAGTTTTTTGAGGAATCTCCATACTGTTTTCCAAACTTGGTTGTACTAATTTGCAGTCCCACCCACAATGTATGAGTGTATTCCCCCACATTTTTTTTTTTTTTGTGGTGCTGGGGATTAAATCCAGGGACTTGTGTAAGTGAGGCAGGCACTCTACCAATTGAGCTATATCCCAAGCCCCTCCCCCACATCCTTGCTGGCATTTATTATTTTTATTCTTGATGATTGACATTCTAATTGGAGTGAGATAAAATCTCAATGTAGTTTGGATTTGCATTTCTGATTCTAGGGCTATTGAACGTTTTTTCATATATTTGATGATTGCTTATGTTTTTTTTCTTTTGAGAATCATCTGTTTAATTATTATTTAAATTTTTTTTGTAGTTGTAGATGGACAGAATGCCTTTATTTTATTTGTATATATGGTGTTAAGGATCAAACCTAGTGCCTTGCACATGCTAGGCAAGTGCTCTGCCACTGAGCTACAGCCCCAACCCATCTCTGTTTAATTATTTTGCCCATCTATTGTTTGGGATTTTTTGGTTTATTTTAAACTGATATATAAAAATTTAAAAAGTATACATATTTATGGGGTACCATGTAATGTTTCAGTACATGTATACATTATGTAATGATAAAATAAGATTTTGTACATTCACCTCCTTAAACATCATTTCTTTTTTTTTGTTGTTGTTGTTTTTGTACCGGGGCACTTAACCACTTAGCCACATCTCTAGTCCTTTTTATATTTAGAGACAGTCTTGCTAAGTTGCTTAGGGCATCACTAAGTTGCTGAGGGTGGCTTTTGAACTTGCAATCCTCCTGCCTCACCCTTCCGAGTCCATGAATTATAGGTGAGTGTCACTGCACCTGGCCCTCAAACATTTATAATTTCTTGATGGTGAAAACTTTCAAACTCCTTCAATCTTTTTGAAATATACATTACATTATTGGTTAATACAATCACCCTAATGTGCAATAGCATAGCAGAACTTCTCACTTCTATCTAACTGTAACTTAATATCCATTGATTCACATTTCCTTACCATTCCCCCACCTATACTCTCCCTGGCCTCCATGATTATTCTCAATTTCTATGAGATCAACTCTTTCAGATTTTACCTTTTGAGTGAGATCATGTAATACTTGTCTTTCTATGCCAGGTTTATTTCACATAACATAATGATTTCTAGTTCCACCTATGTTGTTGCAAATGATGGGATTTCATTCTTTTAAAAAAATTTATACTTTGAAGGATATAAAGATCTTATGACATTGAGACTATCAATGCTTTTTATAGAAAGCTACATTTGTTAGAATGTTGTTGTAGAACTCTGTATTTGTTTAATGTGGTAAATTATATTTGCCATATCAGATATTATTACTCATCAACCTGTTGCCTATATCACTGCTTAATTTGAATTGCCTTAATCAGCATGGAAGTACAAAGCTCTTTTAGAATTAGGAACATGTAGCTAAAGATTTTTATCCTTATAAAAATTTGTTACCAGTAAAATGAAGTGATGTTAGCATAGCATGTTAACTTTTTAATGTATGTGCACTATGGGCTCTTTTGGCAGTTTCCTGTGGCCTATCAGAATTATTCTTAGAATAAAATTCTTAACTACATAAAATACATAAAAGATTATAAGGGAAACAAATTATATTGTAATACACAGACTCTTGAAGTGTGTGTACACACGTGTATGTCTTTGGATTAGATTAAAACTCAATGCAGGGTGTTGAGATTATAGCTCAGGAGGTAGAGCACTTGCCTAGCGCATGTGAGGCACTGGGTTTGATCCTCAGTACCACATAAAAATAAATAAATAAAATAAAGGTATTATGTCCACCTACAATGAAAATAATAATAATAATAAAACTCAATGCAGAATCTTAGTATCTCTTTTCCTTGAACTCAAAGATCAGATATAATTATTTGATTATTATATAATAATATATATAATATAACATATAATATATAATACCATCAAGAATAAGGATGTTTCTCCTTTTGTTCAGGGCATTATTTAGGCCCCTTCTTTTATATTATATTATCATTAACATTTCAAGTATCTATAGTGATGTAATATTTGGCTCGGATATCTTGGGGCCAACTTAGACTTGATTTCAATATCTTAGTGAAAGTAAAGGCAATAAGATGTAACTCTACATATTAAGAGCAGCAACTAAATTATGAACAATTAAAAATTTAATTTCCTAATCAGATTCTTTTAGAGATTCTGATTGAGCTGGGATAAACAAATGATTTCCAATGGTTTGACTTATGATTTTTTTCTTTATTCTCATCTTGGTGGAAAAGTGATGTGCATTTAGGAGAAACTGAATAGGCAGTCATCAGCACCAAGCCACAACTCACAGTAAGCCTTGTAATAACAAGGGTATGACTGATACTCTACAATGTACTGTGTTGTTAAGCTATGAGGTTTGGTAGGCTAGGTATATTAAATACATTTTTAGGTTTTTATTTTTAAATTTTCATTAGCACATAATAATTATACATAATAGTGGGATTTACTGTGAAATATACATGCACATAATGTAATTTGGTCAGTTCATTCCTCAGTACTCCCCCTGCCCTTACCCTTCCCTTCTTCCCCATGTGATTCCCTTTTTCTACTCTATTGGTTTACTTTCTACTGCCATGAGATCCCTTTTCCCTTGCTTTTTTTCTCTCTAGCTTCCACATACAAGAGAAAACATGAACCTTGACTTTCTGAGTCTGGCTTATTTCACTTAACATGATGTTCTGCATTTCTATTCATTTTCCTGCAAATGATATTAATTTCATTTTCTATGACTGCATAAAACTCCATTGTGTGTATATATCACATTTTATTCATCTATTCATTTGTTGATGGACACACCTAGGCTGGTTCCATAACTTGACTATTGTGAATTGCACTATATGAACATTGGAATGCATGTATTGCTATAGTATGCTGACTTTAGTTCTTTTGGATAAATACCAGGTATAGAATAGCTGGGTCATATAGTGATTCCATTCCAAGTCTTTTGAGTACTCATCTTCCTCATTTCTACAGTGATTGTATTAATTTTCAGTCCTATCAACAATATGTGAATGTACTTCCCCCCGACATCCTCCAATATTTATTATTTGTATTCTTGATGACTGATATCCTAATAACTAGAGTATAGTTTTGATTTGTAAATGATTGCTAAAAATGTTAAACACTTTTTCATGTGTTTATTGGCCATTTATATTTCTTTTGAGAAGTATCTGTTAGTTCACTTGATCATTTATTGATTGGGTTACTTTGCTGTTAAGTTCTTTGAGTTCTTTATACATTCTGGATATTAATCCTCTGTTGGAGGAGCAACTGGAAGATTTTCTCCCATTCTGTAGGCTCTTTGATTTATTCCTTTGCCATGCAGAAGTCTTTTAATTTGATGCTATCTCATTTATTAATTTTAGGAGTCCTACTGAAGAATCTGTTGCTTGTGCTAATTAATATTGGAGTGTTGACCCTATGTTTTATTCTAGCATTGCAAAGTTTCTGGTCTAACTTCTAGGTCTTTGACCAATATAGACTTGACTCTTCTGCAGGGTGAGAGAGAAGGGTCTAGTTTCATTCTTTTACATACAGATATCTGATTTTCCCAGCACCATTTGTTAAAAAGTCTTTTCTTTGATGTGTTTTTGAGACTTCAAGGATCAGACAGATGTCTGTATATATGTGAGTTTGTCTCTGTGTTGTCTATTTCACTGATCTGTGGGTTTATTTTTATGCAAGATCCATTCTGTTTTTCTTACTGTAGTTTTGTATTATAATTGGGTATTGTGATTCCTCCAGCATTGCTTTTTGCTCAGAACTGTTTTGGCTATTCAGGATTTTTCATTCTTCCATAATAAAACTGTTTTTTTTAGACCTGTGAAGAATGTCAGTGGTATTTTGTGGGAATTTCATAGAATCTGTAGATTGCTTTTGGTAATATGGACATGTTAACAATATTAATTCTACCTCTCTAAGAACATGGGAGGTCTTTCCTCCTTTCTTCAGTGTTCTGTAATTTTCTTTGTAGCGATCTTTCACCTTTTAGTTAGATTTATTTTAAGCCTATTGTATATAGAATTATTTCTTTATCAGTAGATTCATTATTGGTGTATAGAAAAGCTATTGATTTTTGTATGTTAATTTTGTATTCTGCTACTTTGTTGAATTTGTTTATCAGCTCTGGAAATCTTCTAGTGGAGTTTTTGGGATTATCTAAGTGGAAGATTAGTAGTAATTGACTTCTTTTACTATTTGTTTTTTTTTTAGAGAGAGAGAATTTTTTTTAAAGAGAGAGTGAGAGAGAGAGAGAGAGAGAGAGAGAGAGAGAGAGAGAGAGAGAGAGAGAGAGAGAGAGAGAATTTTTTTTAATATTTATTTTTTAGTTCTCGGCGGACACAACATCTTTGTTGGTATGTGGTGCTGAGGATCGAACCCGGGCCGCACGCATGCCAGGCGAGCGCGCTACCGCTTGAGCCACATCCCCAGCCCTAGAGAGAATTTTTTTAACATTTATTTTTTGGTTTTCGGCAGACACAACATCTTTGTTTGTATGTGATGCTGAGGATCGAACCTGGGCAGCATGCATGCCAGGCGAGCACGCTACCGCTTGAGCCACATCCCCAGCCCTTCTTTTCCTATTTGTATCTCATCTTTCCCTCCCTTGTCTAATTGCTCTGGCTAAAATTTCAAGTACTATATTAATAGGAGTGGTGAGGGTGGACATCATTATTCTTTTTCTTATTACAGACAAAATTTTTTCAATTCTTCCACATCCAGTATGATGTTGGCTTTGAGTTTGTCACATTATTGCTTTTATGATGTTGAGGTAAGTTCCTTTCATCCCTAGTTTCTTCAGGGTTTTTATAATGAATAGGTGTTGAATTTTTGTTGAAGGTCTTTTCTGCATTTATTGAAATGATCATGTGATTTTTGTCCTTGGATCTATTTGTGTAATGAATTGTTTATTGATTTGCATATGGAACCATCCTTGTATCCATGGAATGAAATCAACTTTAATATGTTGCATAATCTTCTTAATGTGTTAGTGAATACAATTTGCTAATATTTTATTAAGGATTTTTGCATCTATGTTCATCAAGGATATTGTTCCTTACTTTCCTTCATGTGTCTTTATTTGGTTTTAGTATCAGGGTGATACTGATTTGTACAATAAATTTGGGAATGTTCTTTCTTTTTCTATTTCATGGAATAAGTTTAGAAGTAGTGGCATTATTTATTCTTTAAAGGTATGGTGGAATTCAGCTGTGAATTCCTCTGGTTCTGGGCTTTTTTTTCTCAGAAGGCTTTTTATTACTGCTTTGTCCTCATTGTTTGTTATTGGTATATTTAGGTTTTCAGTAACTTGTTGGTTCAATTTTGGAAAGTCATGTGTGTCTATAAATTTATTCTTTTCTTCTGGATTTTCTAATTTATTGGAATATACATTTTCAAAATATTCCCTAGTGATCCTCTGTATTTCTGTAATGTCTGTAGTGATATTTCCTATTTTCCCCCTTGAACTTTATTAATTTGGATCTTCTCTATTTTCTGATTAGTTTTTGACTAATGGTTTATCAATTTTGTTAATCTTTTCAAATAACTCTTTGTTTCATTGATTCTTTGTAGTTTTTATTTTCTATTTAACTTCAGCTTTCATCTTTATTATTTCTTTCCTTCTACTAGTTTTGGAAAAGGTTTATTCTTGGTTTTCTAAGACCTAGAGATGCACTGCTAGGCTTTTTATTTGGCATCTTTGTGATTCTTCTATGTAGGCACTCAGACTTAAAAATTTTCCTCTTAAAACTGCCTTCACTGTGTCCCAGAGATTTGAATATGCTATATTTCTATTCTCATTTAGTGAAGAAATTTAAAATTTCTTCATTTCTTTGATGACCCATTCATCAATTTTCTAATTTTCATGTGTTTATATAATTTCTATAGTTTTTCTTGCTTTTGATTTCTAATTTCATTCCATCTGAAAGATGCAAGGTATTATATAGACTTTTTTGTATTTATTAAGACTTGCTTTATGGCTCAAAATATGATTTATTTTGGAGAAATAAATTTTTGGAGATCTATGAGCTGCTAAAAAGAGTATATTCAGCTGTTGTATGAAACATTCTGAAGATGTCTTTGAAATCCACCTATAGTATCAGTCTGTCGTATCTTTGATGATTTTATGTCTGGATGCTCTATCTATTGATGAGAGAGGTATATTGAAATCACCCAGTATTATAGCCTACATGCCTAGTGCTTGTTTCATGTAATTAGGTATACCAACATTTGGAGCATAAATATTTACTATTCTGTTGATTTTCTCTCTTTACCAGTTTGTAGAGGCCTTCTTTGGCTCTTCTAATTTTGGCTTAAAGTCTTTTCTGTTGGATATGAGGGTAGCTATTTCTGCTTGCTTTCAGGTTGCATTTGCATAGAATATCATTTTTCCATCTGTTCACTTTTAGCCTGTGGATGTCTGAGCCAATGAAGTCTGTTTCTTGAAGGCAACATATAGCTAAGTGTTTTTAAAAAATTCAATCTGCCTTTCGCACTTTTAAATTTATTTTTTATTTGTTCTATTTAGTTGTACATGACAGTATAATGTATTTTGACATATTATACATACATGGACTATACCTTCCCATTCTTTTAGTTCACATGATGTGAAGTTAAACTGGCTGTGTATTCATATATGAAGATAGGAAAGTAATGTCTGATTCATTCTACTGTCTTACCTATTCCCATCCTCCTTCCCTTCCCTTCATTCCCCTTTGTCTAACCAAAAGTACCTACCTGTCTGTCTTTTAATTGGAGAACTGAGATAATTTACATTTAGTGTTATTATGGAAGTGTTTATTACTTCCTGCTCTTTTGATTTATGTTTAACACTTGATTCAACCCGAATTCTCATTTGCTTATCTGCTCTTCTAATGAGATTCATTCTTTCTCAAGCTCCCTTGGTTGTTTTTATTTTCTGTCTGTAGGGTTTAATTATCTTCTGAAAAGGTGGGCTTAGTAGTCATGAATTATTTCAGTTTATGCTTATCTTTTTATTTCTACTTCAATTTTGAAGAATAGCTTTGCTGGCAGTTCTTTTTTTGGTACTGGTATTAGTGATTGAACCTAGAGGTGCTTTATGACTAAGCCCTTTTTATTTTTATCCCCAGCCCTTTTTATTTTTTATTTTGAGACAGAGTCTCAATAAGTTGCTTAGGGCCTCACAAAATTGTTGAGGCTGGCCTTGAACTTGCAATCCTCCCAAGTTGCTGGTATTACAGGCATGTGCCACTGTGTCAGGCCAGTTATTTTCTTTCAGGGCTTGAAATATAAAGTTCCAAGCCCTCCTAGTCTTTGAGGTTTCTACTGAGAAAACTGTTTTATTCTGATTGATTTTCATTTGGGTAACCTGGTATTTCTCTCTTATTTTAAAAATTCTTCCTTGTTATGGTGTTTTTGCACTTTAATTATGTCATAATACATTCTTTTCTTGTCTATTTGGGGTTCTGAATACCACCAGTATTTGAATGTCCACATAATTCCAAAAGTTTGGAAAATTTTCTGCTATTATTACACTGAGTAGGTTGTTAATACCATTAGCCTGTATGTTTATTTCTTCTTCAATGCCTATAGTCTTAAATTAGATCTCTTAATTTTGTCTAAGAGTTCTTGGAGAGTCTAACCATTGCTTCTTTTTTTTTTTCCTTTAATACTGTCCAGATGTTCCAGAGTATCTACCTTGTTTCCAAGGTTTGAAATTCTGTCTACTACTTGACCTAATCTACTAGAGACTTTCAACTGAATTTTTATTTAACTTATTATATTTTTCATTTCCAAAATTTCTGATTGGTTCTTTTCCAGAATCTCTATTTCTTTATTAAATATTAAAATGGTCATTCATATCCTGTATCTTCTCCCTTAATTCACACTTAGATCTTCTTTTAACTCACTGATAATTTTAACAAACATTTTATATTTGTTTCCCAGCATATTTTAAAAATTTATACTCCGATAAAATAAAAAATCTTGAAGACACTGACAAATTTCTAGAGACATATAATCTACCCAAATTGAATCAGGAGGACACAGAAAATTTAAACACATCAAACAATGAAATTGAAGATGCCATCAAAAGCCTACCAACAAAGAAAAGCCCAGGACCAGACGGATTCTCAGTGGAGTTTTATCATATCTTCAAAGAAGAACTAACACAAGTCCTCCTCAAATTATTCCATGAAATAGAAAAGAGGTAACCCTTCCAAACTCATTCTGTGAACCTAGTTTCACTCCAATACCAAAACCAAAGGCACATTAAGGAAAGAAAATTTCAGACCAACATTCCTGATGAACATAGATGCAAAAATTATTAATAAAATACTAGAAAATTGCATACAAAACATATTAAAAAGATAGTGTACCATGATTAAGTGGGGTGCAAGGTTGGTTCAACATACAGAAATCAATAAATATAATTCATCACATCAACAGGCTTAAAGACAAGAATCATATGATTTCTCAAAATTCATATTCAAAACATTAGAGAAACTAGGGATATTAGAAACAAACCTCAATGTTGTAAAAGCTATATATGTTAAACTCAAGCTAACATCATTCTAAATGGAGAAAAATTGAAAGCATCTCCTATAAAAACTGGAACAAGATAAAGATGCCCTATTTCACCACTTCTACTCAACATAGTCCTTGAAACTCCAGTCAGAGCAATTAGACAAAAGAAAGATATTAAAGGGATCAAAATAGGAAAATAAGAGCTCAAACTATCCCTATTTGCTGATGATATGATTCTATATTTAGAAAACCCAAAAAAACTCCACCAGAAAACTTCTAAAACTCATAAATGAATTCAGTAAAGCAGCAGGATATAAAATTAACTCCCATAAATCAATTGTGCTCCTATACACCAATGATGAATCAATTGAATAGCCCAAAAATAATACTTGGAAATCAGTCTAACAAAAGAGGTAAAAGACCTCTACAATGAAAACTACAGAACACTAAAGAAAGAAATTGAAGGTAACCTTAGAAGATGTATTAGGATAGGCAGAATTAATACTACCTAATGGCCATACTACCCAAATACTATACAGATTTAATGCAATTCCTATTAAAATTCCAATGACATTGTTCATAGAAATAGAAAAAGCAGTCTTGAAATTAATTTCATTCACTTTGATGTCTGTAAATTCAGTTGTTGGGGGCTTATAACCTTTTGGAGGTATCTCATTGGCTTATGTTTTCTGAGATCCTATATTTGTGTTACCATTGTGATGGAGTCTTCTTCCTCTTTTAATGGTATTTTAATGAGCACCTATCTCTTTAAAGTAAGCCCTGGGCTCAGAGTCTTTCTTACTGTCAACATTTTAACCAGTGCTAAGTTCAACCACCAGAACTGCTTTGAGAGGAGAGAGTAACCACCTACCAGTAAGAGTGGGTAATTTAACAGCAAGCCAAACTTAGTGCTAATCATCTCCACAACTCTACTAATCAATGAGAAAACTGGGTGAAAAAATAATACAGAAAGGCTGAAACATTAAGGATTAATGACAATATACTTAATACTAAATTATATCATTAAGAGGGAAAAAAGAAAAAATGAGGAAAGAAAGAAGGATGAGAAGGGACAGGGATGGAGATGAGAAAGAAGAAAAGTGGTATTGAGAAAAAAATTTAATTGAAAGAATATATAAATTTAGTTGGAACCTTAAAAAAACCAATGAGGGAAGACTCAAGAAAACATTTTAATAAGAGGTGGGTTCACCTCTTATTATCATAGGTGTCAATCCTTTGGGTGAGGGAGCACATGGCAGAGAATAATGGGGCAGACTGGGAGCTCAGATGTAGGGCAGCAGCTGGGGTGGCAGGGCACTGGATAGTAGTCAGAGTGGGAATGTGCCCAGTTGTGGAGTGGCCTCCAGTGGCATGGCTGTGGCCAGTTATAGAAGTCTGCACTACTCTGTAGGTACCACACTCCCTGGCAGAAGTGCTTGGTGAACCCCTGATCTGCAAAGGCACATGTATCACCCTAGACCCTGTACTCCCCTGAAAGTATGGTATATTAGGCCACCTCCTGCAGCCTTCAGCTTGCAGCAATTTTATGTCAGGCTATTTGGCTAGCCCACTTCAAAGTTATTCCCTATGATAGTACTGGCATCTCTAAATGGGATAAAATTGTAGAGATTTAATTGGTCTCTGCCAAATGGTTGCCCACTACAGTGAGAAAAGTGGAGCACTTCACCAACACAAGGTGGCTTTGCAGCTCTTTTCTCAGGTTAACTCAGTCTGATTTCTCTTCTATCACTGTTTCTGAACAAGCTTGTCAGCTTTGCCCTTCCTGTTTCTCTGTTACTCATCTCCCCAGACCTGCCCCGATGGTGCTAGTTCTAAGGTAACAAATTCTTTCCTGTTTTATCTTCCAGTAATCAGAATTTCTGAGTCCCTCCAAGTCTCTGACCTTCCAATATTGTGAATCTGTGCACTCCCTCTGTAGGCTACCTCTTCAATCAGCTGTTCTCACTGCTTTGATTCCAAACTACAGAGGGGTTGAGATCTGTAGCTTACATCATCTCTGCCATCTTGGATCTCTTAAAGGCATTTCTGACTTATCATATTTTCACTTTTAATGGTTTTTTTGGATGTAACCTCATTTTAAATTGAGGAACATCTGTCTATGCTAGTCATCCTTGCCTTGAATGTAGTACCCTATACAAGTATTTTTTTCATAGAGTTGGTATAGTTATACTTTTCTATTTCCTTATTTGTGGCTTTGCTTTATAGTCTTTAATTTTTAAAAACTATTTTTAGTTGTAGATGAACACAATACCTTTATTTCATTTATTTATAGGTGGTGCTGAGGATCAAACCTAGTGCCTTACACATGCCAGGCAAGTGCGTGCCTTACACATGCCAGGCAAGTGCGCCACCACTGAGCTACAACCACAGCCTATTATTGTCTTTAATTTTAACTCTGTATATAATATGACTGTTGAATTAAGTAATGATAACCCTAAGTAATAGAATATTACTCTCTATATTGGTATTCTCTGTATTTGCTTTTTTGTATGTGATTTGATAGAATATAAAGTCTGTGGCTTTGAGTAGATTCTGGCAAACTACTAAATAAGCAGTAAGATTCGTGCTTTCAGATTTATGAAGATCTCTATTTCACTGATTAGATTTGTTGTTTAAAGATAGTTTGGATATCTGAGATTCCTACTTTAGGATGTGTCTAAATTAATATTCACAAAATTATAATCAGAGTTTTTGAGGTTATATATCTTTTAAAAATTTAAATTATGTTTATTTTAAATGATAAATAAAACAAAAATTTTACATATCATTGCTGGTACGATGTGACGTTTTGATACATGTATACATTTTGTAATGTTTAAATCAAGTTAAACAAATCTACCTCATCAAACACATAACATTTCTTTATGGTGAGAACATTCAAAACATTTCCTTCTAGCTTTTTAAAAATACATAGTACATTATTGTTCATTTGTAGTCACCTTAACTGTGCAAAAAGCACATTAGAACTTTTTACTACTATCTTAATGGAACTTTGGTACTCATTGATCAATCTTTCCATTAGAGTTTAAAATGTGACATAAAAATAATAGGATCAAATTCTCATAAAGAATATTTTCACTCTCCTATTTTAAAAGTCATCAAGGTTTTTGGTACCAGGGGAAATTTGTATAGGAAGAAAAGGGTTAATGTTTTAAATGCTCATTAGTATTTTAAATCAGTTTAATATGTTTTAGAAAAAGATTGTTTCCTAATGATATAACAGCATTCACATATTAAGATTTCCATGTTATAATACAAAGGCAATATAAGGAAAAGTGAATAATTTGCCACATAGTAAAACTTGTATAGTAAAGCATTTCTACAAGGTTGTACAGTTCTAGAAAACTACAGAAATGAGTGGGGTATTGTTTTCTTTTGAGGGCTATTAAGTCACTTATGAAAAAATACTGAGTATAAAATGCATAGAACACTTTTATTAAAAAATAAAGAAGTACAAAATCATATAATAGCCTTGTGTTTTTAATTTTGACTTTGAAAATGTATTAAATTTTCCTTTTTCCATTTCCAACAAAAGGTGAATTAGTAATTTTCATGTGACTAAATTGAAGAGTAAGATACATTTCTGTTGCTACCTACTCATAGATCTAAGAAAATTTAAAGTATATACTCCTAAGGTAGAATAATTAAACTTTATTTTATTTATTATTTTTTAATATGGTGCTGAAGATCAAACCCAGTGCCTCACATGTGCTAGGCAAGCGTTCTACCACTGAGTGAATAACCCCAGCCTGAATAATTAAACTTTAAATGAAGAATGTTTAACATTAACATTCTTTGGAAATTTCTCCTATCCTATACCATTCACCACTCCATTCTCTATTTATTTGAGCAGTACAATTTCAATTATTTATGACACCTCTTCTTTCTCTCTCTAGTTCAGAAACTGAAAATAACTGAAACTTATTTAATATGGCATAGCAGTATTGGCTATTTCTAGAGAAGTATATTTAGAAAAAAATGTTAAATTAGAAGAAATATGTTTTAGAAGGTTTTCTAACAATACTAAAAATGAAGTCTCCAAAAATAAGGTTTGTATAAGATTTTGACACGAGGCCAAAATTGGGTTTTGATATTCACAGTACAATAGTAAAGGCAGTGAAAGGATGCAGTAAGTAGTTATGGCAGTGAGTGGTGATTGGCTGAGAGGACACAAGCATGGGGAGGCACTTTAATGTAGACTGTCTTGGTATTGAGTTCAACAAATATGATGGATCAGAAAAGCATGAATTTGAGTGTGAAATAACTTATCTCCATCATTTTATTGCAAAGAATACCCCCCTTTCCTCATCAAGCTACAATACACACAAAATTTACATTCTCCTCTGAACAGTTATCAATCTGTAATTCTTTCCTGGAGATAAAAATCCATTTCTTTAACAAAATGATGCAATAGTTTTACTAAGAAACTGGGTCTTAAGGGAATAGGAAAAATTCCCTGCTACACAGTAGACAGCCAAAATATACTGAATATACATATACATGGATCTAATTAGGCTATCATTGTTTGGCCTGAGTTTGATTTATGAAGCATGGAAACATTTACGAACAGAAAGAGGAAATCACTGATTGTTTTCTTCTCCTCATAAATGTTATGTGTCAATGACACAGTGAAAATCTGAGTATATGAAATATTTAGAAGAGGAAAATTCATAAGCAGAAAGTAGATTAATGGTTGCCAGAGACTGGGGGAGGGGAGAAAAAGGAAAACAGAGTTTCTATTCGGGGTAATAGAAAAAAATTTGGAAATAATGGTGACAATTTGTATAGCACTGTAAATGTAATTAATGCTACTGAATTATATACTTGAAAATGATTAAAATGGTAAATCTTAAGTTATGTACATTTCAACACGATAAATAAAATTTTTTGAGTAGGTATGGTTTATAACCTCTTCACAAATAACAGGAATTACAGTTAATTTAGAATTGTTATTTCCTCCACATGCAAGGAGTTTACCAATTTTGAACTTCTAATCACAAATGTGAAAAAAAAATCCAGTTTCTCCTTTCCAGAAGAGAAATTTGGAAAACCTGAAATGTAACTGAAGAAACACAGAAAAAAGGATCAAAACAAACTTCTTACTTTAATTGGTTCAGGCTGCATCACAGGCGCAGGCATAGCAATGGCACTTGGAGCATAAACCTGGTGATATGTTGCTTGAACTCCATGATCAGAATAAGGCTATTACAAAAGATGGGAGGATGGTAGGAGGGGAAGAGAAAACATATTACTTTAATTTATTAATTAAAAACATTTACTCAGCAATTAACAATGTACTAATAAGCATTTTGTTACACAATTGATAGAAACAGATGAAAAACACACTCCCTAGGTTTATTTAATTCACTTGTTATCTAATCAAGAAATAGATGGTAGTAAAAAATCACCATATGTCCTATGAGACACACACACATATATAATAATACATGGGAGGAAAAAAAAGTACTACTTGATTTTGTTTAAGAAAGTTGGGAAGAGTGCTCAGTGAAAGTTTTCTAGTGAAGTTGATGTTTGATATGAAAGAATTAGGGAAAGAATGAGGGAATTACATATCAAAGGATAGATGAAACTAAGAAAACACCTTATTTGGGCAATCTACCCAGGTGTTTAGTAGGCTGGAAGAAAGATTATATACTAAATGACAGCTGAAAGATGAGTCAATAGAGCAACAGGCCAGGAACAGATCATGTAAAAACAGATTTAGGGCTTGTACAACAGATGGTGGTATCATTCACACAATGAAAACCTTATGTTTATGTAATTGTATGTGAGGGGGTTGCAGAGAAGAAGTTAAGTTTATGACATAATATTTATGGTATTTGTAGGAATTCTAGTACAGATTTACTGTTGATAGAAAGTTAGATGGCTCTAAAGCAGCTCTGTCTAATAGAAATATATGAGCTGCATGTATACTTAAGATTTTTCAGTAGCTATGTTATAAAAGTAATGCTAAACAGATAAAATTAATAATATATTTTATGTAAACCAATAGGCTTAAAGTATCATATCAAAGTATAACCAATATTAAATTGTTCACATTTTTATAATTTTTTCATACTACACCTTCAAAATCTGGTGTACAGTTTACATTTACAGGACATTCTCAATTTGTTCTTGCCATATTTCAAGTGCTCAACTGCCATCTACAGCTACTGGCTATTATATTGGATAGTGAAGTCTAAAACTCAAGGGTGTGGTTAGGGTTTACGATATAAGTATGGATGTTAATAACAGCAGTGAATACATAGAGTGAAAGAATGGAGAACCAACCATGATTATGGGAGCAAAATCAGATTACAAGGGAAAATAAAGGGATGTAAAGGAAGGCCAGAGAGAGCAGTGTCATGGAAACCATGGGTAGAAGGAGTTTCAAGGAGTATGTATAATGTCTCTGAAAGGTCAACTAAGATTAAAAGGAAGGAAGAATATTTGGCAATTAGGAAGTCCTTGAGGAAGACCTTATTCAAAGGCATTTTCAGCAGAAAGTTAAATGAAGCGGGCGGACTTCAGCAAATGTAGAGCAAATCGGTAGTGAAGCAGTAGAAATACTGAATGGTAGAAAAGAATATCGGTATTTGTGGAAGAGAGTGTCACAGGATAATAATTGCCTTTTACAAGATGCTAGGCACTATACAGAGCACTCTGTATGCAACACCTATAATTTTTACATTGATTCTGTAAAATAGATTTTCCTGATGTCCTCATTTTACAAAAAAGGAAATCATGAAGGAAAGACTGTGAAGGTTGTTTCTCAAACCAGTAGATTAAATGAAGCTGTGAATGAATGAAGAGAAAAAGACTTAAAATACAAAGGAAAAAATAAAGGATAATAGATGGGGTGAGATGCTCAAGGAGGAGGAGAATAAAGCTATCTAGAGCATAAGAGGCAGAAATTACCTTGGATTAAGACTGACAGTCACTAAATAAATATATGACACTAAAGATAAGTCAGGAATTGGGTAGATTTGTATGTTGGGGGCTAGAAACTGATTTGGTTTCCATAAATTAGAAATCTAACCATAATAACTCACAAGAAAAGCCATGCACTCCTTAATTTTAGGGATAAAACTATTTAAACAATAAACTACCCTACTCTATTCATTACATTATATATTAGATTATATCTTTACCAGAAACAATATTAAAATAAAAGCATGCAAATATCATTCTGTAAGGAAATACTGCACAAATTACAAGTTATAAGATAAAAATTCCAGTAAATAGTGAATATAAAAATTCTGATGATAAGTTATCTGATATCAGGAATTAAGAATATGGTTTAATGCCAAAAGTAAATATCTAAGATAAAAACATTCTTCACTGCTCTTCCTTGCAAACCAGAAAGCAACAAAAACAACAAAAGACTGATTTTTTAAAAATGCCATCATCAATTAAGAAAATGTCCATGATTCCCAAGCTATAAACAATGTAGAATATACCTGCCAAGTGCTGTACAATTTGACCACTATGAGGGAGGATTCTGAGGCCTTCTCAGACATCAGGAAGGATAAAGATTTCCTTAGAGGTCAGACCTATTCAAAGATTCTTTACAGTCTTGAGTGTAGGGGTGCATTGTATGGTCAGGCCAACGTAGAATCAGGGGGTATCTGTACAGAGATCCAATTTTACACTGTTTAACAGAAGGGGAAATAGAATCAAAGAAATCATGTTCACATCATTTTTGATGTTTACTACCTACCCTTCTAACTGAGGAACACTGCCAAGGTGAAGCAGGGTAAAGGTGAAAAAGAAGTAGCAATTATTATATCCCCATATAGAAAACCTGTGATAAAAGTGGACTTAACTAGGAACCAAAATGATCACCAGCAAAGATGTGGTGAAGAGGAAATTCTTATGTACTGTTGGTAGGATTGTAAATTAGTATAGTCATTTTGAAAAGCAGTATGGAGGTTTCTTAAAGAAATAAAAAATTACCACTTAATTCAACAATCTTATCCCACTTCTGGGAATATATCCAAAGGAAATGAAATAATAATTTGAAGAGCTATCTGAACTTCCATGTTCACTGCAGCATTACTCACAATAACCAAAATATAGAATTAATCTTAATGTACTGTGTATTGATGTATGGATAAAGAAAATGCATTATTATATACATTACAGAATACTATTACACCTTAAAAAATAATATCCTGTCATTTGTAACAACATGGATGAACCTGGAGGGCATTATGGTATGAAATAAGATGGACATAGAAAAATAAATACCACATGATTATATTTAGTATTTGAAAAAATTGAATTCATAGAGGCAGAGAGTAAAATGATGATTGGTAGGGGCTGGAGGATGAGAAGATGTTTGTCAAAGGGTATAGACTTTTAATTAGGATGAAAATATTCTGGAAATATACTTCACAGCATAGTGACTATAGCTAACAATAATGTGTTATACATTTGAAAATTGCTGAGAATAGATCCTAAATGTTCTCACTATAAACAAAGAAACAACAACAAAATACAAAAAGAATAACCATCTAAGGTCATTGATTAACTTGACTGTGGTGATCATAATATATTCGTATGTCAAAACATCCTTAATGTCTATAGTGCAATTTCATTCATCAGTTTTATCTCAGTAAAGCTGGAGAAGAGAAAAAAGCAATCACAAAAATGGAGGATGAGACAAATAAGGAAGTGATTTTAGTAGAAGTGTTGATAATAAACACTGAGATCCAACTGTAGAAGCTATTTCAGAACAAAATTATGTTATAAACCTTAGCAATAGAAAAATAATAAACCAATGCACTCAAACTTGGAGGTTGGTGCTAATTTCTAATCTTTTACAAGTATGATTTAAAACATATCATGTGCAGTTCTTGGCATAGAGACAATGAGACTATTGGTGATGGATCAAGGTTATAATTTAAAGACACTTAAGGTGACATTTATAATTTTTAGTTATAAATTTGATTTATAGTTTTGAAGGCAAATTCTTTTTAGATATTTTCCTCATTTGTTTAATGACTAAATGCTTTTAACTAACAACGTGAGCAACAATACAGACTGAAAGGCAAAAGAGAAAGGCAAAAATTTGGTGTCTCATTACTTTCAAGGAGATTGAGTCAGGGATTAGTTTAGTGGGCAGTTGACTTGGGGAAGGATTCAGGATTAGTTAGTGAAGAAATCTAAGATGAAGCACTGTTAGACATAAAAAGGATAAGAAATATCAATAAATCAAAGAAAACATAAGATGAGCAGTTTTAATGAGGGTCTTAAGTTAAAAAAGAAGAAAATGAAATGTTAAGATGGATTAACAGTAGCAATTACCTTCAGACTAATATAGGGCCAGGAATATAGCTCAGTGGTAGAATGCTTACCTATCATATGTAATGCCCTGTGTTCAATCCTTAGGACAACAACAACAACAACAAAGACTAATATATACCTCTGGAACTGAAGCTTCCATGAGAGACAGTGGAGGAGGAACACATCCACCATCTTGTGCAATTTCCACTGGTTGATAAATAACTTCAGAAGGTTGGAGGTATAAGAATGGAGTAGAAGAGGCAGGAGACTAAAACACAAAACCATATTTTTCATTCGAATATGATTAGTTATTTCTGTTAAACCAAATGCTTACCCAACAGAAAAGAGAAATATATATTTCATATTTTCCTAAAATTCTTTTTCAGAGCTAGCATAGAACTATCTTAGCAAAAGACTAGGAACTCTGGGTTATTATAAATTCCAATTGTGCAGATATCATTAAAGAACATTATCACTGGTAAGTGTTAAAAGTTCTTAGTGCCTCAGAACCTCCTTCACAAATTTAGACACTAATTGTGGATGTATTAACATCATTAAAGTTTGTAGTTATATGGCCTCTGGTATTTAATTTTTTTTAAATTTTATTTTCATACCTTTATTTTATTTATTTACTTATTTATTTTTATATGGTGCTGGGGATGGAACCCAGCACCTTGCACATGCTAGGGGAGCACTCTACTGCTGAGCCACACCCCCAGCTCCCAGGTTACTTTTATTTATTTATTTATTTTATTGGTTGTTCAAAACATTACAAAGCTCTTGACATATCATATTTCATACATTAGATTCAAGTTGGTTATGAACTCCCAATTTTACCCCAAATACAGATTGTAGAATCACATCGGTTACACATCCACATTTTTACATAATGCCCTATTAGTAACTGTTGTATTCTGCTACCTTTCCTATCCTCTACTATCCCTCCTCCCCTCCCCTCCCCTCCCATCTTCTCTCTCTACCCCATCTACTGTAATTCATTTCTCTCCTTGTTTATTTTCCCATTCCCCTCACAACCTCTTATGTGTAATTTTGTATAACAATGAGGGTCTCCCTCCATTACCATGCAATTTCCCTTTTCTCTCCCTTTCCCTCCCACCTAATGTATCTGTTTAATGTCGATCTTTTCTTCCTGCTCTTCCTCCCTGCTCTGTTCTTAGTTGCTCTCATTATATCAAAGAAGACATTTGGTATTTGTTTTTTAGGGATTGGCTAGCTTCACTAAGCATAATCTGCTCTAGTGCCATCCATTTCCCTGCAAATTCCATGATTTTGTCATTTTTTAGTGCTGCATAATACTCCATGGCATATAAATGCCACATTTTTTTTTTATCCATTCATCTATTGAAGGGCATCTAGGTTGGTCCACAGTCTAGCAATTGTGAATTGTGCTGCTATGAACATCGATATGGAACGCTCTTTTAAGGTCTTCAGGGAATAGTCCGAGAAGGGCAATAGCTGGGTCAAATGGTGGTTCCATTCCCAGCTTTCCCAGGAATCTCCATACTGCTTTCCAAATTGGCCGCACCAGTTTGCAGTCTCACCAGCAATGTACAAGTGTACCCTTTTCCCCACATCCTCGCCAGCACTTGTTGTTGACTTCTTAATGGCTGCCAATCTTACTGGAGTGAGATGGTATATTAGGGTGGTTTTGATTTGCATTTCTCTGACTGCTAGAGATGGTGAGCATTTTTTCATGTACTTGTTGATTGATTTATGTTCTCCTCTGAGAAGTGTCTGTTCAGGTCTTTGGCCCATTTGTTGATTGGGTTATTTGTTTTCTTATTGTTTAATTTTTTGAGTTCTTTGTATACTCTGGATATTAGGGCTCTATCTGAAGTGTGAGGAGTAAAAATTTGTTCCCATGATGTAGGCTCCCTATTTACCTCTCTTATTGTTTCTCTTGGTGAGAAAAAACTTTTTAGTTTGAGTAAGTCCCATTTGTTGATTCTTGTTATTAACTCTTGTGCTATGGGTGTCCTATTAAGGAATTTGGAGCCCGACCCCACAATATGTAGAATGGAGCCAACTTTTTCTTCTATCAGATGCAGAGTCTCTGATTTGATATCTAGCTCCTTGATCCACTTTGAGTTAACTTTTGTGCATGGCGAGAGGAGGGGATTCAGTTTCATATTGTTGCATATGGATTTCCAGTTTTCCCAGCACCATTTGTTGAAGATGCTATCCTTCCTCCATTGCATGCTTTTAGCTCCTTTATCAGGCCTCTGGTATTTAAAATGAGAGTATTTACTCTCAGCTTTGTGTCTTGACATAGAAGTGAGAAAAAGTCACCAATATTTTTGGTAGTAAGATGTTTGATATCAAAAGTTAGAAAACAGAATACAGGTAGAACATCTCTGAAGTTCAGTTTCAGAGCATTTTAGATTTGGATTAGGGATGCTCAAATAATAAAGGCTATGCAAATACTCCCCAATCCAAAGCACTCAGACACATTCAGAAAAATGAAACACTTCAGTTCCCA
Source organism: Spermophilus citellus (assembly GCF_964194105.1). Lineage (NCBI taxonomy): Eukaryota > Metazoa > Chordata > Mammalia > Rodentia > Sciuridae > Spermophilus > Spermophilus citellus. The sequence continues at coordinate 98,884,417 of NC_138192.1, forward strand.
AGCCTTCTGGATGAAGTATACACACAAAAAAAATCTGTACTTATTTAGAGGCATAAGTCAAACTGAAGCAAAATCTGAAGTAAAGGTAGAGAAGTGCTAAATTTTCCAATAACACCAACAGTATAAAAAAGTAATTCTTCATGTTAATGTACCATTCACTTATATGCTTTCACTTATATGATCTTATTTGATCTTCACAAAAATCATGTAAGGAAACTTACCAAGTTGTAGTGTTATTACATCCATTTTAAAAATGAGGAAATGTGAATCTAAATGATCACACTTAACACAAAGAAGAGAAAGGTCTCAAACCCACTTCCCCTGACTTTAATACTCATTTGTTTTTGGCTTTTATTAAGGTACACAATATCAATAATTATAATTGTAAAGATTTTATTCATGGTTGGAAAATAGGTTCCAGGAATTCATTGTCTGTATAAATCTCTATTCATGCAGTCTTCATAAGAATAAAGTAAAATATGGATTTTATTTATTTATTTATTTTGGTACCAGAGATTGAACCCAGGGCCACTTAGGCACTGAGGCACATCTCCAGCCTTTTTTATTTTCTATCCTGAAACAGGGTCTCACTAAGTTACATAGGGCCTCTGTAAGCTGCTGAGGCTAGTTTTGAACCTGCAATCTTTCTGATTCAGCCTCCTGAGCTTCTGGGATTGCAGGCATGTGCCAGCTGTGGCCGGTGAAATTAGACATTGAAACTTTATTAATATTTACCTGAGGAACACCCCACTGCCACTGTCCTGGTAGACACTGTGCTGGGGCCTAAAAAAAACCAATAAACAAAATACCACCCAGGTTATAAACACGGTTTAAAACTGGATAACTCTGTGAAGTTGGCCATCATATGAATAAATCATGAAAATGTTATGCTAACTCAAAATGGGTCAGAGACCTAAATGTAAAAGCTAAAACAATAAAATACTTAGAAATAAAACATGGCTGTAAATCTTTGTAACTCTGAATTAGGCAATTGTTATAAATTTATAACAATAACAAAGCAACAAAGGAAAATAGATAAACTGGACCTTAATCAAAATTAAAAAAAATTTATGCTGCAAATGATGGCTTCATGGAAATGAAAAGACAACCCACGAGATCGGAGAAAATATTTTCATCATGTGTCTGATAATGAAATTATTTAAAGAATATATAAAGAACCTTTAAAACTCAATAATAAAATACAAGTAACCTAAGTTAAAAATGGTTATTCAAATAATATGAATAGAATGTTATTCAAAAAAGATATCATATGACCAATAAACATCTGCAACATCATTGTCTTCAGGAAAATAAAAGTCAAAACCACAATGTGATACTACTTCATTCATACCCACTAAGATGGCTATAATCAAAAAAGGTAGATAGATATACAAGTATTGGCAAGGACATGGAGCTATTAGAGACCTCATAGTCTGTTGATGGGAATATAAAAATGGAACAGTCCTTTTGAAAAACAGTGTGGTCTTAAATAGTTAAACACAAAAATACCATATGAGCCAGCAATTACATTCTAGGTGTAAGACTTATGAGTCATGTAATATGTAATATGACAAGAACTTGCATGAGTATTCATCACAGCATTATTATGAACACCAAAAGTGAAAACAATCCAAATGTCTATTGTCTGATGAATGGAAAATAAAGTGTGGTATAATCATACAATGGGATTTTATTGCAAAATGTACTGATACATGCCATCATATGAATAAATCATGAAAATGTTTTTTAATATTTTTATTAGTTATTGGACCTTTATTGATTTATCTTTATGTGGTGCTGAGAATCGAACCCAGGGTCTCACACATGCTAGACAAGCGCTCTACTGCTGAGCCACAGCCACAGCCACAGCCACAGCCACATGAAAATGTTATGCTAAGTGAATGAAGTCATATTACATATTACATGACCATAATAGGCAAGCTTATAGAGCAAGATATTATTAGTTGCTTAGAATGAAGTGGGAGAAAAAAGAGGTTAAGTTTTTCTTTTTTGGGGGAAGTGTATGTGATTAAGATATTCTAAAATTAATTATGGTATAATTCATTAAAAGTCATTTTAAGTGGGTGGATGTTTAGTATGTGAATTATATCTAAATAAAGCTGTTAATTAAAAAAGGTCAACTTATTTTAAGGTACTTAATGAAAGATGACAATATAAAGGACTTTTTTTTCTTAAGATAGTCATACTATTTCTTAATAATAAATGTTTTATTCTTATTTATTTCTTTTTTGTGGTTCCAGGGATCAAACCCAGAACATTGTGTATGCTAGGTAAGCAGTCTACCACTGAGTTACATCTCTAGCCCATTATTCCTTTTAAATAAAGCTATTTTTTCTTTAAGATATATATATATCCCCATAGATCTACCTTCTAAACCAAAATCACTGTAAATTCAGTGCTGAGTACTTCAACTGCTAAGGGATGATACCACTATATTATACTAAAGACCAGGATAATATGAAGTTTATGAAGTTTTAAGAAAAACCTTGAAATGTAATGATTCATGGATTTGTTAAATAAATAACAGTTTAACTATAAAGTGAAAAATAATATGAAGGAGGTAAATGCTGATTAAACTGTGAATTACTTGCTTTGATTAATAGAAACTGGTGAAATCATCTATCTTAGAATTTATAAAAAAGCAAAGGAATATTCCTATCAAAGTGGCATTTTTGAGGGTAGAATTTGCTAAATATACAAATGGAAAGTGTATGAAGTGAAATTATTTCTTATATTGAAAACTCTTATGATTTATAAATTGGTAGATACACTCTTTTCCTGAGTCTATCTAGGTAACCTAACCTTTAATTTTATAATTTGTATCAGTGTATATAAAATATAATTTTATAATTGTATAATTTGTATAATTGTACCAGAATTAGGATTAAAAGTATCATAGAGGATTTTAATTGTAAGGTGATATCTACCTGGTAGTGATATGTAGGTTGCTGATAAACTGGCTGAGCTACCATCACAGGAGAACTAGATATAGAACGTGACTGTAAGAAGAAAAATTGAAAAATCATTTTAGGAAAAATTCTTTAAAATAGCTCATAATAAAATTTATCTTAAATTGTTACCTAAACCCAACCAACTTTTGGTTTATAATTCAAAGTATTTTTTTAATCTCTTATTGATATTACCAATTCTACTTAAGTCTATTTATTAAAATCATCACAGTATTCCTACTTCCATTTGTTTCATTTCCATAGTAATTAATGATAAAACCACTTAGAAGATGCTTTTAGTCTGAAATGTATCACCTTCAAAGATTATGAAAATACAGTTCTATAGGAATATTCAGGGAAATATGACATCTGGATTTAGGGTGACACCTCCTACAGTTTTTAAATTCTTTTTTTTAAGTTGCAAATGGACTCATACCTTTATTTTATTTATTTATTTTTATGTGGTGCTGGGAATTGAACCCAGTGCCTCACATGTGCTAGGCAAGCGCTCTGCCACTGAGCCACAACCCCAGCCCAGGCACTCCCTATTTTTATTGTGGAAATCAGCAGTAGTTTATGTTTACATAACATTTAGAACTAAATTAATGATCCTATCTGATTTTTCCACTACTTACAAATAATAAACATTCTATTCCCTTATTACATATAAATTATAAATTTATAAGGCAAATAAATTATTTACTGAATCATTTGTCAAACTGTTATTTTAAAAAAGTTGACATTTAAATGAGTTAACCATCTAGTGAACTTGTGATGTGTTTATGTCTGAAGAAAGTACAAGTAATACTTGATTAGTAATAATAATAGTGATAAGTAATTTCTTCTGGGACTTACTCTAACACCATATCACTAATAAAATAGGCAAGTTGTATTTCAAGACAGGTAAAATTAGCTCTAATGGTAGTAATAAAATTTAATCTCAAACATAGGCTCCAACTTCATATTGTTTTGTATTAATGTTCACCCCCATAAAAAACTGAAGTATCAGTTTTGTACAATTCACAGATTCTAATGTTAATAAAATTGCACCGTGGAATAATATTAGAAAATAGCAATGTAATTTACTATTTAGAAGGTACAAGAAAAAATCATAATCTCAGCAGATACAGAAAAAGCATTTTGAAAAATTCATTGTCTTTTTATGATAAAAACTCTTAGCAGACAAAATAGAGAATAACTTGCATAACTGATTTAGGGCAATAATTATGAGTCATAAGTAATTTTGCCTTTTAGGGAACATCTGGCAATGTTGGGAGACATTTTTGGTTGTCATAACTATGGGCAGGCTAGAGACAATTTTAAACATTCTACAACCACAGGACAATAATTTTCTACAAGAAATCATCTGGCCCAAATGGCAATAATGCCAACCAAGGTTATGAAACTCTGGTTAACTGTATTTTCCAAAGGCCTACAAAGTGAGAGGGGGTGGGTGGGAGGAGGGAGTCGGAGAGGGGAGGTGGGTGGGAGGGAGGGAAACAGATGAATGGTGAATTACCAAACTTGTTCCTTTTTTCAAGAACAAAGTTATGATGTAATCACATCAATACTGTAGCAGAGATCCTGTCAGTGTAATAACGCAAAGGGAAAAAGCCTCAATAAATAAAATAACAGAAAGAAATAGAAGTATACTGAATCATAAACAATTGTCTAAATGAGAGTTTGGCAGAGTTACTGATACAATATCAATACTGAAATATCAAAAGCATTACTATACATCAACAATAACCTACTAGGAAATGTGATTTAAAAAAATAGCACTCATAAAAAGCAATAAGAATAATAGTGTACTAAAAATAAATTCAAAAAAGATGAGTCAAAATTTTTCATGGAGCTAAAAGAAGACCTAAATAAATAGAGAAATATATCTTGCTTATGAATGGGAATATTCAAAATTACAAAAAACCTAAATGTCTCAAATTAATTTACATGTTGAATGTAATTCTACAGAATGCCAACAATGGTTTTTCACAGAACTAAACAAGTTAAACTATAAAATTTATCCTTAAAAAGGCATTTAAGGACAGACAAAAGATTCCTGAAGAACTAAGTGAGAGGATTTGTCCCATCAATTTTCAAGACTTAAGATAGTGACATAATAATTAAAACAGAATTGGGCTGGGTATGGTGGTGCATGCCTGTAATCCCAGTGGCTTGGGAGGCTGAGGCAGGGGGATCACAAGTTCAAAGCCAGCCTCTGCAATTTAGTGAGACTCTGTTGCTAAATACAATATAAAAAGGGCTAGGGATGTAGTTAAGCATCCCTGGGTTCAATCCTTGGTGCCAAAAAACAAAAACAAAAAAATTAAAGTTGAATAGGGTAAACAAATATACCAATGGAACAGAATAAGAGAGCCTAGAAAGATATCTGCACACAGAAATTGGCAGAAGACTCACTGCAAAACAGGGAAAGGTTGGACTAGTCAATACCTAAACCAGAGATTTAAGATCTAGGTGAAAATATAGGAGATTATCTAGCTTCTTGTTCTAAATGATTTCTTTTAGAAATAAGATACTAAAAGTTGAAACCATAAAGAAAAACATTTAATACATGTCAATATTGAAAGAAAGATAAAAATGATAAATATTTTATAAGAAAACATAAACAATATTAATGGACAAGCCACACATTGGAAGGAGATACTTACAATCTACACCTACATATAATTAACTCAAGAAAAAGACAACAAATTACCTCAATAGAAAAATGGACAAAGAATAGGGTATAGACAAGGAAACTGGAACAACCACTAAGTGTATGAAATGTTTAATTTTACCAATAATTAGGCAAATGGAAAGTAAAATCAAATATTACATAAAAATACTGACAAAAATGTAAAAATCTGGTAATTTTAAGTATTAGTACATTATGGGGAAATTGGAGCCCTCATGAACTGTTGTCTAGAGAGTAAACTGATAAAACTTTTTCAAGCTGTTTGTCAACATTTAGCAAAGATATATATACACTTCATGAATGTAAAATTTTAATTCTACACATATATTCTAGTCCAGACCAAGTTATATTATGGAAGCATGAAAATTTTCCATTGGTACATGAGCATGAATACCAATTTTCAGATCCCAAACTTCATATAGTTTCAGATCCTAAACTCCTTCTTGAGTTGATCTGCCTGTGTAAATGTGTCTGTAAACTCTGGGTTCTTCTTTTCAAAACTCCCCTTTCACCATCATCTTTTTCCTTCCCCAAAGACAGGCACACTTCTCAGTCATTCTAGATTTTGCTATGCTTTCTTATGGAATATAAATAGTATTGGGATCAAACAAATACACAATTAAAAAGGCAATGCCCTGAGAAAAATAAGAAAGCAAAGCAAAAAGGTGGCATAAGAAATACCAAAGGGGTGATGGCATCTTATTTCATCCAGGGAACTAACTTAAATTTTTAACTCTCCATCACAGGGGCTACATATTAACTCATTTATTTGAGTTTTCCTCATTTGACTAGTTTTATTCTGAATTGTAGAGTGCATATTTTAAATTATTAAAATAAACTAAATATATGGGTACAAAGTTTTTTTGGGGGGGAGGGGTACAGGAGTATCAGGGTTTGAACTCAGGAACACTTGACCACTGAGTCATATCCCCAGCCCTATTTTGTATTTTATTTAGAGACAGGGTCTTACAGAGTTGCTTAGCATCTCACTTTGAATTCATTATCCTCCTGCCTCAGCTTCCCAAGCCACTGGGATTACAAGCATGAGCCTCAGTGCCCGGCTCTGTGTACAAAGTTCTGATAGAAAAGAATTTAAGGCAAATATACAATATACCTAATTTATTTAAACTTAAGTTCTTAAAAATGAGTGAGGATTTTCACAATATTTCAAAAAAATTTTAGAGATTTAAGAAAAACCTTAGAAAAACTACTGCCATAGAAAAACTTGTATAACACATACAAGATCTGAATTTAGTCTTTTTTTTAAATTTACTCACTTTAGTTATACATGTCAATACGATGTATTTTGGTAGATTACTGGATGTAGTCTTGATAACAGAAAAAAATTAAAGTGTCTGACTAAAGGAATATAAAAATTGTAGTATAATCATATAATGGGATATCATAAAATATTAAAATAATTAGATATACAGGAATTAACATGATATAATTAAAAAAGATCTACATATTTTAATCTCAAAACGCTGTATTGAGTAGAAAAAGATTATTTACATAGTGTTTAAGAAACAGCCCGAACAATATTATATATTGCTTAAGAATATACATTTGAAGTAAAAATATAAAATGAATGGGAAAGATATTCTGAGGAGAAAAAGAGGGTAAAGGAATGGGGATAAGGAGACTACCTGAATTTATCATACTTTATTATTTCCCTCTTTAAAATGAACTTAAATAAATATGGCAAAATGTTAATATTAACACTGTTAAAATACTAAATTTGAGTGGTAGGGAAGTAGGTGTTATGTGACTTGTATTTGTTTAAAATATTTTAGAAATAAAACAATATTTTAAAACATTTGATAGTAAGAGAGAGAAACTCTTCTAAAATGAAATTACTTACAGGCCAAGGTGCTGGGACAGAAGTTACCTCTGGAGTATGAAAATACGCAACACCATTATGGTAAGTGTAAGGATATCCAGTTGAAGTTGTTAGATACATTGTTCCAGCAGCTGGCATTACACTAGAACCTAAAGCAAAGGTTAAATAATAATAATTGAAATGTTCAATATAACTTTTAAACATGTAATTTCTGAATAGTTTGGAAAAATATTTATCTTAACACGCCACATAGCTACAATAAGATAACACAAGTATTTTTTTTAATTCCATTTGAAACATGTATTTTCAAATTTATTAATTTGTAGCTTTTATTAGCTTAAGGCAATTAAAGGAGTCAAGGTTAGTAAATATTAAAAATCCACCAATTCAGACTGTAGTGAAACATGGAGCTTAAGAATTTACATTATCATCAGCTAAGTCATTATTTTTACAAACATATAATTTAGTTACTTGAAGACTTCAGGTACCATAGTAAAGTTTCTAAGATCTTAGCTAGACCTTCTATTTGTAAAAGTTCAAAGATGGTGGAGGCAGTAAAGTTGGAGAAGTATACTTTGCTGAAGATGTTTTATTCCATCCTATTTAATTCTTTGGGTTTAGAGCAAGCATTCACTTATGTTGCGACTCTCTTTTATCTCCATTTTCCCTTTGTTACAATTAACTGCTGTTGCAAAAGTTGACCAGAAACTTCTTTGGCTAATGTGGGGTCCTTATCTCTTTTTCCAGGCCAGGTGGTATAAAGAAAATAAAAATCAAATTACACACACACACACACACACACACATATACACACACAATTTTGTCATGGAGGAGACTTTAAAAAGTTACATAAGCCAATTTAAGATTACTGGCCCAGCAAGGTTATGTAAATTACTGTAATTAGCAATGCTTCTTCCACTATATTAGTGCTTCTCAAAATTTAACATTAGAATCACCTACATAGTTTATTAAAATACAAATTTCACAACAAATCCCACTATTATGTGTAATTATAATGCAACAATAAACATTAAAATAAATAAAAAAATAAAAATATAAATGCATATAATTATATTGTACATTTTGTAACAAAAAAAGCAAACAAATACAAATTCCAGGGATTTTGATTTAGTTAGATAGGGCCTAAGAATTTGCATTTTGAACAGTTCTCAAGTGAATTGATATTGTTTGCAAACCACTTCAAGTAGTACTAGACTACCATTTTAAGTAGCACTACCATTTCTTAGCTTTTATATTTTCACTGCATTGGATCTAGTATTTTAGTGTTTTAGCGTTTTTTAATCATGTTCTTTTGAGAATCTGATGAAAGCCATGGACCTTTTTCTCAGAAATATGTATAGTCAAACAAAAGTTTACACACAATTCAGGAGGTTCATGGATTCCCCCCAAAGATCATCAATGAATCATGGTTTATCTGTTAAAGAGAGAAATACATAAATAAATTTTTAGTGCATACTATCAAAGGGCATTGAACTAAGACCTGATGATACAGAAAAATTAAAAACTGGCCATGGCATCATCTCTATCTCCAGAGAAGTTAGGGAAGATAGTCATTGGCTAATTACACAATTAATTAAATGTTTGATAAATGTATGAAAAAGTGATATAGGGTATAATGCTAGGCCATATGGGGCACTATGCAGGACATTAATATTATTTTAAATAATTATATAATTAATAAAATATGTAATATCATTGTTATAGCAAATGTATTATATGTAATATAAAGTAATTAGTTCATATAATTAATTAATTAACCTCTCCATATATATGGAACATTTGTGAGAAAACTATTGCTGAGCTGGCTTTGAAGAAGGAATGGATGAATGGTATTGGCAAAGGAAATAGCATTTCAGTGTTTGGGAAGCAAAGTGTGGTTTCTGAAACTGAGAAGGTCAGATGGCTGAAGCACAAAATGAAAAGAGAAGAACAGCTCAAAACAAGCTGAAATGAGATGATAAAGTATGAACTTCTAAAAGATCACTAGGGCTGCCTTGTGAATGATGAAATGGAATGTAGCAAGATTATATTCATAGGGACCAGCAAGGCTTTCCCGGTAATCAAGGAAAACAAAGTAGATAGCTGAGACTAGGGTGTTAGTAACAAAGATGGAAAGAAGTAATGGATTTGAGAAAAAATTAAGAATATCTTGTATTTTGCAAATGTATTTTTAATACCCATTTTTCTTTGTAGAAAGATAAAAATAGCTTTAAGGTCAAACAGTCCTAGATTTGAAGGCTAATACTACCACCATGTGGTTAAGTTAACCTCATACTTTATAGGTTTGAATATAGTTATGTTATGGCAGGAGGTAAGAAAAGGCATAGGGTGAATATAGTGATGTTCCTATAGAATCAGTGTTAATCAAACAGTTATTTTAAGGAAATATTTTTATATAAAATATGATATTATGAACAGAATGCAAATTATGCATGAAGTAAGTTTTATATAAACCATGAGATTTAAAGAAAAGTTGTAAGCCGCACATGGTAGCACACTCCTGTAATCCCAGTGGCTCAGCAAGCTGAGAGGAAGATGGCAAGTTCAAAGTCAGCCTCAGCAATGACGAGGCACTAAGCAACTCAGGGAGATCCTTTCTCTAAATAAAGTATAAAACAGGGCTGGGGATGTGGCTCAGTAGTTGAGTGCCTCTGAATTCAATCCCAGGTATCCTCCTCACCCCCCCAAAAAAAAACAATAAAGAAAACTTGTAATTTCAGTATACTGTATTGGGTTAAGACCCACAATTGGCCAAGACTAATTTTGCCTTAGGAGTATTTCAGAGGAAATGTTTTTAAAACAATGACTTCCCTAAGAGTGAGTTCTCTATTTCTAGAAATAGACCTTATAATATCTCAAAGATTGTTGTGAAGATTTAAGGAGATCAACGAAAACCCATAATACTGACCCTCATACTGAATAGTTCTGAAAAAAAAACTTTTCATGTATTTGAAAACATTAAACATAGTACTGATTTATTTTCTATTTTAGCAACTGGTGGATCATAAATATGAACATTACTAATTAGTACTTACTGCTGGTGATAATGGGATAAAGAAATGTTATTATATATTACAATTTAACTCTTGTAACTAACAATAATTTGAAAATATCAGCTTCCTGCCATGTTTACTGCATTCCATTTTGAAGTGAGCTACATTAACAAACACTAAGTCAAAATTAAAATTAATTCTGTTAACTCATAAGTAAAAGAACAACTCAAATGAGCAAAAACATCAACTTGTTAAGAGAGATATAATAACTACCTAAACATTCCAGCAGAAACTAGGAAAAAGCTAGGGAAAAATAAGAAAAAGTTAGGTAATTTTATGTTTTCTCTTTAATATCTCAATAAATGTTAAAGGCAAGAAGTTAATTAACAAGTTAATTAATGAGAAAAAAGTTGAAAGCATTATAGAAATTTGAGGAAAACACACATAAGTTAATTCCTAAAGTTTTAGTGATTATTCACACTTATAGTTTTGACACTTGTGGTTGGGTTACAGTACATACCATGCAGTGGTTTCTGCTATTCTATATTTTCACTTTCAGTATTTTTGCTGATGAATTTTAAATTACTTTTCCAACTTGAAAATTTTATAATTAGTAATTCTAAATTACCAAATCACAAATCAATAGATTGACTATTTTAAATATTTTCATCATAAAAGATCTTTTCTTTAAAGATGTACCTATACAGAATATAAGTAAGCAACATTATTTATGTGTATTTTTCCTTAGTCTCCCAAAACTAACATATATTAACCCATTAAGTCTTAAGTTTTCATTCTGTGAATCTTTCAATGAAATTGACAAAAGTGCATTAAAATAGGTTGGAAATAATAATCTAGTTTATATATATTATTATATTAATTCATGTTAAAATTATATTTTTATTATTATAATTATATTGTATATCACATTTTATTCATCTATACTATATTTAAGTTTTTATAGGTGTTCTACATCTAGGATGATGAGATAAAACAGGTTCATTTGGGGCAAGATATATTTATGTGACCTCCAACTTTGCTAAAACAACTTTATTAGATGAAAGAAACATGAGGTTTTAAGAAGAGTCTATAAATATTTCAGAAAGGACTATTAAAAAATATTGAAAAATACATTAGTTCTCAATACATACGAGGGATCCCTACTTGTTGTTTTCTTATTGCTGGTCCAATATTCAGTTTCTTATCTTTATAATTAAGTTTTTCAGCCTAAAATAAAGAAAAAAACAAACAACTTTATTATTCTGGTATTGCTATTTCTAACACCAACAAAGAAAAACTAATGAGAAACAATTTTAAAAAATCAGACTATTTTTGAAAGCAGCAGGGCATAGTAGAAAGGGCAGCTTTTGGAATCAAATAATCTGGGTCTCAATTTTGGTTCCAATATTCCGACTGTAACTTCTTATTTGTAACATAGTCAATCCTCATTATGCATTGCTTCTATATTCATGAATTTGCCTATTTACCAAAATCTATTTGTAACCTCAAATGAATACTTGTTGTGATTTCAAGGTTATTAGTAAACATGTGCTGAATGGTGAAAAATTTGAGTAGCCTGACATATGAGTTCCCAGTGGAGGTCAAACAACGCAATGTTATTTCTTCTTTTCAGTTTTCATAATGTAAAAAAGTATCTTTTTTTCATATTCTAATTAGTGCTGCATTTTTTTTTTACATTTTTTGTTAGTGATTGCGTTATTTAAAATGATCTCCAAGTATAGTGCTATGCTAAAGTGCTGGCTTATGGTCCTAAGCACAAGTTTCTGTTATATGCTTTATAGAGAAAATATGGATTATATGTGCTTAATTCAGGCATGAATGATAGTGCTGGTGGCCGTAAATTCAATGTTAATGAATCAATAGTATATTAAATAGGGTGTATTTAAATAAAAACATAACAAAACAAGGTTATGTACTGACTGATTGATGACAATATTGTAATCAGAGGTTCTTGGGAACCTTATATTGTATTTCCCCTAGGAACAGCAACAGTTCAGTATTCACTAATTTAGTATTCAGGGCAACTTTATAGAATAAACTACGATGAATAACAAGATTCAACTGTTTATTATTTTGATAATATATAATTAAAACTCTTACTTTTTCTAAAGAAATTAAACATTACATTTGCCATAATTCAAAATTATTACACTGAACTACAGGGTACAAGCTTTTCTATGAATGATCTTACTTTGTATAAAGTTTTTCATAAAGAAAAATAATCTCTTTAGTAAAAGGCGAAAGATTTATACGATCTGAAGAGAAACCAGAGTATTCCCTGAGGACCTTAAAAGAGCGTACTACAGGGATACTGCCATATCGATGTTCATAGCAGCACAATTCACAATTGCTAGACTGTGGAACCAACCCAGATGCCCTTCAATAGATGAATGGATAAAAAAAATGTGGCATTTATACACCATGGAGTATTATGCAGCACTAAAAAATGACAAAATCATGGAATTTGCAGGGAAATGGATGGCACTAGAGCAGATTATGCTTAGTGAAGCTAGCCAATCCCTAAAAAACAAATACCAAATGTCTTCTTTGATATAATGATTTCAACTAAGAACAGAGCAGGGAGGAAGAGCAGGAAGAAAAGATTAACATTGAACAGAGACATGAGGTGAGAGGGAAAGGGAGAGAAAAGGGAAATTGCATGGAAATGGAGGGAGACCCTCATTGTTATACAAAATTACATATAAGAGGTTGTGAGGGGAATGGGAAAATAAACAAGGAGAGAAATGAATTACAGTAGATGGGGTAGAGAGAGAAGATGGGAGGGAAGGGGAGGGAGGATAATAGAGGATAGGAAAGGTAGCAGAATACAACAGTTACTAATAGGGCATTATGTAAAAATGTGGATGTGTAACCGATGTGATTCTGCAATCTGTATTTGGGGTAAAAATGGGAGTTCATAACCAACTTGAATCTAATGTATGAAATATGATATGTCAAGAGCTTTGTAATGTTTTGAACAACCAATAAAAAAAGAAAAAAAAAGAAAAATAATCTCAGATACTTTTGCTCTGTATTTGTGGTGATTTTTAGGAATCAAGATCTTATTATCACTTCACAAAAGATACATCTCCAAGTTATTAGTTCAGGTAAACAGATGAAAAGAATTTTACTACAGCCTCATAATCACAGTCATGTAATGATTTGGAAATTGTCCTTCTGCAGCATTTCTTGGAGATCAATGGCAGTCTTACAAGGCACATACTTTTTTTTTTTTAAAGCAGTTCATTACTGTAGTTGTACTTTATTATTAAATACCTTAAAGTATTAGTTTCAAGGAGACATGCTCCAAAAATGAAGTTAAATGCATCAAAGAACTTACCTCTTGTAAAATTTTTTGTGCATCTTCTTGTGTTTCAAAAGTGACAAAACCATACCTTAAAAAAATTGCATCATTAATAATTATTTTCTTAAAACATTACATTAGTTATATTAAACTTTTTCTTTTTTTCCAGTGCTGGGGACTAAACTCAGTCTTACACATGCTAGGTAAGTGCTCTACCACTGATTACATCCCCAGTCCTGTACCAAAATAATCTTTTTTGTTTGTTTGTTTAAGGATAGGTCACTGTAGGAGTAAGCCTCTTTCTATATTGTAACAGCATAGGAATCTTAGAGGAATCATTCACAACATAAGTCAGGGCACTGAAAGGAAAATAAAAGGAAGAAACCAGGGATCTTGAAACAATTTCACTCCTGAGTTGAAAATTATGAGATTCATGTTCTGGTTTAAAAATTGGAATGTAATGAATTTTGGTCTGAAGAAATAATCTCCTTTAAAGTAGTAGAAGTTTGACTTTCGAGGAATAAAAGTAGAAAAAAACTTAAAAAAATTAAAAATCTAAGCACAATAAAATTTCTTATATTGGTAAAAGATTGTATAAATGTATTAATTATTATTGGCATATATAAACTGATTATACAATTATTAGTATGTTTCCCAAATAGTATCAGTTAAAATGTATACAACCTAGCTTTTATGTCTGTTTTTTCTATACAAGTATAATTCATATAATGTTCAAGATACAAATATGAGTTATGCCATTTCCAAAAAACAAATTAGGTAGGGAAAAAGGAAACAATAAAAGTGTATCTGAAATTTGATATATATACACATAGAGAAGAATGAAATTATGGCATATGCTGGTAAATGGATGGAACTGGAGAATACTGTGCTAAGTGAAGTAATCCAGTGCCCCCAAACCAAAGGCTATTGAATATTCTCTCTGATATGTGGAATGCTAACCCAACAAGGGAGGGTGGGGAGGGGAAATAGGAAAGGCAGTAGAATGAATCGCACATAAATTTCCATCCTTATATTGAATACATGACCAGTGTAGCACCACATCATGTACAATCACAAGAATAGGATCCTAATTAGAATAAGTTATACTCAATGTATGTACAATATGTCAGAATATAGTCTATTGTTATGTATATCTAAAAGGAATAAAAAAACCAAATCTAAGAAAACATAATTTCTATTTAGATAATGCAATTCTTGAGTAGTGCAAAATAGCCTTTAATTTCCTTTTATTTTTAATGATTTATCATATTTAAAGTTCCTTCCTTCCTTCTTTCCTTTCTTTCCCAGGGACTGAAACCAGGGGCACTTAATCACTGAGCCACATCCCCAGCCCTTTTTATATTTTATTTTGAGGCCGAGTCTCACTTAATTGCTTAGGGCTTTGAAAAGTTGCTTAGACTGGTTTTGAATTTATGATCCTCCTGACTTAGCTTCCTGAGTTGCTGGGATTACAGGTATGCACCACTGCACCTGGTAATGTTTCTTTATTAATAAAGGACTTTCTCTTTATCTGTTTGCCCAAACATTAGATAAGAGTTAACTATTTTTACACTATTTTTTTTTGTAGAACATGTACACCATCCAGTGGAAAATGCATAAAACACAGCTTACATTTCCTTGTGCATTATTCAATGATAGAAATTAGATATTAACAAAATAATACAAATTATGATAGCCAAACAAAAAAGGAATAATAATCTCAACTCATCTGAATATTATTTGGCATTATCAGGAAATATTCATCTATTTAAAAATAACCTATAAAGAATAGGATCCCATCTTTTCCAGAATACTCACTTGCCATATGTTGTTTCTCACTAATATTGTTTGTATCTATTTCATTGGTCCTTTTTTTGTGTCTGTAAATATTCATGTCCTGTCCCTCTTTCTATAAAATAAACAGAATCCTTCACTGGTCTCCACTGCCTTCTCTCTTTTATTTTACCTTTGCAGTAAAATTCATTATGTGAATGCACTATGTGAACTACCTTTCCCCTCTCCAAAATTTGGCTTTTGTACACACAGCAATCTACTGAAACAGCTCTACACATTTCCAGACACACTTTATTGCTTTCTTCTCATTTTCAATCTCCTTGATATGACAATTAAAAATCATTCTCATTAAAGTTATATTTCTCATATTAGTTCCCTAATTAGGTCTCTCAGACACAATCTAAAGACATTCCTTGGAGTCAGCTGTTTTTAAATAAAATTTTATAATAATCTAAAGGAGGGAGAAGATTCATTAAGTATCTGATCTTTAAGCTTCTGGTCCCATAGCTACCAATATATTTGGTTCTCAACATTAAGTGCTTGCTGTTTAACACTGAATGGGCCCTCAGTCTACACAACATACGTTCCCAATAAATAAAGGAAAATTATAGTATTCTTTCCCATCCCACTAAAACACACACACACAAGTGTCTAATACACGTAAATAGACTGAAAGGTAGAAGAAAAAGAGAGGGAATGGAATTCTGTTGAAAAAAAAAACTACCACAATAATGGGATAGAGTAAAAAGAGAAGTTTAGTACATTAGACAAAGAGGAATGAAGGGAAATAAGAGGGGATGGGAATAGGAAAGACGGTGGAATAAATCTGACAATTTTCCTATGTACATATCTGAAAAGACCTATGCAAATCCCACCATCATGTATGTCTACAAGAATGGGGACCTAATTAGAATGATATAAATATGCATGTATAATTTTATAAAAACAGATTCTATTGTCATGTATAACTAAAATGAATCAATAAAAAGAAAAAAAGAAAAAATGAAATCAAATTAGTAAAAAAATCTAATAATTCAATAAGAACACAACTGTTAATTCTATATACTATCTGTAATGATACTAACCCTTTGGACACTCCAGCTCTGTCATTTACAATCTTTACTTCTTTTACAGATCCATACTGGGAAAAAAATTTTCTTAAATCATTTTCATTTGTCTAATGGCATAAAAAGAAAACATTAGGAAACCTTTTTAAGTAATAAAAGATGAAACAATTCATATGTTTTGGACACAGAAAAAGTTATAAATAAACAATACTATTGTTAAAGAATGTCTCTCCTTAAAACAGTTCTGAAACTACTATGTCATTAAAATAAATACAAATCCTTTGCTTTATGCAGCAGCTATATTGTTAAACTATTACAAAAACAATTTAAGCTGACTTATTCTAAAGCTTTAAAAAAGGCTCAGTATTTAAAAGAATCTTTAGGTCACTCTTGTTCTCTAGTTGACAAGTTTTGAAAACACAAATTTAGATTAGACATACTATAACCACAGTAAGGACATGTTACTATTGAATCTTGTGGCTCAGGAAGGCTGACAGGTATGACAATAAAACTAAGTAACATTGGCCTATTCCAGTCACTTTATTATTATCAACATAGTCTCCAGGAAAAGTCAGGGGTTAGGAAAGGAATATATTTCCACAATTATTTGAAGTTAATTTGTGATAACAATGGACTAACTATGGGATTTAAATTTATTAGATACTTTATTTGTATTCAACATACATTTCAGTAAATTCAGACATTATGATGGTATTTAAAATAATAACATCATAAGTTAGACTTATAATGTATAAAACATGTACAAAGATGATTTTTACACTGTGGTTTTTAATTTGAAATAGTCTGATAACAGACTTAAAACATATTTTCCTAGATTATTCACACTATATTCACAGTGCTTTCATTTTTCTGGTTTAGCTGCAACTGTCTGCATCCAAGAATAAACATCTCTGGGAGAAATATCTTTATGTATAGGAAAAAGACAGGTCTTAGAGCAGAGTTACACCCTTTGAGTTCTACTGCTATTTCACTACTTAATTATCACTTTTTAATTGGTAACAAAAAGTTTGCTAAACTGGATGATGACAATTATTAAGTTAATCTAAGATTAAGTGAATGTCTTTTATTCTAATAAATACAAAATGAAATTAATGCTAGAATAAGGATTGTTATTAGTGATTAAAAAATTAATTCATACTATTCTCTGGTGGAAGACTCACTATATTCTACTTCTTCATGAGAGGATAAGGACAGAAAGACACAATGATTAAACACTAAGAAGACTCAGATTTAAAAAAAAAAAACAAAACTATATTATAAAACCCCATTTCTTTATCCCAACCTTTATTTTAGGTTCCTCAGCAACCTCCTAGACTTCAATCTGTTGCAGATAACTTTCTGTGATAGAATTTAGGATTTGATAACAAAAAAAGGCCTATACTGTCAGAAAAATGCATAACAATAATAATTATTTAAATCAGGTAATCAGCCATTTCACTTACAGTAGCAGAGTTGTGAGGTAATTTTTAGCACCTCCATATGGGAGGTGATAACACCTATAAGAAAGGCATGCATGAATGTTTTAAGTTGAATATCCCTTATTTCCAAATGGATACATGAAAGTATTTCTAAGTTTCTCAGTAGGCTTCTAAAAATAAGAGTTTAAAAAAGTCTGAGACGCTGGCCACTATAGTAAACTATATATTTGAGGGCATTTATCTATGGTTTTGAAAGATATTAGGGAAACACTATGCAAGGAACCATAGCAGTTACCTTAAAGCTAAGGCTTCACTGTAACAGTGGCCTCCAAAGTTCATATTGTTGGGTTTCAGTTAACTTAGAATAACCTGACTATACAAATGTTTATTTATTAATGACTTACTTTAAAAATAAACTATGATGCTGTAATATAAATGAATTCTGAACTGAGTATTTCTGGTCAGTCATTAATATTTTCCAGACAGAGAAAGTCTTTAAACATTTAATGGGCTAGAGACATAGCTTAAGGGTACAGCACTTGCTTAGCATGTGCAAAAGTTCAGTCCCCAGTACTAAAAAACCAGCATCAATAATAACAATGGCAAAACTTTTCTTCTTTATTTTTTGCAGCACTGGGTATCAAACCCAGGGCCTCATGAATACTAGGCAGGCTTTATCTCCAGCCCTTTTTATTTTTAATGAAAAGTATACTTAAGACTCATTATTTTGGCAGATACCCTGTGACATTTTTCTTAAGCAGGAAAAAAAAAATAAATTGTGACAGATTGATTATGCAGAAATAATGTTATAAATGTCAAATATCACATTTAATGGCCAAAAGGATTTTGTCAAAGAGACATTCTCTATGTCATATGACATTACCTATGTCATATGTAATATAGAAACTTAGAAATACTTCCATGTATCCATTTGGAAGTAAGGGATATTCAACTTAAAACATTCATGCAGGCCTTTCTTTTCCTTTTTTTTTAATTTAATTTTTTTTATTGGTTGTTCACAACATTACAAAGCTCTTGACATATCATATTTCATACATTAGATTGAAGTGGGTTATGAACTCCCAATTTTACCCCAAATGCAGATTGCAGAATCACGTCGGTTACACATCCACAATTTTACATAATGCCCTATTAGTAATTGTTGTATTCTGCTACCTTTCCTATCCCCTACTATCCCCCCTCCCCTTCCCTCACATCTTCTCTCTCTACCCCATCTACTGTAATTCATTTCTCTCCTTGTTAATTTTCCCATTCCCCTCACAACCTCTTATATGTAATTTTGTATAGCAATGAGGGTCTCCCTTCATTTCCATGCAATTTCCCTTTTCTCTCTCTTTCCCTCCCATCTCATAGGTGTTTATCACCTCCCATATGGAGGTGCTAAAAATTATCTCTCAACTCTGCTACTGTAAGTGAAATGGCTGTTTACTTGATTTAAGTAATTATTATTGTTATGCATTTTTCTGACAGTATAGGCCTTTTTTTGTTATCAAATCCTAAATTCTATCACAGAAAGTTATCTGCAACAGATTGAAGTCTGGGAGGTTGCTGAGGAACCTGAAATAAGGTTGGGATAAAGAAATGGGGTTTTATATATAACACAGTTTTTTAAAAAAATGTGAGTCTTTTGAAAATTATAATCACCCATTATTTTGAAAATTGGAGTATTATGCAAGAAAGTATATTAGTGTGCTTTGATGACATGAACAAAATGGGGTTTGAGTCAGAAAAGCAGATGCTAGTTTTATTTTGTCACCATATAGACAGGAGACTATAGCCAGGTGAATGAGCCTCAATTCTCTTTTATGTGGAACTGGGAAATTATACATGTTCATTTAACTTACATAATTATCAAAAATTTTTATATTAAGATGACCTGAAACCTGCTAATCAATATCAAGTAAATATAGTATGCTGCATGCATAAAAGGTACCTTAAAGTCAATTCCTCCTACAAAGATGCGATTAGGGATCACAGTTCCATATCTTGGGGCACTTGTTGGGTTATTCAAAGGCACAGGTGACACAGGATTAGGGGATGGAGATAATGAATCTGTTTGCGTCTGATTTGATGTTTGCTGTAAAATAAAATTCTTTTAAACTTTTAGCACTAGATATAAGTTCCAATGCAGATTGTAAACATTTTTCAAAAGATGTCATTTAGGCAAAATGTAGTATTTTACATTTCACTTTTATTCTAATATTATGAAGATTATAATTAAGAGGTAATAGCTTTTAGGGCCAACAAATAATAAAGAAAACTAAGAATCTACTACAGACAAGTTCTTAACTATTAAATATGCTATTTAAATATACTTTCTAGTAATTATCATTAAATACATTATTTAATTATCAAGGAAGACTAGTAAACTCTTAAAGAAGTTAAAGAAAGAAAAAAGCAGCCCTAGACAGATGGTAGCTGGCCTGGCACTAACTGCTAGGCTATGGTGTGTTATATTATGGTGTGTTGTATTATTAATGGAACACCAACATCATAGATCACTCTTTCTGATGTATCAAGATAAAAACTAGACCACTCCATAATCAGGTCTGTACACTGACAAAACAAAAGCATTTCCAAAATCAGAAGAATGACCAAACATCCCTCTATCCTAGCTGATTTGAGTGATTGTTCCTTGTTTATCAATCATAGCTTGAGCCTTGATTTTTTAGATAAGAATTAACATATTCAATCATAGAAATACCCTCACTTCTTGACAACTTGCACTCAAAGATAGAGTCCTTCTTCTTGAACCCCTAAAAATTGCCCACTGAGCGCTCCCATGCTGTACTTTCTTCCTTCTTCCAATGAGTTAATAGATCCAACTTTATTAAATTATAGGTGTATTCCTGGTGGTCTTTGGCTAAAGGGCCTTGAGAAGTTAATAAACTCTGACATTCAAGTTCACCATTTTCAGCCTGAAAAATCAAAAATTTAAATGTACTTGTGTATTAGAAGATTGAACTGATTTTGTAAAAAAAAAAAAAAGGAAATTACATACTTATAACTCATGGGGTTAATTAATACCAAGGAATTAATCTTAGTACATATGCATATTTTCACAATTCTAAGTTAGAGGACCTAATTTAAATTTAATAGATACACATCAATGTATGAGCCTTTGCACAATGGTAAGCTAATAGACTTGTATGGTACAACTGAAAAAAAATGACTTGAGAATATAATTTTGAAGAAAATCTTATTAAAAACTTGCTAATTATTTTCCATTTAGGAGTAGTCTAACATACTAAATGAGTGCTTCAAAAAGACTCAAGTTTATAATTCCAATTCTCTGAGAAACAAATACATGAAAACAAATTTCCAACTTAGGTAGTAGATTTTTTCTTTTTCACTTCATTGACCAATAAAAACCATAATCCCTAAATTAATTTCTACAAGATGTAGAGAGAAGTAATTAAGCCAGTGTGGCCGGTGGGCTATAGGGTAAACCTTATGGACCCATCTTTCCCATTCAGTCTTAAAGAGGAAAAAGATATAATCCCTAAGTTCATAAACACCTTTTAAAACAAACAACAGACTGCATTACATTTAACAATTACTATGTTTAATTTCAATGGGAATGCAATCTTAGCTTCCTCTCTGAGCAGTTGGAGGTTATTTATAACATTAGTCACTTTACTCAGTAGGATATAGTATTCAGAATGGATGATTTTGTGATGCATAATTTTACTTTTCCCAGACAACCTAACAGTTATAGTAGATACAACCTTGTCTCTCAACCGATTTGTTTACTGTGTAGAAATTACTTATTTGTTAAATTAAAAAAAATCAGTTTTCACAAAATTCTCTTCCTAAAAACAAAGAGTTCAATGGGTGAATCATTTGTTTACAAGTTTAAGTAAATAAAACTTCATTATTTTTCAGATAGAGGAATGAAATGAACAAAAATGAACAGACCTCCTTATTTCTGATCTTAAGAAACAAAAGCATACTCATTGAGGAAAGAAAAACATTAACTTTTTACAACTCAATTCATTTCATTCTCCAGTCTTTAAGGCTCCATGCGTTCCAACTGCCTATTTTTTCTTCTTACCACTGAACATTTTCTAACACACCAAATAATTTACTTATTAATTTTATTGTCTCTTGCCACCGTAATGTAATATTCACGAGGACAGGGGGCCTGTATTTTTCTTTTCTCTTCTGGGCGGCATCGAAAATAGTGACATTACATAGCAGGAGAGATCTGCTGGCGATACGTAGATCTCTCATTTGGATGAGAGCTAAAGAATACGAATAATATCCTAGAAAATATTTTAATCTTAGCAGTAACAAGGCTCAGGTAGAGGCAACGTCTAAATTCTTCGGGGATTAGCAATGAATTAAACAACAAAGCCTCGAATTCCGCTGGCAACAATTTTGCAAGTGTATGAAAGCAGCCAAGAGAGGCTGCTATTGAGTTAGAAGGGAAGGTCCCCGCTTCGTAAATCTCCTAGCCCTAAAGGGTTTATTAAAATTCTCCAAAGTTATGTGCCCTCACTGCCTTCTGGCCTTGAAAATTAACCTTGAAATCTATCACCTCCTCTGCACAGACAAGAGGAAGAGGGCGGGCTAACCGTCGCAATCACGGCCTCGGTGCTCCTTCCCCTCCGAGGCCAGCAGGTGGAGGCGCTGGGGGATAGGGCCGCAGCGACAACTTCCTCGGGTTCTCTCAGGTCATCGTGGACTTGGGTACTGCCACGAGGATCCACCCCCTCCCCACCAAAGTGCGGGAGGGAAAAGAAGGCTAACCAGCGAGAAATTTTGCCGGGCAAACCCGCCAGCAGCAGTGGCGGGAACCCTCAACGGCACCGACACCGCCGCCGGCCTCGTGTGCCAGCAGGCCTCTGCCCTCACGCGGTGCGTGCTGATTGGCTGCCAGCTGGGCGCGGGGCGGGGCGCGGCGGCACGTTACCGCTGCCCTTCAGGCCTGCGGGAGGTCCGCCCGACTCCCAGCCTGTGGCCTCGCGTCTCCCGCCCGGCTTCCCGAGTCTGACAGGGCCAGGACGTGCACCCCATTCCAGACTTCCTGTTTCAGCCTGGGCCATTGCATCCTCCCAGGTCTCTCGGGATTTACAGGCCCCACTGACCAGTCAGGGAGTGAAGGCGTCGACTGCCTGGCAGCAAGCCATGGGCGGCTAGGCAGAGTCCCGCAGAAGCGAGCGTCAAAGGCGCAGCCCAGCGCAGTTTCGGCGGGAAAGTGTTTTTAATCTGCCGAGACTCCGCCAGGTGCATACAGGGCTCAGCCCCTCGCGGCCTCCCTTCCATTTCTGAGGCTCCCCCAGTCGGCGTGCCCGCCCGCACCCCGCCCAGGCCCTGTGGACCCTGTGGACCCTCGCCATCACCCCACAAGGCCTGCAGGCGGGCGGCTCTTCGCAGCACTCAGTGGGGCACCCGGGCCATGTTTCTTACCAAAGAGCGAGCGTTTATGCTGTCAAGTGCGCCCCTCCAGACCCTCAGATACAGGGCCGACGGGGCTCCCTTTCCCCGCCACCAGGGCCCCGGTCGGTCGCCGTACTCACCGCCCCGGACTCGGTCTCCATCTTCCCCTTCGCTCTTCAAAGACGGGCTAAAGGCGTAGAAACCTAAAGTTTGAAGGCACCTTCACACCAAGGAAGCCACGCCACGTTTTCCCTCTGGGACTCTCCCCCTGGCGGCGACGACGGCGGTGGCAGATGTAGGGGCGCAGGCTCGGACCCGGGGCCTGAACCTGCCACCTGGGGGGATGGGGAGGGGCTGGCGGCGTCGCCTCCGGCAGCAGGCCTCAGTGCGGGCGGGCGCTGCAAGCCCGGGAGGGGCGCGGGCGGGCGGACGAGTATCGGCGAGGTCTCCAAGGCGGCACCACTCAGGGGTAGGGCGCGCAACAAGTTGAGGCGGGAGTGGGATATGCGGATCGAGGGCTCGGTTATGGAACCGCTCTCGTTGGCTTTCGGAAGGTTGGGGAAGAAAGAGCGAACGGTAATGCAAAGCTCCATGCACCGCACGCTTTTCACTGTCCTCCACTGGTGCGTTTTGAGAGGTTGAGGTGACTTCAAGGCTTTATTAAGGCGCAAGAAGCCAGAAGGGGAGACTTCTGAAGGCTGGTGCGAGGCGAGGGAGACACTTTTCAGAATCAAACTCTGACCCCCGAGCCTGACGCGCCAAACTCGGGGACTCCGGAGAAGTCGCAGACGCCACGCTGCACCTGTTGTCGCCGTCACTCATCCCCGCCGGGCGGGCGGGGCGGCGCGGGCGGCTTGGTTGGGACCTGCCGCGCAGCCGGGTCCGGGCTAGGGCGCCAGTCCCGGGCCCACGCCCAGTCGCTTCCTTGGGCCGCTACTGAGCTCAGCGCCGCGGAGCAGTGGCGTCCTCGGGAGCGGGTCGGTGAGGAAGCCACGCGCGTTGAGTTGCTGCCCTGCAGCAGAGGCTCCAACCTCCCGTGGCTTTGGGATTTCCTTTGAAAGACGGCTTTGCAAAGAATATTTCTAAAAGGTAGCTGAGATTATATGTATCTTCAAGTGGCAAATTATTAGATAAATTTATGTAATAAGGGTTCTCAATTATTACAACCGATCATCAAGAAATTTGTTTAAGGCTTAATGCTTTAAATCACTTCATTCCCACAGCAACCCGCCAGACAGATACACCCATTATAATATTACAGGTGAGTAAACAGAGACCTGGAGGGTGAGTAATTTGGTAAAGGTCTAAATCTATAGGAGATTTAACCCTGGGTCTCTAACCCTGCTCTTGATCTTAATGGTTTTGCCACGATTAAAGCATCAGCAGAAACATAAACATCTGTTTAAAAGTTGTATAAATGGTAACTTTGGCAATCTCTATTGTAAAGTTAGATTTCGTGTTGTTTTATTTTCAAGATGGGTTAAAAATTCATATTATTTACCCAAAATAAAATGGGAAACAATTTTTGTTCATTTTAGATCAAGCAACCTAAAAGTTGTGTTTTATTTATATATATATATATATATATATATAACTCATTTTTCTCAGGTTTTGGTTTCTGTGGAAACAATATAGAAACATCAGATAAAATTTCATTCTGGAGCATAATAAATTTACTGTTCAATACAATTAGGTGTTCTTTGGACATTTTTTCTAGTTTTAATAATGATGGATTTGAGCAGATATTACTATATGAATTTATGTTGAAGTCTTTATTTTCTGACTAAAAACACTTATTTTTCAAGACTGTATCCTTTAAAAATAATTTATTCACCATAGTAGGTGTTTAGTCTGATGCAAATTAACAAAATTCAGGGAACAAAGAGTGTATTCCATGACCTCCTTGGGTGTTAGGGGGATATATTGTATGACAGTATGCTAATTTTCTGTTTTACCCCCCTCCTCCTTTTTTT
This sequence comes from Spermophilus citellus, assembly GCF_964194105.1. NCBI lineage: Eukaryota > Metazoa > Chordata > Mammalia > Rodentia > Sciuridae > Spermophilus > Spermophilus citellus. The sequence continues at coordinate 98,909,936 of NC_138192.1, forward strand.
TTTTGGTACTGAGGATTGAACCCAGGGTGCTTAACCACTGAGCCACATCCCCAGCCCTTTTTTGTGTTTTATTTAGAGACAGAGTCCTGCTGAGTTGCTAAGGGCCTTGCAAAATTGCTGAGGCTGGTTTTGAACTCTGGATCCTCCTTCCTCAGCCTCCCGGGCCACTGAGGTTACAAGCATGTGCCACTGCACCCAGCTTCTGCCTACCTTTAAATTCTTACACCAAGAGGAAGCTCTGATTTAAAAATTGGATAAATCACATAAAATTTTACAACTCAATCCAATTTAGTAGACATCTATAGAACTGTTATTTTGCTCAGTACATAGTGGAATATACTATGGGAGACACGAAATGAAGATCAAACTCTGTTCTCAAGGCATTTTAAATATAGAAGGGCCAGGCTTGATGGTAGATGTCGCTAGTCCCAGTTGCTCAGGAGATTGAGGCAGGAAGATCACTTGATACTGTGAGTTCAAGGGTAGCCTGGGCAACATGGTGAGACCTTGTCTTGGAAAAAAAAAAAAAGATGAGGGGAGAAAAGACTTCTCAAAATAGTAATTATATCTGAATATGCATATAATAAATAGAATACAATCAGAATAAAATTAATGATATATAAACTATGGTTGGAGGAATCTGGGCCCACAGAGGAAGGTATTATGGTACATTGTGGCCAATGCTGGGTAAGAGCACTATCAAAGTTTTTCTGGTGTAAGCAGAAAAACTGGAGGAAAGGTATTAAGATTCTATCGTGTAACCAACACTGTGTTAGACTCATTCTTTTAAAATCTCTTTTTCTCTCTTTCACTGTCTATTCTTTTTTCTTACTTGAAATTTGAACCTTTGAGAGGTAAAAGTGACCCTGACCACATTAATAGTGACTATTGGATACAGTTTTCAAAACTTAATTCTGTTTAACTCCAGTACTCACGCACAGTGTACTCTGTTGTTACTTACACTATGGCAATAAGGAGTTTGTTCTGGAGACCTTTGCAAATTAGGGTCATTAGATTACTGAACTATAAAGTTACGTAATCAGAGCCAAAATTTAGGAAGATAGATCAGAAGAGGTTTTGAGGGATAGCAGGGGAAACACTTGAATTAGGAGAAGAAAATGGCTCAAGTGCTTTCAACAGAGGTGACAGGAGTGAGAATAAAATGCTCAAAGGGTTAAGGAGATACCAGTGAGGACTGAGGCTATTGGTCATGGGTAATGATGGAGAGTTATTGGTAAGGATCATTTAGAAGCCTCAGTTTTAGATATTGGAGATGCCATTTACAAAGGTAATATAAACAAGTGGCAAGCCTAAACATCTCATTTCTGCTAGTATCCCAGTGATTCTCATCTTTTATCCTTTAGTGTATTCAGAGGATAGTTTTGTGTCTTAGTTTATTTTCTGGTCCCAGTAACTGAGCACTACAGATTGGGTAAATTTGTAAAGAAAAGGGATTTCTTTTGGCTAATAGCTCTGGAGGTCCAAGGTTGAGGGGCCACATATGGTGAATGCCATCTTGCTGGTAGAGTCTTGAGATGGTGTGAGACATTCCATGGCAAGAGGCATAGAGTGAAGGTGTGTGTCTCTTCTGACACTCTCCCTCTTTGTGTAGAGCCATCCATATTAAATCATGTGGGTCTACTTCATCTAATTCTAATTGCCTCCCAAAGGCCCTTCCTCTAAATACCATGGTTGGATTAAGTTTCCACTCTTAATAGCTCACAATGGGGATTCATTTTCAACACATACGTTTTTTTGGGACACACTCAAACCATATCCAAACCATAACCCTTTTTATATCCCCCCCAAGATTTACCCAAACCTGTCCTCCTTTTTTGCTTATCTTCTCTTGCTGAGAGTTTCCCTCTTCTTGCTTCCTGAGTTTTCTAGCTTCAGATTCTAATGACTAATCTACTTTAAGTTCTCCTTTTCTTGATAACCATTTTGATGTGCTTCCTAGCTTATAAAACTAGATAACCCCTGCATAGGTCTTTTGGGCCAATCTGTGTGCTGTGGCATGGAATATAGCAATGATTAAGGTCTGGTTCTTGTTTGGGTAGCAAGTCCTGGTAGCAGCCTGTGATCTAGTGGGAGAAGCAGCTAGTGGAAGAAAGTTTATATACTTACTGTCCAAAGCACAGAAGAAATTGCCAGGTGCAGAGACAGGCCAGACCAGGGAGTGGTTTAACTTGGTAGATAAAACAACACAAAAAGGCAAGTTTAGAAGATGCCTCGGCTTCTATTTTATTTATTTCTTGTTCCCAGGTCTGTTAACCAATTGCTTCGTTTGGGGGGAATTTCTAGGGGTTTTCTTTTTCTCTGTAATGGTTGAATGTTTGAAACAGGAGAGATGAGAGATAATATTTAAAAAATATGCCTTAAGGAGGCAAAAAGTTCAGCTCAGATCTCTTTTTCTCTATCAGGAATATAATACTTAGACTTGGAGAGGATGTTGTAGAGATGGCCTACACTAGAGCAATATCTCATTTGTTGGACATTTTCCTATAAAATTAATTTACTTGTATATTTATACTGTTTACCATGAACAACTACTAAAACACAGGCTATATGATATAGAACCTGCTGCGTAGTATAAGGTAGGAACTCAATAAATATTTGTAGAATAAATGAACAGCTAATCCTCATCCCACCCTGCACTTTATCCTACCCCTACCATTTGACTCTTTAAACACTTGTATCATTTATCGGTAAACTGAGTAAAGTGGAGTCAGATATCTACTTTCTTATCTGTAACTCCCAGAAGTTAATTAAAGGTATATTTAACTATAAAGGAAAGTTTTTGTTATGAGGTTTATAAGAGGTGGCTTTTTTTATAAAGTAAAACCTGTGAGACTAAAGAACTTCAGAGAGTCCAGGTATGGCTATACCATAGCTGTCCTTCTAGATCACTATAATATTCTTTTCAACTAAGGGTGAAGAACAGTTAATCATTGCCAGAGAGCCTTTTTCTTTATTTTTTCCCCAATTAATGTGTAAATTTTTAATTTTAATTGATTTCTCCAGATTGATGCTCTCTTAGTGGTTTATATGAATATAAATTCTTTTTCATTCTTACACTTTGAGTTCTGACTCTGAAACTCTGATAGCCTGGTAGTGGGCGAATCTGAAAAACTCACTGGTTACTTAGTGCTCTAACCACTCTGATGTTCAGTATTTCTTTTTTTTTAATTGGCAAATAATAATTTTATATATTTGTGGTATACAATGTGAAGTTTTGATATGTGTGTATATTCTGAAATTATTAAATCAAGAAAATTAACATATCTATCACTTCTATGTATATGTGTATGTATATATACATATACATACACATATATACATACATACAGATATATATTTATTTTGTGGTGAGAAGAGTTAAAATGTACTCTTATCAACTTTGAAATTACAACATTGTTATAACTGTAGTGACCTGTCTAACTAAAACTTTGTACCCTTTGACCAACATCTTCCCTTTTCCCAATCTCCGTACCAGCTTCTGATATGGGTTTCTATGAATTTAACTCATTTAGATTCCACATGCTAGTGAGGTCATGCAATACTTTTCTTTCTGTGTATGGTTTATTTCAGTTAGCATAATGTCCTTCAGGTTCATCCATGTTGTCAAGAATGACAATATTTCCTTCTTTTTAAAGGCTGAATAGCATTCATTGTGTGTGTTTGTGTGTGTGTGTGTGTATGCGCGCGCACTATATTTATTCATTGACATTTAGGGTGCTTCCATATCTTGGCTATTGAGAATAACTCTGCAGTGAACATGGGAGTGCAGATATTTCTTTGACACATTGATTTCACTTCTTTTGATTATATCCAGAAGTGGAATTTCTGGATCATGTGGTAATTCTGTTTTTAAGTTTTTGAGAAACATCCATACTTTTTACCAAAATGGTTATATTAATTTACAACCTTAAAAACAGTAAGTAGTCAAAGTTTCCTCCACATCCTCCTGAACACTTGTTTTCTTTTATCTTTTTTTTTTCTTTTGCAGTGCTGAGGATAAAACCCAAGGCATCTTGCATGCTAGGCAAACATTCTACCACTGAACTATATTCCCAGCCCAAAATGAGATTTTTTTTTTTTTGAGAAAAAAATCTCACTGTTGCTCAGGATGATCTGGAACTCTTGGACTCAAGTGATCATCCTGCCTCAGCCTCCCAAGTTCCCAGGACTATAGACAGGCACCACCACACCCTGACTTTTTGTTTTTTTGATGATAGCCATTCTAAGAGGTGTGAAGTACTATCTCATTGTGGCTTCAATTTGAATTTTCCTGATGATGAGACATGTTGGCCATTCATATATCTTCTTTTTAGAAATGTCTTTTGGGGTCCTTTGGGTAATTTTAATTGGATTATTTGTTTTCTTGCTATTGAGTTGTTTGAGTACCTTTTGTAGTTTTCATATTAACCCCTAATCAGATGTATGATTTACAAATATTTTCTCCCAATGTATAGGTTATCTCTTTTCTCTGATACTTATTTCTTCTGCTGTGTAGAAGCTTTTAGTTTAATGCAATGCTATTTGTATGTTTTTATGTATGTGCCTGTGTGTGTATTATTTTTTTTAATACTAGGGACTGAACTGAGGGGCACTCTATCACTGAACTATACCACAGCCATTTTTATTTTTTATTTTGAGACAGAACCTTGCTAAGTTACTAAGACTGGCCTTGAGTTTGCAATCCTCCTACCTCAGCCTTTTGAGTAGCTGGAATTATAGAAATATACACCATGCCTAGATTATTTTTGCTTTAGTTTTGCTATTGATGAGAACAGTGTCATGGAATTTTCTCTGTTTTCTTCTAGTAGTTGCATAGTTTTAAGACTTAAACATTTTAAGGCTTTAATCCATTTTAAATTGATTGTTTTGTGTGGTATGAGTTAAGTAAGGATGAGTTTCATTATTCAGTTTTCTCAGCACCATTTATTGAAGAGACTATCTTTTTCTTCCTTATGTATTCTTAGCATCTTTGTTGAAAATCAATTGACTATAAAATAATGCAGGTTTATTACTGGGTTTTCAATCCTGTTCCATTGGTCTACATGCCTGTTTTTATATTAAAACTGTGATGTTCTGTTGCACAGCTTTGTAATATATTTGAAACCAGAAAATTATGCCTTCAGGTTTGTTCTTTATGCTTAATATTGTTTTTACTATTTTTTTGGTGTTCTATAAAGATTTGGGAATTTTTCTATTTTTTTGAACGATTCCATTGGTATTTAATTCTCTGAACCCATGAACAAAGGATATCTTTTCATTTGTTTGTAACATCTTTGATTTCTTTCATCAATGTTTTATAATTTTTAGTATATAGATCTTTCACATCTTTGGTTAAATTTATTCCTAAGTATTTTATTTTTTGATACTTTTTGATACTTTTGTAAATAGGATTTTTAAAAAAATTTTCTCTTTTCAATGGTTTGTTGTTAGTATATAGAAACACTATTGATTTACGTATGTTATTTCATATTCTGCAACTTTATTGATTCTTTATTCATTTATATAAGCATGATTTAAATAATTGCATACGTATTTTCATTTGTTTTTAGGAGATGACTATGTTTGGAAGCATCTTGACTTTAGAATTCTTTGAATTATACCTGATCAGATATTTACTTAAGATAAATGAAACTACTGTGTATCAAATATAAGTACATAACAGCAAGACTTCATTGCAAAAATGATTACCCAGAGCATTGCTTGTTTACTTATATATTCAATTTTAGAGTGATTGCCTCAGCTTGTCCCTTTATCTTAACTGCTCTCACCATTTGACCACTAACTTTGTTGTTTTAAAAATTCTTTGTATTCTTATTTATTTCTTGGATTTGAGGCTTGAGGTATTTTCATAACTACTATTATAATAACTTTAATTAATATTTCTCATACCCTTAGGTGTCTTGGCAATTTTTCCTGTTTGTAGTGTCCTTCTTCAACACAGAACATTTCAAGTACTTGTGTATAAACATTTGTTTAGTTGAATTGTCACTTGGTCACACTTCTCCAGCAACTGTATTGTCCTTGAGTAGTTGATTTGGTTCACTCTGATAAGGCAGACCATCTATGTACCATTATGCCAAAGGAGTGAGTAGTCTGTTACCCAGCCTTTGTCACAGAACCATATAGCCCCAGAGGTTTGTGCATTCAATGGGGGTATGGTTTTCTAATTCATTTAAAGGTACTATATTGGCTAGTGGCAGCCTTGCCTAAATATAATTTCTGCACCATAGAAATGGTACCAAGAAACCCATCTTTTACTATCACATTCTCAGAAATTAGTAGTTGCTTGACATTTGGAAAACTTTTCATATTGGTGACTGTTGAAAATTGGGTTCCTCCTGTGTGCAGGAGGTTGTGTGTATGTGTGTTGTGTGTATGTTTGTATTTGTACCTGAGCTTGGGAACAGTACCTGAGAGGGGTAAGGGAAGAAGGACTGGGCAGAAGAAGTTGAACTGTGATATGACAGCAACAAAGGCCTTAGCCAATCCTGGGAGGGCTCTTCAGAGTTGTTCTTCAAGGCCAAAAATCCTGTTATCTGTAGCACTCAATCCATTCCCCTCTATACACATCTATTTTCCTCAGATATAGATATAGGCTGCTCTTTGGGAGGAGACTTGACCTTGGACGAGGTGGGGCTCTTTACCTGATGGCAATTTTTTGTTTGGAATTTTGTTATTCTAATTTGTTATATATGACAACAGAATGTACTACAATTCATATTATACATATAGAACACAATTTTTCATATCTCTGATTGTGCACAAAGTATAGTCACTGCTGAGGGCCATTACCAAGTAGGAAATTTCCTTGCCAGTGTACCCCATGTTAATTTCGCTGTTGGTAATGGCCCTCAGCAAGTCACACCATTGGTATCTTCATACATGTACTTAGGGTAATGATGTCTATCTCATTCCACTGTCCTTTCTACCCCATGTGCCCTCCCTTCCCCTCCTACCCCTTTGTCTTATCTATAGTTTGTCTAATCTTCCCATGCTCCCCCCACCCCATTATTAATCAGCATCCTTATATCAGAGAAAACTCAGCATATGTATTTTTTTTGGATTGGCTAACTTCACTTAACAATATATTCTCCTCCTCCATCCATTTACCTGCAAATGTCTGATGGCAATTTCTGGAAAGGGACTCAGCTGAGAATAGTCAGCACTTCTAGCATCTGGGTCTAGTATTGAAGGATGTGTCTGGGTACTATTCTAGGGTATTCGATTATGAACTCACTTCATAAATGACTTTTTCTCCACAATGGGATTAAGCAGGTTACTATTGCTTGAAGGAAAGCATTATAGAAATGGAATAACTCTGGGAAAGATTCAAGCTATTATTTTTCTTTAGGGTGAATATCTCAGAGGTTACAGGGAGTGGCTATATACTAGGAGCATGGACCTGGTAACCTAATAGTATACACTGAAAGTCCAGAGAGCACATTGTATTTAATGAATACAAGCTTAAAAACATCTTACATGAGTTTATCCTCTGCTAGTTATACACTCAAGAAAATATCAATATTGGTTATTGTTGAGGACATAATTTAAAAACAAAATCTTTTTATGACAAAAGGTAGTTTTGCAGATGGGAGCAAGGTGCCCAGCCAAGTTAGGCTCTTACCCTCTTCTTGAAACTGGAAGATGGGGAAGCTATCTCCTTTGAGGTTTTCATTTCAAAAACATGGCTCCTGTTTTTTTAAAATATATTTTTAAGATGTTGATGGACCTTTATTTTATTCATTTATTTATATGCTATACTAAGAATCGAACACAGTGCCTCACACTAGGCAAGTGCTCTACCACTGAGCTGCAACTCCAGCCCTGGCTCCCAGGTTCTTTAGGAAATATTCTGGGTTGTGAGGCTAGCAAGAGACTTATTAGCCTTTATTAAGATTTACATATATTTGGAAACAAAGAAATTCTGAAAGTAAAAAGAGAGTGGGAGAAGGGTCTTCCCTTATTTTCTGCAGGGAGAATTAAGACTTTTATTTATTTATTTAAAAATATATTTTGTAGCTGGAATAATATCTTTATTTTATTTGTGTATTTTTACATGGTGCTGAGGTTTGAATTCAGTGCCTTACATGCGCTTGGTGAGTGCTCTACCACTGAGCTACAACCCCAGCTCAAGACTTTTAATTTGTATTTGCCCTTATGTTATGTATCTAGACTTAAGGTTGAATTTCCTTGAAGCACTAAAAATTTTTAGAAGCAACCAAAGTTCAAAGCTATCATTTAGATATATGGAGTAGCTTTATTGACCATCACTTGTTGATAAGCTTGATAATGCCATGTTTTAAGAGGTAGGTAATATAGTCATATGTCGCGTCTACCCGCCGGCAGGAATGACGACAACAAACAGGATTCTTCTTTAACACGCTTTATTGGGAGCATCCATTATGGTTCGTTGAGAGAAAGGACCCTGAGCCCGAAAAGACCACCCCTAATATACTAGAGCCGCGGCCTAAGTCTCACGCGATTGGACAAAAGCGCATAGCAACACAGCAGCAGCCAATAAGGCAAGGAATTCAGCACTGGCACCCAGAGCCAGGAAGTACAGGTCAACTGGTTCTTACCAGTTTTTACCGGTTCTTAGAACACTCAGCACATTATCATATCGGCTCGCTCTGGAACTGGCCGACCACAAAGAACTGAGTCATTGTCCAAGAACTAAGCCAACACCCACACAAGGCAGCACAGCAAAATGGCTCACCACAGTCATACAGTGGTAGTGGAAGAGCTTTGGATTCTGTCTTGGCTGTGTGTTCTTGAAGGAGCTGTATAATCTGTTTTCCATCTCCCATATAAAGATGATAGCTCCCACATGAGACTATTGTAAGATTTAAATGAGATAATGCATATATAGTCCCAACACAAAGCCCACATTTAGTATGTGGTCACTGAATTCCTCCCTCCATCCTTTCTCTCTCTCTCTCTCTCTCTCTCTCTCTCTCTCTCTCTCTCACTCTCTCATCTCTCTTTCCTGAAATTTGTTTCTCAATAAGAACAGTGAAAACTTAACCTATAGTCAATACTGTATCAACAATTTAAAAAAATTTACAGAGGTTAAATCTCATTTTAAATGTGCTATTATAAAATAAAATTAATAAAGTAAAATAAAAAACATAAAAAGAATAGTCCAAAGTTGACTTACTAGCCAAAGTGCTACCTAAGTACTTTGTGTACAATACAAATGTATCTCAGAAAAACCTTAGCTTGCCTCAGCTTCCTTATGGTACTAGTTACTTTGACCTGCTGGATTTATTAATTTGGTTTGGGTTTAATTATTTTTTCATTTTTTGTTTGGATTAATTTTATTTTTACGTGTTTTTTTTTTTAGCTTACCCTTTTGTTCTTTGGAGAAAATGGGTGTGGGAAGTAGCTGTCCAGTGTAGGAGAATGCCAAGGGAAGTAGACAATTCTGAGTTGCACTTATGTCCTGAATGTTCTGATTCCTGGTGTGATGGAATCAGAATTCTGTTCAGGGTTTTGCTTTGCTGCTGTTTACTTCTTAGTGCTTTCTTTCTCATCTTCTTTTCACCATTATGTCCCCTCCCATCCTTTCTGTAAAGCTTAATTCATTGTAAAGAAATTCCTTTCATCCCCAGTGTGTTCAGTGAATACTTTAGCCACCTTCTTGACCTATTAAAATACAAGTAGACCTTGGGAACCTTGGTCTTCTGCAAAGGCTTCCTCACATTCTTTTGACATATTCAATTGATTTCTGAGGATGCACATAATTTATATTTATTTATCTATAAGAGTTTAATAAGATGAAGCAAACATTAAAATGTCTTGCTAATAGTGATAGCTTCACACTAGCATTAACTAATATTTTAAGACAATATTCATTTAGGGCCTTCTGTTGTTTTCAGAAGTAGGTGCACATTCACTTGTCAAAATGTCATTTTGTGGGGCTGACTTGTCAGGTATACTATTTTTGTTTTTATTTAATAATGTAGCTGATGGTATTCCTGCAGTGGGCACAGAAGAAGGATTAACTCTGATATTTTTTAAATGTTCACTATAATTATCCTTGATTCATGATGTTTTCCAGCAATATTGAGGCCATTCATCCATTTTTTTAGTTTAAATTATGCAATATAATTTTTAAAAAAATTTAACTGAAATCATGGAACAGATAATGAATTGGAGCTGTCGACTTCTCCATGTTTTGAAAGTTGCAATCTTCCCTCAAAAATGCTTTTTTTCACCTACATATGGACCAAGTGAGGATACCAGTAGACTCTGCATAGAATCCACATATCGAACATTGGAAAAAGTTGATTTACTTGATTATCAATTTAAATCAGTATGAGTCCTAATATTTTCTTTCCACACTCCTGAGAAACCAGTGCTTTCTGAGAAAATTTTTATTCTTTTTAGATATAAAGGACACTAGAGTGTATTTTGACACATTATATATTCATTGGAATACATTGGAATATAACTTACTCTAATTAGGATCCCATTCTTATGGTTGTACATGATGTGGAGTTTCACTAGTGGTATATTTATATATGAACATAGGAAAGATATGTTCAATTTATTTTATCTTTCCTATTCCCATCTCCCCTCCCTTCCCTTCTTTCCCTTTTGAGTTTGAGAAATTTTTATTGAATGTCTCATTATAGAGCTAAGTTCACAGTGTGCAAAAATGAATAAGATCTGAATTATGAAGTTTAAAGCAGAGGCAGGCCCATGTAAAGAGATTTATCAATATAGTACAGTGGGGGCAAAGGTATTAATGGAGAGTAAAAGGTAATTTGTATGATTTGGAAAGTGTTCTGGTAAAGATGATATCTGAACTGAATTTCAAATAAGGAATAATTAGCCCAGTGAAAAAGAGGTGGGAATGGCATTTCATATAAGCAAAATATAAAAGCATGAAATAGCATTATGTTCAGTGCACTTCAAGTGGCCTGATAATCCTAGCTGACATTTTTTTTTGTGTGTGGTGCTAAAATTTGATTCCAGAGTCTTGCACATGCTGGGCAAGCACTTTACCACTGAGCCACACCCCAAGCCCTCTGAAGGAAGAGATGTAAAGCCAGAAATGTAGACAGAAGCCATGGCCATATGTGCCAGAGTAGCAGAACTCTGTTCAGCTGGCACTGGGAAGCCAATAAAGCACAATAGCAGAAAGTCAGACTGTACTTTACATACCCTCTAGCTACCATGGGAGGGAATGTGAACATTAGAATATAATACATGGTTGCTATAATCAAGTTAATTAGTATTAGGCGAGAATCAGAATTGGTATTGGATGATGTGAGTAGAAGAGGAAACATATCTGCAAGACAGGCCAAAAAGGATAAGAAAATATAGTAGCAAAAAATATGCATATAATCACAGTAATGTTATCATTTCTAAACCTAATAAGAAAGGTACTGTCAGGGGATTTATGAAGCTTTCAGGAAAGAAATGAGAAAAATAGATGACAGAAATGGAAATAACTAGTCACAATTTTATTGAATATATAAACATTTTTAGTTTTTATTATTTTAGTAGATGGCAGGAACATTTACTTGTTAATATGAATCAAACAGTATCTAGCCAGGTGAACTGATAGCATGGTTGTGGAAGACTTAGGGCTTTCAGGAAACACATATTTGTATAGGAGGTTTACAGTAACAAATGATCCGAAGTCCAAGGGACTTCCAACAAAAGTTGCTGACATTATATGTTTTTTACTGATGTTATATGTCCACTGTAGATTTACTTCAGCTCTGCTCCATGCCATTTTCAACTTAGGACTCAGTTCTTATCTGATGAGTGATTAATCTTGTGGTAGAGAAAAATGAGATCATGTTTTTTGTTGCCTCTTAAAGCTCCTGCTTAGTAGGACCTTCCACTCATCTTTCATTGGCCAAAGCAGTTAAATGGCTGAGCCTGCTGTTGGTGGGAGGAGGATGGATAGCTCTCTTCCAGGGAGGATCAGTGAACATCCCTACTATCTCTAGTATAAACATCTGCTTTACAACAAACAGTTTTAATGAAGTTTTTGCATGTGATTCACCATTAGTGAATGCCGCAGTCTTGGCTGGGCACAGAATCACGAGCCACCACACAGCTTTGTAGATTCAAACAGCAAATCTTTATTCCCGAACTCACACTGGCCTCCACACACGTACTGGGGCAATCCCAGTTCTGCTGCCACCCAAATCACCTACTCCACGAGGCTTTCTTCCCAAAAATGCTCTCTGAATCTCACGAGAACTCAATGGGAGCTCAGGCAGCAGGAACGCCCTAATTCCAGCAGCAATAATCCTCAACATCGAACTTCCCTAAAATCCAAGGTCTAAAACTGGGAACGCCCTTAACCCAAGGACCGGGATACTTCCTCAAACCTGATCAGCTCTAAACCCGGATCCGCCTTGGTCTTTGAGCAAGGTCACCTTACATGCAATGTCAACAGCGAAATCATTAACATGGGGTACGCTAGCAAGGAAATTTTGATGCTGTCATTTCTACTTGGTAATGGCCCTCAGCAAGTGAATATTATTAATGATTGGTGAGAGATAATTAAGAACACAAATAAGAGAAAATAGTGTGTGTATGCTATTTTTTCATAATTAAATGCTGTTTTTCTCATCTACTGGGTGTAGGAATAAGAAACACACACCTTTTGGTTTGCAATCACAGATCACAGACCATCTCTTTAGATTTTCAGAATATAAACCTTTCAAATCTATATTTTGAAGATAGGAAAAGTTACTGTAAGGTATTTTTCTGAAGTTTAGAATTCATAGTGGTGTGTTGATGAGAAATGTAGTGACCATCAAAAATCAGAAAACATATTCCATTCTTTAGAAATGGTAGTCTAAATGCAATTGTGTTTTGTGTATTTTTTCCAGAGCTCAAATATATGCTAATCAAAGAGTTTTCCAAATAAATTCTGTCTGCAGCTATCAGTTTAGTTTTTGAAATTCCATTTTAGTTAGGGGAAAATCAGAAGAAAAGATTTATGTCTTCTTGTTATACTGTGTGTAGTATTGTATAATGCTTGTTGTTGGTTGTCCTACTTCACAGTTTAAATTTCAGTACTTTGCTACTGCTTAATTTTTCAGATATTTTCTGTAACATACTTAAAAAAATCTTTCAAAAACAATTGTGACATTATCTGAACTGTTTCACCAGTACAATTTATATAGAGCAGAGAAAGGCAAAGATCCCAAGTGTGGTTTCACAGCTGTTGCTCCTCCTCCTCACACTAAGGATAGAGGCGGTTGTATCCATGGTGACCTATGTGACTCACTGAGGGTAGGAACTTCAGGATTCTCATAGGGGTTAGTGGCAAAGCAAACACTAATGATCCAGCTTTCACTAGATATTTGGCCTCAAATAGGATTTTTTTTCCTTGAAGAAAGAACTCACTTTTTACAGTTCCTCATTTGTAAAGCAGATTAATTTATATTATGGTTAACAAAAGAATTATATATCTGAAAATTTAGAGCAAAAAAGGGTTTACAAGACAAACCAAATGTTTGTTTAATATTTTAATTTAAAATATGCATTACAATTTTACATTTACTTATGCATTGCACTCTGTTTCTTCCTCTCAAAAGATTTGAAGTAGATGCAACAAAGGCATATCAAGAAAATTTACAAAATAGGTATAAGAATAATACTCATGGCAAAAGGAAAAGGAGAGCATTACAGAAAGAAATGACTTTGTGCCGCCATCTTCAGAACTTCTTTGACTCATGAACTTATACCTTTCATCAATTTTGGAAAGTTTGTTCTTGCATTATATGCCGTTAATTCATACATAAGACCTGTTATAAGAAGATTGAAGAACACAGAAAGATGATGGGTCTTCCTCTGGCAGAAGTCAGAACAGACTGGAATGGAGAGACATAATAGGATTCCAGCAAACTGCACAATTGTTCTCTAGCGGAGAGATAAGTATCCATTTATCTGCAAGTTATTACCAGAAAATTGGAATTTAGGAAGATGGCGGCGGGAAGTGAGTAAGCCGCTCTGAGCCCCGCGCCGCGGCGTCTGAAAAGATGAGGTAAAGATCATTAAAGGAGATCTGTCGACAAAAACCCAGCACCGTGTCAAGAAAGGGGCCTAGGTGGAGTGAATCAGCCACTAATCCAGCCAAGGTGAAGGGAGTACAGCACCACTTCAGCGCGAGCAGTAAGGCTGCAGCCCGAGCCGCCCGGCTCCCTCAGCCCCTTCTCCTTCTCCTTCCCCTTCTCCTCTCCGCCTTTCCGCCTTGCTTCTTTCTCCCCAGCCGTCTCTCCTCCCAAGCTCAGTCTCTAAATTTAGATCTCAACTTCTTTCCCCCACCCCGCCCGCTCTCCTGCGTGTCCGGTACCCGGACCACGTGGCCCTGAGGCGCCGCCTCCCCTCCCCCAACCCGCACCCCCTCCCCGGAGGTCCCGAAGGCCGCCGCCGCTGCCGCCGCCGCTGCTGGCGCCGCCTCCCGTGGAGCACCATAGAGCAGACTCTTCACCGCGCGAATGAACTGCCGAAGTATATGAAACAGCTGATAAGATGAGCGACAATTTAAAATCCAAGTGATCCGAGAACACGCACTGAGCTCTGACCCGCTGAATTCAAACTCCCGGTCACCTGCTTCCCGCAGACAAACAGCTATGACTCGGCATTAATTCATCCCGCTGAAACAACTGGTCAGCCCTTCTCATCATACGAAGGTAAATGCCTACCGAGCCTTCATAAGTAGTGGCCACAGGTTTGAAACGGGGCTTGGGAGAGAAGGACCCACCCGTTGAATTAGTCTCCCGGCAAAGGGAAACCGTGTCATCAGACTGCTGCAGAGGAGATAACTGCGTTGAAACAGGTGTGTGATCCCATAGCCTTGCCTCTCCACACATCGGGGAAACTCTAAGAGCCCCTCCTAGCTCTCCCGTAAGGGCACCTCCCAGCTCTCCTGTGAGTGCTTCAGCCAGCCCGAGGGAATCAGAGGTGGTGCGGGTCCCGCAAGCGGAAATACCGCTCCCACCAGGGCTGACTGCTGAGGTCTCTTGCACCACATACGGGAAGTGGATACCAGAGGGCAAGTAAAAGCCGCTGAGGATTCTCAGCCCCAAACTCTACAAGCTTAGGGTCTGAGGGAATGGCAAACTGGAAGAGTGTGCCCAGTCGTTCATGAAAACAGGGCTCCCGGGAGCAGCAGACTTGGCGTGTAGCCAGTATTGTGGTGAGAGGGGCCTGGCTAGAGAAAAAGTGGGAAGTGACTAGACACAAGAGGAGGCCCTAGACACTCAGGATTGGAGACTCGCCCAGTCTGGGAAGAGCTGCTGCACAGTGATTGGTTCCCGCGTATTGACAGGAGAAACTTGACCTGGTGGGCACAGCGCCATCTACTGGAAGAGAAGTTAATCAAACTCTAAGACTGCATTTATTAGGGTTTTTTTTCTTTTTCTTTTCTCCTTTTTTTTTTTTTTTGATTTAGGTTTTTCTTTCATTTTCATTTTTTTCTTTCTTGTTGTTTTATTAATTTTTTTTTACAAAATATTTTTTTAAATTTTTTTTCTACTAATTTTAACTTAAATTTGTTTAATTACTATTATTATTTTTTTTAAATCTTTTTCTTTTTTAGTTCCTATTCTTTTTCTTCTTTAGTCTTCTCATTTTTCTTATCCCCCCTTTTTTCTTGAATTCTACCTGCCTACTCTCATTCTCTTTAGAGACTTCTTCCCTTCCCTTCAAATACCTTTCCTCCCAAGCATCAAACTAATTTATAGGAGTAAACAGTAACTCAGCAGTCAAACAGAACAAGAAGCAACATGAGCAGCTTCAAAAAACAAGGAAGAAAAGGAGTACAAACAACGCAGGACAGCCTAAATATTCAGGAGGACCTAGAGTCATCAGAAAAATGGTCATATAAAGAACTCAAGGAACACCTAAGACAGATGGAATGGAACCTTAAAGAGGATACAAGACAGCAAATTCAAGCAGCGAAAGAACACATTGAGAATGCATTTCACAAACAGATAAAAGAAGAAGTTAAGCATCTTTATCAGGAGATAGAGACTATAAAAAATAATCAAACAATAATTCTAGAAATGAAGGAAACGATAAACCAAATTAAAAACTCAATTGAGAGTATCACTAACAGAGTGGAGCAAGTAGAAACCAGAACATCAGAAAATGAAGACAAAATATACCATCTTGAAAAGAGTCTAGCCAACTCAGAAAGGCTGGTAAAAAATCACGAGAAAAAAATCCAAGAATTATGGGATAACATTAAGAAACCGAACTTACGAGTCATCGGGATAGAAGAAGGTACAGAGATTCAAACCAAGGGAATGAGAAACTTGCTGAAGGAAATAATTACAGAAAACTTTCCAGAAATAAAAAAGGAAACAGATATACAAATTGAAGATGCATACAGGACACCGAGCACACAAAATCACAGTAGACCAACGCCAAGACACATTGTTATGAAGATATCCAATATACAGAACAAAGAGAAAATATTAAAAGCTACAAGAGAAAGGAGACAGATTACATTTAGGGGTAAACCAATACGGTTAACCACGGATTTTTCATCACAGACACTGAAAGCAAGAAGGTCATGGAACAATGTATTTCAAACACTGAAAGACAATGGATGCCAACCAAGAATTCTGTATCCAGCAAAATTAAGCTTCAGGTATGACAACGAAATAAAAATCTTTCATGATAAACAAAAGTTAAAAGAATTTGCAGCCAGAAAACCAGCATTGCAAAGCATTTTGAGCAAAACACTACACGAGGAAGAAATGAAAAACAATAACCAAAACCATCAGTGGGAAGTGCCGCAGTAAAGACAGAGGGCAAGGGGAAAGACAATCATGGAGAGACAAACTAAATTTTTTTTTTTTTAAAAAAAGGATAAACAATCAAACATGGATGGAAGTTCAAACCACATATCAATAGTAACTCTGAATGTTAATGGCTTAAACTCTCCAATAAAGCGACATAGGCTGGTATCATGGATTAAAAAAACAAATCCAACAATATGCTGCCTCCAGGAGACACATCTGATGGGAAAAGACATACACAGGCTGAAGGTGAAAGGATGGGAAAAAATATACCACGCACATGGTCCTCGTAAGCAAGCAGGGGTGGCCATCCTCATATCGAATAAAATCGACTTCAAGACTAAGTTAATCAAAAGGGATAAAGAAGGACATTATATACTGTTAAAAGGAACCATTCACCAACAAGACATAACAATTATCAATATTTACGCACCAAACAATGGTGCTGCGACATTCACAAAACAAATTCTCCTCAAATTCAAGAATCAAATAGACCACAACACAATAATTATGGGAGACTTCAACACACCTCTCTCACCATTGGACAGATCCTCCAAACAAAAGTTAAATAAAGAAACTATAGAACTCAATACCACAATCAATAACCTAGACTTAACTGACTTATATAGAATATATCAACCATCATCAAATGGATATACTTTCTTCTCAGCAGCACATGGATCCTTCTCAAAAATAGACCATATATTATGCCATAGGGCAACCCTCAGTAAATATAAAGGGGTGGGGATAATACCATGCATTTTATCTGATCATAATGGAATGAAATTGGAAATCAATGATAAAAGAAGGAAGGAAAAATCCTACATCACATGGAAAATGAACAATATGTTACTGAATGATCAATGGGTTACAGAAGACATAAAGGAGGAAATCAAAAAATTCTTAGAGATAAACAAAAATACAGACACAACATATCGGAATCTATGGGACACAATGAAAGCAGTTTTAAGAGGAAAGTTCATCGCCTGGTGGTCATTCCTCAAAAAAAGAAGAAACCAACAAATAAATGAGCTCACACTCCAACTCAAAGCCCTAGAAAAGGAAGAGCAAAACAACAGCAAATGTAGCAGAAGGCAAGAAATAATTAAAATCAGAGCGGAAATTAATGAAATTGAAACAAAAGAAACTATTGAAAAAATTAACAAAACTAAAAGTTGGTTCTTCGAAAAAATAAATAAGATCGACAGACCTTTAGCCATGCTAACGAAGAGAAGAAGAGAGAGAACTCAAATTACTAACATACGGGATGAAAAAGGCAATATCACAACAGATGCTACAGAAATACAGAAGACAATTAGAAATTATTTTGAAAATCTATATTCCAATAAAATAGAGGATAGTGAAGACATCGATAAATTTCTTAAGTCATATGATTTGCCCAGACTGAGTCAGGAGGATATAGACAATCTGAACAGACCAATATCAATAGATGAAATTGAAGAAGCAATCAAAAGACTACCAACCAAGAAAAGCCCAGGACCGGATGAGTATACAGCGGAGTTTTACAAAACCTTTAAAGAAGAATTAATACCAATACTTTTCAAGTTATTTCAGGAAATAGAAAAAGAGGGAGCTCTTCCAAATTCATTCTATGAGGCCAACATCACCCTGATCCCGAAACCAGACAAAGACACCTCAAAGAAAGAAAACTACAGACCAATATCTCTAATGAACCTAGATGCAAAAATCCTCAATAAAATTCTGGCGAATCGAATACAAAAACACATCAAAAAAATAGTGCACCATGATCAAGTAGGATTCATCCCTGGGATGCAAGGATGGTTCAACATACGGAAATCAATAAATGTTATTCACCACATCAATAGACTTAAAGATAAGAACCATATGATCATCTCGATAGATGCAGAGAAAGCATTTGACAAAGTACAGCATCCCTTTATGTTCAAAACATTAGAAAAACTAGGGATAACAGGAACTTACCTTGACATTGTAAAAGCTATCTATGCTAAGCCTCAGGCTAGCATCATTCTGAATGGACAAAAGTTGAAGGCATTCCCTCTAAAATCCGGAACAAGACAGGGATGCCCTCTATCTCCACTTCTATTCAATATAGTTCTCGAAACACTGGCCAGAGCAATTAGACAGACGAAAGAAATTAAAGGCATAAAAATTGGAAAAGAAGAACTTAAATTATCACTATTTGCAGATGACATGATTCTATACCTAGAAGACCCAAAAGGGTCTACAAAGAAACTACTAGAACTAATAAATGAATTCAGCAAAGTGGCAGGATATAAAATTAACACGCATAAATCAAAGGCATTTCTGTATATCAGCAACAAAACTTCTGAAATGGAAATGAGGAAAAACACTCCATTCACAATATCCTCAAAAAAAATAAGATACTTGGGAATCAACCTAACAAAAGAGGTGAAAGTTTTATACAATGAAAACTACAGAACCCTAAAGAGAGAAGTAGAAGAAGATCTTAGAAGATGGAAAAATATACCCTGTTCATGGATAGGCAGAACTAACATCATCAAAATGGCGATATTACCAAAAGTTCTCTATAGATTTAATGCAATGCCAATCAAAATCCCAACGGCATTTCTTGTAGAAATAGATAAAGCAATCATGAAATTCATATGGAAAAATAAAAGACCCAGAATAGCAAAAGCAATTCTAAGCAGAAAGAGTGAATCAGGCGGTATAGCGATACCAGATTTCAAACTATATTACAGAGCAATAGTGACAAAAACAGCATGGTACTGGTACCAAAACAGGCGGGTGGACCAATGGTATAAAATAGAGGACACAGAGACTAACCCACAAAGTTACAACTATCTTATATTTGATAAAGGGGCTATAAGCATGCAATGGAGGAAGGATAGCATCTTTAACAAATGGTGTTGGGAAAACTGGAAATCCATATGCAACAAAATGAAACTGAATCCCTTTCTCTCGCCATGCACTAAAGTTAACTCAAAATGGATCAAGGAGCTTGATATCAAATCAGAAACTCTGCGTCTGATAGAAGAAAAAGTTGGCTCCGATCTACAGATTGTGGGGTCGGGCTCCAAATTCCTTAATAGGACACCCATAGCACAAGAGTTAACAACTAGAATCAACAAATGGGACTTAATTAAACTTAAAAGTTTTTTTTTTCAGCAAAAGAAACAATAAGAGAGGTAAATAGGGAGCCTACATCCTGGGAACTAATTTTTACGCCTCACACTTCAGATAGAGCCCTAATATCCAGAGTATACAAAGAACTCAAAAAATTAGACAATAAGATAACAAATAACCCAATCAACAAATGGGCCAAGGACCTGAACAGACATTTCTCAGAGGAGGATATACAATCAATCAACAAGTACATGAAAAAATGCTCTCCATCTCTAGCAGTCAGAGAAATGCAAATCAAAACCACCCTAAGATACCATCTCACTCCAGTAAGATTGGCAGCCACTATGAATTCAAACAACAACAAGTGCTGTCGAGGATGTGGAGAAAAGGGTACACTTGTACATTGCTGGTGGGACTGCAAATTGGTGCGGCCAATTTGGAAAGCAGTTTGGAGATTCCTGGGAAAGCTGGGAATGGAACCATCATTTGACCCTGCTATTGCCCTTCTCGGACTATTCCCTGAAGACCTTAAAAGAGCATGCTACAGGGACACTGCCACATCGATGTTCATAGCAGCACAATTCACAATAGCTAGACTGTGGAACCAACCCAGATGCCCTTCAATAGATGAATGGATAAAAAAAATGTGGCATCTATACACAATGGAGTACTATGCAGCAATAAAAAATGACAAAATCATAGAATTTTCAGGGAAATGGATGGCATTAGAGCAGATTATGCTTAGTGAAGCTAGCCAAACCCTAAAAAACAGATACCAAATGTCTTCTTTGATATAATGAGAGCAAGTATGAACAGAGCAGGGAGGAAGAGTAGGAAGAAAAGAGTAACATTAAACAGAGACTTGAGATGGGAGGGAAAGGGAGAGAAAAGGGAAATTGCATGGAAATGAAGGGAGACACTCATTGCTAAACAAAATTACATATAAGAGGTTGTGAGGGGAATGGGAAAATAAACAAAGAGAGAAATGAATTACAGTAGATGGGGTAGAGGGAGAAGATGGGAGGGGAGGGGAGGGGGGATAGTAGGGGATAGGAAAGGTAGCAGAATACAACAATTACTATTAGTGCATTATGTAAAATTGTGGATGTGTAACTGACGTGATTCTGCAATCTGCATTTGGGGTAAAATTGGGAGTTCATAACCCATGTCAATCTAATGTATGAAATATAATATGTCAAGAGCTTTGTAATGTTGTGAACAACCAATAAAAAAAAAAAAAAGAAATGACTTTGTATTTTCTTCCAGTGGGTTCATTATTAATATTTATGCCTTAGCATAAATTGGAGGAAAAAATCCCCACCAATATGCAGATGAATTAGATTTGGGATATGTACAAGGGATGTTGGGAGGGGAAGAGCAAATTACTATGTATTCATTCCTGCATTGAAAGCACCAGACATCAGATGTATTTTTTTTTAAATTTTTTTTAGATGTCAATGAACCTTTATTTTATTCATTTATTTATATGCAGTACTAGGAATTGAACCCAGAGCCTCACACATGCCAGGCAAGAGCTCTGCCACTGAGCTACAGCCCCAGCCCAGATGTATTTTTGATTTGAAGAGTTTTCTGTTATAATTTTATACCTGGAAAATAACCCAGTAGTCAAATAAAATAGAGAAGTCTTCATGGAGGCCTAATGACACTATATCAGTGGTACTGTTCATAAATGCCTCTGTGGTTTCTGCATGAGTGGGGAACATAACCACGACATGGGCTTCAGCTCCAGGATCAATGTCAAAGTAAGTTAATACACATAAAATAAATCAACACTGATTACTTTTAAAAGACATTTTCCCTGCACATACAGACTGTTCCCAGATGATTGGCCTGTAGATCCTGATAGTGTATCTTAACCTTAGGATCTATATGGGATAATTCCTGTTGTGTTAATGGGCAGTGGCCCAGGTATTCTGCTCTCCTGCAGGTAGTAGAGGGTTCCTAATATCTGAAAGAAGCAGAAGTTGTCAGGCTTTGAAGAACATTTACTGTAATATTTCTTAAACTTATCACCTTTCATTACTTTGACGATTCAATAAACTGGGGAACTAGACCTATTATAAACAATTGATAACTTTTCATTTTTGTAGAACTATTTTCATGGAGTTGCATTTATTTGTACTTCAAAATAAAGTTAATTGAATTTTGTGTTTTAATTACTAAATTTCTGACTTACTTTTTAATATGCCTATATTAGAGAACCTTTTTTTTAAGAAAAAAGTTGGGCATAGTTGTGCACACCTGTAATCCCAGTGGCTTGGGAGACTGAGGTAGAAGGATCATGAGATCAAAGCCAGCTTCAGCAAAAGCGAGGCACTAAGCAACTCAGTGAGACCCTATCTCCAAATAAAACACAATGTAGGGCTGGGATGTGGCTCAGTGGTTGAGTGCCTCTGAGGTCAATCCCCTGTACCAAACAACAACAACCAAACTTGAATTTTTAAAGGGCATGTTAAAATTTTGATTATCTTTTATTGAATATGTATTTAATATAATATTTATACTACTAGTTACTGTGTAAATTCTGTTTTCATGAACTAGCAAACCAAAATGATTATAATATCTATTAGGAAGGACTATGACTCAATATAAAGATGCATGAGACTTAATTGAAAGAGCTGTATCCTTCTTTGGTCACATTCAATGCATCTTTGAATTTATTAGGAGAACTGGGCCTTAATAATGAAATATTTTTCTTACATATAAGTAGACGAGAGGATAAATGTGTCTTCACACACTAGTGAAGCATTCATATTCACTTCATCTTGATGATGTAAAGGTTATGTTAGTCAGCTTCCATCACTGTAACCTATCTGAGATAAATCAAATTCTGTAGAGAAAAGGTTTACTTTGGCTCACAGTTTTGTAGGTTTCAGTGTTCATGATGGATGGGCCCTGTTGCTTTAGGCTGATGGTGAGTCAGAACATCATGGTGGGAAGCATGTGGTTTAGGAGTCTGCTCACCTTATGGCAGCTGGGATTTGTTATGCCAGATTCATGGGACCCCAGTAGACCTGCAGGAGCCAAATCTGATGCGATCACACAAAAGTCTTTATTGTAAGCTCAAGCCTGGACTCATAACCATTCCCAACTCAGCAGTCCCAGGGAGTGAGTCCTGGTCCTTTGTTCAGTGAGATTTTATAGGTTTTAGGGGGATACTCTATGCGTCACAACATCACACAGCAAATTATTCCATACCGTGGGAAAATCAAACAACTCTTAACATTGATTATCACATTCACTGGCAGGAACAAGTTGGGTAGGGGTGATTGGTTAGTACAAGAGGGCGATTCCTTTGAACTGATTGGTTTAAGCCATGAGGGGTGTACGTGCTGAACGACATGGTTTCCCAACGTGTTATCAACCACCATAAACTACTTGGGGGTCATCTGGCATTCCAGGTATTTTCCCTGTCTCATGCTGATTGGAGATTGCTAGGGGGGTTGCTATGGGTCTTCACCTAACCTCATGAGTCAGGGACACCGCCACAGACAAACAACTCAGCAGGGTGGGTATGTGCTTAGGAGTACTCTGTGGGTTTTTCCAAGGACAAGGGTCACGCCCCCTTCCTCAGGACAGGCCTTGAGGTAGAAGCTGCTGTTATTTATTTATTTTCAAAAATGGAGTCACATCAGTTTCTCAGATTCAGTGAGGCAGGAAGAGACCCACAACTCCCCATTTAACCTAAAATCTTGTACTAGGTCCTACCTCTTTTTTTGTGTGTGTGCTAGGGATTGAACCCAGGGGTAATTTACCACAGAGATACACCCCCCAAGTCATTTTTATATTTTATTTTGTGACAGTGTCTTAAATAGCCACGGATCTTGCTGAGTTCCCATGGCTTATCTCTCACTTGCGATTCTCTTGCCTCAGCTTCTAAATTTGCTGGGATTATAGTCATGTGCCACCACACTTGGCATTAGGTCCCACCTCTTAATGGTTTCATTACCTATCACCTTCCAATAATTTAAAATTAGGATTTATATTTTAACACACAGGTTTTTTGGGGGACATTTCAGATATAAACTATAGCAGAGGAAAGGCTCATGTTAAGTGAGTGATCCTAGAATGAAAGAGTGGTTTTTTTTTCCTCTATATATCTCTAAGATGACCATTGGATTTGACATCTTATGAAAACTTTGTGTAGCAAGAGGAACACAGACTTTGAAGTCACTGATTCAAATACTGATTTGATCGCTTCTTACTTGACTCTAACTTTAAGCCAGCTACTTGAAACTTGATCATGAGTTTCCTTATCTGTAAAGTGGAGATAAAATACTTCACAGAGGATTATCTGGTACATAGAAAGCAGTTATCAAAATGACTCTTCTCTCCATTGGAATTTCCTAATAGTATATGGAAAGTCTTAATATTCTTATTGGAATTTTCTTGAGTCAAGGGTCATGGAGAGACTTCTCTAGGCTGAAAAGACCACATTGACATTTAGGACTAAGCATTTTCAAGTTTATTAGACCTTGCTAGGTTCCTATCAGTTGTATTGCAATTTATAAATTCCCTTTTAGTTTTACAACTGCTTTCTCTGAAATTTCTTTGATTTCTGCTCTAGAATGGAATTTTAGGATCCTCAAGGAAAGGAAGCAACAGAACTATTTTTTTTTTATCGGTTGCTATTTTATCTAATTGCAGGACTATGAAGCACTTACTATGTGCCAGGCATGGTTCTGGGAGCTGCAGATAACCAATGAATAAAATTGACAAGGTCTTTCTGCACATGGAGATTATACCCTACATTTCAGTGAGTCACAGATAGGGGTCAGTATAAAAGAATATATATGTAGTAGACATTTTCATGGACAGGACAGTTTATTCACAGTGATACTATTCTATAAGAAAATAAAGCAGCTAATATGAGTGACATAGAATGCGTGGGGAGTTGTATGGGAAACTTGAGATTTGTGGCCAGAGAAGACCTCAAATGTCTGAGGGGGTTACATTTGAATTGCCTATTCATTTCTCTCTTCACTTGCCACCAAAACCACACCTTCAAGATGCCAACTTCCAATCTATCAGTCCAGTGATTGCCAGCATGATTTGGTGAAAGGATAGGAGGTAGGAATTGTGGGTGACAATAATTTGTGTCCAACTATTTTCTCAAAGCAGAATGTACTAGACAAGAACCTTTATGAACAGATGTTGAGTGCAAAGGATTCGGAGGTTGTGTGTGGGTATGTTTGCATTCACAGAAAGGTGAGAGGAAAAGCCAGAGAAGGAAGAGATAAAGAGTCCAACTGGACATTGTGTAGTTGAAACATAAAACATTTTGCAGACTATGAGCTGTATTTTCTGGCCTCTTATTTGAAAATCACTGACCTTAAATGTTAGTAAGGTGATGCTAAATTTAATACTTTTAAAAATAATTTTTTTATCATAATGATATACATAATGATATCCTGGTAAATACTATTAATATATAGAAAAAGATAATACTAAGATAACAAGTTTCACATTTCTCAAAGGACAACCCACCAATAGAATATTTATTTGAGTAATAAAAATGGAGCACTAACACAACTATACAGAAGTCAAATGTAGTAATAGTTGATTATCAAAGAAAAATAATAGCCTAAAATAGGTTATAATTGTGAGAATAGCAAGTAAAAAGTTTTTTTCTATAACCTAAATGGGAATTTCCTAAACAATGGAAATGAAGGACTTGTATGGTTGTTTTCAGTCTGGGCACTCCTCTCCTTTTTTTCTTTACTCTGTTTGTTTTAAAGGCAGAGTAGTTGAAAAGGACTCTTGAGTTTCCCCTCTGGTTCTTTATATATCAAGGGTGAAAAAAACCTTTGCTATTATAGATGCATTTCTCAAACTCTCACTAGAGGGTACTGTTGGCTCTAAAACCAGAAGTCGCTGCGAATCTATTGTACATTCATTTCTGGGTTGCATTTATATTTAAAGAAAAGGTAAAGTCAAGCCTTCTCAGTTTTCCCTAGAAGTTGGTAAATGTCAAATCTGAAACCTCCCAAGGGCCCCATGCAAATCTGGCTGGCTGTAGCCTCAGAGGAGCCAGATAAAACAGTGAAGAGATTACTGGAGGAGTTGGGTGTCAGATTCTAATTTCAGCTCCTGCACTAACTAGTAGGCAGGACTCGTGCGCCTTCTCATCTGCTAAATAAAAGGACTGCCATAGATGGTCCCTAAAGTCTTCAATGCATCTTTAAAATTCTGGGATTCTGACAAAATTCTGGATCTAAAAGTCTGAAGAATTTCTTGTGTTCTTGGCCAGAGTAAGGAAGAAGCAAAATCTTTAATTATTCAACTATTAATTGAAATAAGTTTAATGTAGCTTTTAATACCAAAAGAGCCTTTAAATTAAAAAGCCAAGTCTTCCAAATTGTCAGGGAGTCTTAGAGCCATTGTTTCCATCTGAGCATTCTATGGTTAATTTCAGACATAATCCATCATCCAAAGATCTCTTCTCTTGGTTGCTATCTTGGTGGAAATTAGCAAAATATGTTTACATAGAGTTATAGAAAGGAGGTTAAATTCTGTTGAGTGGAATGTTTCAGGATAGGGACTAAATATCCTATTTTGTATTTATCTGACTTCCATTACATTTGTGCTTTGTTAAGAGTCATCTCCAGAGGGATTTAGTTGATTCAGTTTCCTTTCACCCTTGCTTCTTTTTATCCAACTCCCTTTCCTTGTCATATTTATTCACATTGCAGGGTGAACACAAAATCCTTTCATAGAACTTTAATTCTAGCGGGGCTGACTCCTGGTGCAGGAATGCATCCGTGCCCAGAATTCTAGGGCCCCAGTAAACCCTAGTTTATTTCTGAATGAACTTCTAAGGATTGGCACGAGAGCTTGCCAAGCTTCACTTCATCACCTCAAACGCTTTGACATTAATACAAAACACCTCCTCTCCTCCAAATTGCTTTGTTTTACAGAGGAGGGTTTCCTTTCCTCGCTTCCACCACCCATAACCCCCGGATTTTGTTTCATCTTAAGACTGGTTTCATACATCTCAACTTCCTAAAATGTACACTGAGCGCCCGCGGGTGAGTACACGCGCGCGCGCAGTCTTGCTGGAGTATACGAGCCCCGCAGGGTCGGCTTGCAGCTACAGAACACATTCCATTCTTTGCGCTCGGTCACACCCCTCCGCAGTGAGGATTGGTCGGGCCAAACTCCCCTTGGCGAGGAAAGGCTCCTAAGAGGCCCAGACGCCTGCCAATCCCCACGGGCTGTCAAAACAAGTCTCCCTCCCTGTCACAACAGAGCGGAGTGGAGGCCGCCGGCGTTGCTGCACTTCCTGGGGCGGCTGTCCGCAGGCAGGTGGCGGGTGCGCCCGCCCGCAGTCACCCGGCTCCAGCCCCTCTTCGGCTTCTCACGTCCCAGCTCCGGAGGCCGCCTGGCTGGGCGCCCGCTTCCTTTTGTCTGGTGCAGAGAGGGCGTTTGCATCACATTTCGGATACCTTCCTCTCTTTTTCCCTCTTCTCTCTCTTCTCCCTCTCACATCATCTCCCCACCCCCGCTGCCGTTGCCCGCCGGACTGCTGACCTCCTGGACCAAAGCCCGAGGACGTCTCTGCTGGAGTGATGTTCCCTCTCCAGAAAGTTGCGGTCGTCCCTGCTGCTGCTGCCCCCTCCGCCGTCGCAGGACGGTGAAACAAAGTCTAGCAGGGCTGACTCCTGGTGCATGAGTGCACCTCTGCCCAGCAGCTGGACTCTACTGCCCGGCGTGCTATCTCCTCCAGGGGAGTCAGAAACGTGCCCTGCCATGGCCGAGGGCGCGGTCAGCAAGGAGGGTCCGGCGCCGCCCGACGCTGCTGGGGGCGAAGACGACCCCCGAGTGGGCCTCGACACCGCCTCCGGAGACACCGTGGCGGTGGCCGCTGGGGGCCGGATGAGGGACCGTCGCAGCGGGGTTGCATTGCCTGGCCCCGCAGGAGCCCCAGCGGACAGCGAGGCGGGCCTCCTGGAAGCTGCACGAGCGACCCCCAGGCGCAGCAGCATCATCAAGGTAAGCGAAGCCACATCACCCCAGAGTGTGCATGGGAACGATGTGGGTTACGGACTCTGGCAGGGTGTACTACGTCCGGTGGCAACGCAGGCGCGGCATTGTTTTCTCCCACCTCCTTCACTGCCAAACCTTCCTTCCTAGTCTGGAGGTTTCCAGACTCAGCTCTTGGCCTTGAGAAGCAGAAGTGACTTTTTTACCCCCTAGACAGCGGAGAAAAAGTTCCGCTCTGCGTCTTTGCATTTTGAGCAATGCTCTCCCTCATTTTCTCTGCAAGATTCCCTTCCACCTTTAGGACTCAGAATAGAGGAAGACCCACGGGATGGCTGTGCACAGCTTTCCAGCGAAAGATTAGCTTTTCCAAAGCACAGTTTACTCTCAAATGAAAACAGATCAAAACCAACCAAAATAAAGCAAAACAACCCCCCCCACCACCAAAAAAAAAAAAAAAAAAAAAAAAAACAAAACAAAACAAAACCCAAAAAACAAAACTCTCAACACAAACGGTCCCGAAATCCCAAGAAGCCTGGACTTTCCCCGCAGGCAGGCAGAGGTTTCAGTGAACGCTGCAGCGCAGTAAAGAACGATGAAATAACTCAAAAGAGTTTTGGGCTGCAAAAGGCACAACCGGAAACAATCAATCCCTAAGCTTCTTCCCCAACCCTTGTGGTTACCACCACATCCAGGAAAACTCTTCCCGACCCCCTATCCACTCCCACAGGATTTCTCTTCATTCATTTGGCAAGGAATTTGTAACCCCTTTTCCTTTCCTGTTTCTGTATTCCTTCCACTTGGGGCTTGTTTCCTTTGCTTGAGGTTTCATCTTCTGGGTGCATTACTTTGGAGTAAGAATATTGGTACAGGCTCTGGCAAAGGGTCTTAGCGTAAATGCATGTTAGTATGTACATGTGAGATTAAATTGATTTTTGGTAGAGCAGCCAGTATGAATGAATGAATATATATATTATATAAATAAATAATATTTCTTTCTCACTCTCTTTTTCACACACACACACACACACACACACACACCCAACACACCAGTGATGGCGGTGAAAGACCAACTGGAAGTATTTACTGTTCAACTTACTGAATGACTGCATCTGCTAATGACATTCACGATGCTTCTTCAGGTTTAAGCTGGGAAGCCGCTGCATAATACATGTCTTTTTCCTATGCTACTAGTGCTAGTGCCAGTCTATGCTCCCACAGTATATCCACCTAGCTCCAAGTCTGGTTTGGGTTTTTTCCCAACATGGACACAAGGAAATTTGAAACCAACTAGGAGATTTACATATTAGAAGTAGTGTGTGTGTGTGTTTGTGTGTGTGTGTGTGTGTGTTGGTGGGTGGGTGGTAACTGCAAATAATTCATACTATTTTTTGTTATTTTGTGGCTTTTGAATAATGTAAAAGGAATATACCCTTCTGGGTGTGAATTTAGATAAAAGGGAAATGATCACTTTTTTAAACATACAAGTCAAAAAGCATATTGTTTTGAGGCTCAAAAAAATCAGAGGAATGGGTACATTTTGGATTCTAAGATATTACATGTGGATCTGTGTGCATGTGAAAATAATTACCTCAAGATATTTTAAAATACATAAATGCTAAAAAGCAGTGGAATATAATGTAAAAAGTAGAAGTATTGTAGTATACAGAATATGCAAACTTTTTTGGTAGCTCTGCCAGTGAGCAACATCCCTTGTCTTTTTTATTTTTAAATTTAAGACAGGGTCTCACTAAGTTGCTGAGGGTTTTGCTAAATTGCCCAGGCTACTCTTGAACTTGCAATCATAGATGTGTACCACTGTGTTGCACAAGAATGATGAGAATATTCAAATTCTTAAAATTTTTTTTTCTTAGTTGTAGTTGGACACGATACCTTTATTTATTTATTTAATTTATTTTTTAGAAGTAGTTGGACACAATACCTTTATTTTATTTATTTATTTTTATGTGGTGCTGAAGATCGAACTGAGCGACTGGCGTGTGCGAGGCCAGCGCTCCACTGCTGAGCCACAACCCCAGCCCCTCCAAGAATATTCAAATTCTTGCAACTAAGTTTGCCACTTTTAAATTACACTATGCTGGTTTATATTCTCAGAAGGGGGGTTGCTGAGTAATTTTGCCTCTTGTTTTGAAGTTTCTTTTTGTGTCAAAAAAGGAAGGAGACAGCCAAGTATCATCTCAATCTTTTTCCTATTTAATAGTAAATTAAATAAAAATTTGGTAAATGGTCTTTAAAATTAAAGATACTGGGGCTGGGGATGTGGCTCAAGCGGTAGCGTGCTTGCCTGGCATGCGTGCGGCCCGGGTTGGATCCTCAGCACCACGTACAGAGAAAGATGTTGTGTCCGCGGAAAACTAAAAATAAAATAAAATAAATATTAAAAAAATTCTCTCACTCTCACTCTCTCTTAAAAAAATAAAATTAAATTAAAGATACTGCAAAATGAAGTGAATTATTTAAAATTTGATTTAACTGAAGAAGTAATATATATATATGTGATTTTTAAAAATCAAATGTTGCAAAGGAGTGTGAAGGGAAGACTTTCAGCCGTTCCACACTCCCACTTCCATAGTCCACTCTCATAGCTGTTAACACTTTCTTAAGTAGCTTTCCAAAATATTCCATACACATATAAGCATATGTATCTATGTATATCTGAGATAAACTGTATAAGCTCCTGATTTATTCAATAAAATTTGGCTAGTTTTATAGGCCTAAGGGCTTTAAATCTGCTTCAGACATTTTCAGTGCCTAGAGGATTGTCTAAGATCATTGTGATGAGCAAATTAATATTTAAGGATGATCTGGTGGGTCTTTGGTGGGCAACAGTCATTTGGATCTTTTCCCTACCAGGGGGGATAGGGGTAAGTGTGCTCTGTTCCTGTCTCTTTGAGATCAAGAACATTTTTGTTGACATCCTGAATCTGCTGTCCCACAGTTTGTTCACTTTAGCATTGTAAAATGAGAATTTCTAAAAATATATAGACCACATAAGAAATATATCGTACATATTCTGTACTGAGAGAAAATACATTATTCACAGTTTACCAAGAGTTCTTTTTATTTGGTATTGAAACATACACAAAAATAAAGGCCTTAGAATATTTTATATGAAAAATTATTAAATATGGACATAAATAGCTGTGATACAATAATAATTGATATGCATAATTATACCTATGAGCAATGGAAAAGTTATAAATCATCAAATATCAAATATTTCAGCTTAATTTAGGGCATTGTTTCTATTTTAATGGTATTCTCTCAACTTGAATATTAGATACATCAGAATAGTGCATTCCTCTATCCTACCAAAAAACAGACTGTCTTGTATATTAATAAAAGAAATGTTTGTAGTAAATTTGCCCTTCCTAATTTGAAAACATGTGTGAAGTTGAGAAAACAATTTCCTTCTGAATTGATGAAAACAATGACAACATTTATCTGCACATATCTTTGGGAAGTCTTTCTACTATCATTGTGTTTCTTCCTCTATGTTCCTAGTCCAAGGTTTTAAAAATTTTAATATAAGAATTAAACTAGCTTCTCTTTAATCCATCTATTTTTTTCTGTGATTATTTTCAACTGCAATGATTTTGATAAATGCAGCATGTTTTTTTTTTTTGGTAAGTGCATTGAAATATGCCACAATAATTCAATTGAATCCATTTAAATTTCTTCTTGACATATGGTTTATAATAACAAACTAGGAGCATACTTATAGGTAATATTGAGCAGGTACTATTTTGCATTTGAATATATTTCTAATTAAGAAATCAGACAATTTTAGGTATCTAGTACTTGATATCAACCTTAAAATATTTAACATTTTAGGTTTTAGTTAATACCTCTGTAACTCTGTAATGTTCTGGAAATAGGAAAGTAGTGAAGTTTATTTCTTATACCAGATGGTCGGTACCAAGATACATGCATGTTTATGAAGTAGCAGTTGGTTTTCCTTTCAGTATCTGTAACATATTGATGAGTTCTGCATTCCTCTATTTCCTTTTGATTCTATTTAAGTATGAATTATCTAGTCAGAGAAGAGTAGAAATTGTCATTTGGATTTCAAGGACATGGGTGTATGAGATGAAGATAAAGTTTTGAGAATGAGGTGTTGTAAAGCATCTAAAATAATGATCAGCTTTGGTGTAGTTCACGCCTCATTACTGCCTTATTATGACCAGGCTTCCTATGTCTGTGTTTTTGAACTGCAGCCTCGAAGGTAAGCCTTGGGTACCAGTTGACTCATAACAAAATTATGATTCTCCTTAAGGGGCAAGGGGAATAGAATTCACTCACATTAAGTACTGCCTACTATTAGTCAGGTGCTAAACTAGGAGCTTTCATATGTTTCATTCTTAATCCCCACAACAAGTCCTTTAATGTAGAGGAGGCACAGAGAGCTACTGATAAAATGTGGAGTCAGGATTCAAAGAGCCATGTTAACTCCAGAGCTTGTGCTCCTATGTTGGATCCACATGCAGGAAATTCACAATCTATCAACACTTTTAAGTTAGAAGCAACCTGAATACACAAGAGCATGGCCAAAGAATCTGATTCTTGGGTCCCAAGGCTTGTGGGGTAAATTATCCTTTCTCCACCTCCTCTCCCCAGTTCAGAACATCTGGAGCTTATTGACTCAGGAAAGGGATTGCAACCTTTCCTGTTTTGGGCCATTTTGTTAGGCCTGTGCTGTTTTTGAATTTGGCAGGTGGGGCTCTCTCCTGTCATTATACAGATACACATATTGGTTTCAGTATATGAATCTCATACCTGTTGTTTTACACCAGATCCACTTCCCTCAAGTCTCTGCAGACAATAGGATTTGGAAAGGGTTGTCTTCTCTTTTTGAATGATACACAGAAGGAACAAATACCTGGGACATTGAATATGTATTGTTTTAGGGGAGTGAGAAAATAAGGGATTTTTAGTTGTTGCTCTAAAAGCAGTTTTTTTTTTTTTTTAGGGTGGGTACTGGAATTGAACTCAGGCACTTGACCACTGAGCCACATCATGTTTCACCTCAGATGTGTTTGCTTGTCTTTGTAGTGACATTCTTATATGACTTCTTTTTATTTTCTTTACTATTATTATTTTTTTTTTGTTGGTACTAGGGGTAGAACCAGGGATGCTTTACCAGTGAGTTACATCCCCAGTCCTTTTTATTTTTTATTTTCAGACAGGCTCTGCTAAGTTGCTGAGGGTCTGACTAAGGTTGCTGAGTCTGGCCTTGAATTTGTGATTCTTCTGCCTCAGCTTCTGGAGTCATGAGATTATGGGTGTATACCACTGTGCCTGGCCTTATGTGACTACTTATAGCACTTCTCAAGAGACTTAGAAGATAAAGAGCTTTGTAATACTTGATGAAAGGTTTTAGAATTGCTGGTTCATTAGTGTTTGTTAATACTATTAGAATTTATACCATTTGTTTTCCTTTTTGGAAAAAAGTATAAGTCAATTACATAGCCCTTGAGGGGTTAAACACACATGTGACTACTACTGAATAGTTATTCCACCTTTCCCTTTTCACAATGGAGAAAACAGGCAATTAAATTTTGTACAGTAAAATGTCAATTGAACATTTGTTGCTAAATAATACCTCAGGCACAGCAGAGCATTATGAAAAGACATCAGGAGACAGCCGACTCTTCCTTGGTGCTACTGAACAAGCAATCCATTACTTGCTTCGGGCAATGCCAGGGCAACTGAGTGGGCAGTGACCTAGGAGTAGCCCACAGAAAAAGTTGAACCATCCTTCCTGCTCCTTTAGTCACTTCTATTCAACTTTAATGACAGTGAATGGAAAAATAATCCCACGTTCAGGAGTAGTGTTCATAGAGACACATAACATTGTACATTATAAAAGTATCCAACTTTAAATGACTAGACAGAAGTAAGAGACAGGAATAAAGTGACTTTTTGAATTTGCTTTTAGGATCTCAGCACCAGTAAATGAGCCACTGGTTATAAGATGGGGAGAGAGGTAATAAGTCAACAAACCTTATTTAGTGAAATCTGTGAGTTCTGCAAAGTTACATATTTTTTTTATAATATAAAATAGGTTTATCTGTAGTTTTGTCAAATTTTACTTAATTCTGTATCCTAGTTCATTTCTGTATGTGAGTTCTCACAATAGGATACAACAGAGTTTATTATAATTAATGATTATTTTAGACTGATAATAACAATTAGGACCAAGAACCAATTTTCCATAACTACAACATTCTGTCTTGTTTGAAGTATTGGCCAATGTATTGTATTGCAGCTAACATTGATAGCAACAAAATCATAGTATGACGAAGCATTGGAATAGTGTCTTCAATTTAAAATTGGATTTGATTGGTAGTTTTATTTGTAACATCTTATGTGGGTGTGTTTAAAAGAGATATTATCTAGTTTATTTTTAACAATACCATTTTAACTCACCTCATTTGTAATCAGTCTAGCATTACTTTGAGAAAAGTAGGATTACATGGTGAGTAGAAAAGAACCATTATTATGTTATTATTATCACTCCAGGAAGAACAATTTTGAAAACAATACAATCCATCCAAAACAAAAACAACATAAAAGCTGAACTATTTCAGTAAATGTGTTTAGTTTCCCAATATTTCTCAGCTTGTATTTGTAAATTTATGAAAGCACATAACTATTATTAGCAAGGATATCGTGTTTATCTTTAATCATACAACTTTGTATTCAGAATCTCAAAATACCCTTGAAAGATAATATCTGCTTTACTCATTCTTTCATGCTGACCTTTTCAAGAGTTTTTTAAAAGATGCTAAATCTGGAAGAAGCACAGATGAAGTCCAGGCAGTATGCACAAGTTGGCAAGCTTGTATTATTTGTATGGCACAATATCCTAGTTAGAAGTGGTGAGATTGTAATGCTACTGAGGGTTTGGGGAATTAGAGGTATTCACATTCAGAACACTTTCCCTATGCGACATACATGTTTAAGAAGGCAAATGAGACAAAAGGACACTTTACAGTTAGCTGGAACCAACATTACAATGTAGAACTCTGGGAACCTGGACCTGACCATGTTGTAGGCACTTTTCTCTGAGGTCTAAGTGACTTCAAACCAAAGCATGACAAATATCCTGTGTGCCTAAAGCCCATGCCCTCTTTCCCATGTATGACAGCTGGTAATGAGGGTGATCAGAGGCATACAGCCAAAGGCAGAGAATAAGGAGTCAGAGATGTGGTCAGCAGGGAGCCTCCTTTGTCTCAGGCTGAGTCAGAGTCAGACTCAGGAAAAGAGCATCTGTGTTAAAGAGTGACCTTTCCTGTTCCTTTTCAGTTCCCCCTGGATTTTTGGGTTGAGGAGAATTGAAAGGAGACTACCATGTGCACCCAGACCTCTTTCTCCTTTGAAAGCTTCAACTCATAAAACAGTCCAGTCAACAACCTTGAACTTGGGATTTCTTAATCATTGATCATGATTAATTTTTGGTTTGGGGTTATGGGTGTGGGTTTGGGTCAAGGAATGGAGCTTTGTGTTCCCCCTAGAGACTGATATCCAAGATGCATAGTCATGTTTAGCATTTGGTGGAGTCCAGTTTTCAAATATTTTGGAATTATTGATTTCATACCACAATTAAATATTATATATTTAGAAATGCTATTAATAATTAAATGATTTTATTTTTGTTTAATATAGTAGATAAGATGCATAGTGACTTCTTGAAGAAGACTTCCTACTGAGAAATTTTCTTTATAATAATAGCAAATGTTGGGGAAGGGAGGGGGCATGGGGTTATTAATGATGGTGCAATGTGATAATCATTATTATCCAAAGTACAGGTATGAAGATATGAATTGGTGTGAATATACTTTGTAGACAACCAGAGATATGAAAAATTGTGCTCTATATGTATAATAAGAATTGTAATGCATTCCACTGTCATATATAAAAAAGAAAAAAGAAAAAAATAATAGCAAATGTTTATATAATTTGTACCCTGAGTTTGCATTGTTCAGAGAACTTAATGTGTATTAAATTATTTGATCCTCACAATAACCATATGAGATAAGTATTATTATTATTATTATCTTAATTTTTATGGGTGAGGAGATGTTAAGTGACTTCCCTAGGTCACATATAGCTAGTAAATGTAGATCCAGGAAATGGACACAAATTTATTTCTTCCAGAGGTTGCATTTAATCTTTATGCTATGTATCCTCTTAAATAATATCAATTTAAACCTTAGCAGGTTTAAATGAATGAAATAGCAGATTTTTAATTGTTATCTTATACAATAAATTCAGCTGAAAAATAAAAAAAGATACAATTCAGAGAACAGTTTTGGGAAATTCTCCCAAGGACTATATGAATCCATTTTTCCTTCAATTTCATAGTCTTCCACACAAAATATTCATGACTTTACATTAACATTGTATTCAATTTCAGTTGGGAAGACTGGGACTCCTGCTAGTATATTCCTTGACCAATTTTAGCATGAAGCAAGTTGGATTTTGTGATCCAACTTTAGTATAAATTATACAGGCTAAAGGCTGGTGTTGTTGCTCAGTGGTAGAGTGCTTCCCTAGCACATGCAAGGAGCTGGGTTCAATCCTCAGCACCACATAAAAATAAATAAGTAAAATAAAGGTATTGTGTCCAACTACCACTAATAAAATACTAAAAAATAAATAAATTATACAGGGTAAAGACAGACTATTAGTTATTACAACTGATATGATTTGTTTTATCATTTGATAGTTTTGTCTTCTAGCATCAATAAATCAATAAGGAGTATTTGAATTTCCAGTCCATAGAATTTACAGTTTTGTTGTTAAGTGGCAGTGGATTTGATACTATATGATTGAGTTTTGCTCTCAATTAGCTTTGAGCAGAGATAGTGCCTTACATGAGAAACTTACTAAATATTTGTCAAAAGTCTGTCTGATCACTTAATTCCTTTTCTTTGGTAGAAATTCAAAAATCAATTCAAACATATGTTTATATGATGAAATTCATGTCCTTTTAGCTGCTTTATTGTATTAAAGGTAATGAATTCACTGTGCTATGCAGGGACAGAACAGTGGCCAAATGGTACCCAGAAGTTTGACTGCATTATTTGGAGACTGGCTATTTGTTAAAGGTACAGTTTTCTGGTTGAGTCATTTGTATGTCAGCTTTAATTATCTAGTTGTAGTTTTGTTAAATTATTGAAAGGATATATCTCTCCCTTCCTCCCTTCTATTGCAGCATTTGTACTATAAAGTATTTGATTACAATCTCTTAAAGTGGTTTTTTTTTGGGGGGGGCAGATAGGTTTCTCCCAAATATATGAAACTTCAAAAAATATATTTTTTAATACTTTCTCATGTGTGTTTAGTTCTATATGATCAAGCTAGTGTTTAAAATTAATTAATTAATTAATTAATTGTAACTAGTTATATATGACAGCACAATGCATTTTGATTAATTGTACACAATTGCAGCACAATGTTTCATTTCTCTGGTTGTACACAATGTAACATTGTATCATATGTACAGTCATATATGTACCTAGGGTAATGATGTCCATCTCATTCCACCATCTTTCCTGCCCCCGCAAGCTCGTTTTGTGATAAATGCAGTGATGTTTGCTAGACATTGGAAATCAGAAGCCACAACAACAGTTAGCCTTTAGTTTCTGACTTTCCGTCCTACATCTGGGATGGTAGTTTTTATCAAAAGAAATGTTCATTAGGAAAACAACTGCATGGGCTGTGAGAAGTCACACTTAGAAATGTTAATAGCTAAGTTTGACTGGAAGCTGGAAGGGAAGAAGAAGGATCAAGGTGTGCTAAAGATGGATGGAATCAAAGGGCACTGTATTTGTAAGTGGGCTGAGTACATGACTCAACAATGTCTCTTTACCGTTCTCTTGTCCATTCTGCTGAAGCTATACATTTTGTAATTAATTGTTTTGGATTTTGATGGATTTTGTTTTTTCTGGAGAGCCTATTAACTAATAAACACTTCACGTCTTAACATGCTTAACAGTAATTTCTGGACACAAAGTTCTTTGAATCTGGCCACTCCTAGGAAAGATTGAGGGAGAATTGGTCTGGGTAGGAATTGGTAGGAATGCTTTGCTATTTTTCTAGCCCAAGGAAATTCTTCATGACTACACCCTCAGCATGACAGGTTCATCAACACAGAGAAATGCTTTCTGAAAAACAAGTCATCTTAGAAGTTGGTGTAATGGGATGAAGATAGTTATAATGCTAGAATTAACCTCCAAAACTTAAGACAAAAGGCTGTGAATATTCAGGGGACCATGAACTCTTATGTCCAGCCCTTTTTCTTCCTGACCCCATCTTACTGAGAGGCAGCCTTCACTATTTTTCTAGTTCACATCTTTTTCCCCAGGCTAAATAAAAAAACTGGAAGAGAGAAGGTAGCCTTGGTGGTGAGGTGTGGTTCCTGAAAAGAGCCTATTTCTTCTATTTAATTCCTTCTATCATGATCCTTTCTGTTGTTTAGAGTGAAATAACCCAAGATATTATTCTTGAGTGTAAGAGTGGGAAGGTAATGGTGGTGGGCATCTGACTGTCCCCTTCTTCTCCGTTTTCTACCTTTACCTTTAAGCTGGGAGGAATGCTCATTTCTTCTAAGTTACTGGACTGTGAGAGCCCCTGATACTGTTCTGTATATGGGGAAAAGGGACACTGTAGAAGATGGCTGGGCCTTTTGCTGTTGCCCTATCCCGAAAGGCCTCACAAATGAAAGAACTCTAGTAGCAAAAGACTGGGGCAGGGGCTGGTGAAGAGTTGAAAAAGTCATTGTCCACAGTACATTTCTAGCACCAGGATGATGAATGTGCAGAGAAGAAGGGTTCTTTGGGGGAAGAGGCAACCCCAGAGAGAGTCAGCTTTTAGATGTTTGCCTTACACAGAAAGCCAATAGTCTGTTCAGGGTTAACCTGAGGAGCAGAGAAAGTCAATCCAGTGTGGCCTACAACATCCCTATGGGGTCCATCCTCTAGGGAGACCTTGGCCTTGGACTCTCCTATTCCTCCTCCATCCCAACCCAAGAAGGAAAGGGCTGGGGGAAGAAAAAATGAGAAGTGGGTACCCCACCCCTAACACCATCCACTACAATCACCATTCTAGTTTACTCTGGAGGCCATGAGGTAGAGAAGAGGACCTGGAACCAAACATGAGATTCAAGTTTTAGAGTGGACAGGACTAAGAGAGTTTTTTTGTTTTTGCTTTTTGGTACCAGGGATTGAATCCAGGGGAGCCTCAACCATTGAGCCACATACCCAGCCCTTTTGTAAAAATTTAAGATAGGGTCTCCCTAAGTTGCTTAGGGACTTGCTAAGTTGCTGGGACTGGCTTTGAACATGTGATCCTCCTGCCTCAGCCTCCTAAACTGCAGAACTTAAGTTTTTAAGAACTTGAAAGAATCCTTCTAATGACTGAAACATGGAATCTGAGTGAACTGTTGGTTATAACTGTAGTATACAAGGGCAAAGAGAACCTAAGATGGGAACTTGGGTAAAAAATAATACTTACATGTTTATTCCCCAATATCTTGAGACTGTTTAATTATCCAGTTAAATTATTATAGAATTGGAGAGCTGGATGGTGGCTTAGAGATCATTCTCTATTTTTACCCCCTCATTGTACTAAGCATGGCTGTCTACCATCTCTCTCACTCTTCAAAAGAGTTATTAAATTAGATTATTTGTGATAATTAAATAAATTAGAATTATTTATGGATAATTACCATAAATAGATTGTGGAAGTTTGTGTTAGGCATTCCATGTTACAGAATGATAATAGACACTGACCTTGACAATGTCAATTCTTCAAAATTGCCTGGCAGTATGTAGCTATCATTATCCTTTATAGCTTACAGATGAAGTCAAAGCTGGGAGAGGTAAAAACTTGCTCCAAGACTATGGAGAACACAGATATTTACTCTTTTTTTTTTTCTATCCTGCAAAAACCTTCAATCCTGATACCTCAGATTCCCCCAAACCAGACAATGATTTCAAATTTATTGATCTGACTGGAATGGAACTGGGCAGAAAACAAAGTTAAAGTGGTTTAAACTTGCATTTTTCTGCTATAAAAGCATTATTGAGCTAGGTGCCTATAGGTTATTTAAATTGGAAGTTACAGGGATCTAGGAAATAACAATGGGTTTGAAGGAATTGTTTTGATACAACTCCTAGATTAAGGATTTGGGCTTCTTATTCTTGAAAGTTTACATGTCAGAAAACCCAAGTATTAATTTCTTGTTGCTGCTCTAACAAATTGCTGCAAACTTAGTGGCTTAAAGCAACACATGTTTATTTTACGGTTCCAAAGTTATTATTGTGGCAATGTAAGATATTAAAACAAAAATAAAACCCATAGTTTCCTTAGTTCTGCTTATAGCAAAATGTAATTCCCATGTAAGCTCACATCATAGAGAATCATTTGCTATTTGGTTTCATGAAATAAGACCAACTTGTGGAATGTTTTCCATTGTATAAAGATTATTAAAAGCCAAAAGCAAAAAACAGCATTCTCCACTGACATTAGAGAATGTCAACTGAGAATGTAATGGGCTTAGTGGCATTAAATAAGATAAAAAGCTGAAATCATAATTTAAAAATCCTTGGATGCAGATATTATGTATTTATTTATATGAAAGGAAAACTCTACACAAGATATTTTTACTAGTCTAAAATTCTACACGAAAAATCCAGAGAAAACCAAAATGTGATTTAAGTTCTTTGTTATGACTAATATCTTATTATCTTTTTTAAAAATCTGCCTTTTAATAATATGGTATAAAAACATTGCTTTGTATTTTTATAGACATAAAAGCTTAACTGTGTTTGATTATGTCTTAAATCTTTCTGTATCTTACTAATAGCTTAAATTTTGATATTTAGTTTTTACAATTGAAAGTGGCTTTCACATTTACAGATCAAGTCGATGATTTAAGTAGGTTATTTGTCTTATTCCTACAAGGACCTTGGAGTTGTGACCCATGAGGAACTGACTTTGTTTCTTGAGATACTTCTTTTCTTCTGTTACTTGGGTCTTTTCCAAGCTTTCAGGAAGTGTACTGTTGGTGGTGGTACCCAAACCTCCAAAGTATTGTTTGCTATAGATGGTTGGCTTGATCTATATCTGAATTTAAAATTTCACTATAAAATATTTGTTAAAGGTGGAATTTAAGGAAGTTATTTTGTTTCTTTGATAGGACTGTCTGACTACCACCACATCTCCCTTCTACCTCTAGAAAGGGGGACAAAGAAAGTAGAGAACAAGTAGCCTTCTTTTAAGGAAGTGATCTATAAGTTGCAAATACCGCCTTTGTCAGATTCCAGTGGCCCATTAGTTATATGGCCATACCCAGCTGCAGAGGCTGGGAAAAGTGGCATCTACATAGGTGGTCATATGTATCCTACTAAAAATATATATCAGCTACAGAGTAAGATATTCTTATTAGTAAAATGAAGAAGAGAAGTTTTTATTGAGGTTAAAAGAATAACTATGGGATACAGTCTTTACCTACATAATGAGTCTAAGTATTTTGTCATATGAGGGAGTTGAACATTACTCTTTTGTTTTTGGGTTCACAATGTTTGATCTGGTTAGCATAATTGACCAGAACATGGCTCACATGCTATTAGATCTTGTTTCAAAATTATATTGTGTAATTATGGACTGTACTTTTTATCCTGACTTGCAAATGTATGCAATTGGTGAATCACAGAGAAATCCCAGAACAAGAACAATATAGGATGTTACTACTGTGTGTCACACATTGTGTGGAAGAATCTCTTCCACACACAATTCTCTTAGGAGAGCCTTTGGAGGTTGCTTCACAATTAACCACTCTAGGGGAGGAACCCCTCTAGCTGCGTGGAATTGGCTTTCAGTCAGCTGGGAGTTCTCTCACAAGGGACACAATTCTGTTTTCAGGTTGCATTTGTTGTCTGAAAAAACTCTCATGTTGAGCACAAGTCATTTTTCTCTGACACATTTCTTAGTTGGTCCTAGTTCTACCTTCAGGAGCTGTAAAGAGTAAGTTAAGTTCTCACATGACAATGTTTGACATATTTGAAGGGGGTTACATGGGTGTTTCCTTCCACACTCTCATAATATAATCCCTGACATTTGTTGAGTGTTTGCCATGTTCCAGACACTGTTCTAAGCACTTTATATGTATTTACTCATCTAATTTGCACTAGTTTTATGAAGCAAAGACTCTCCAACCCATTTTATTGATGAGGAAATTTGGGCACAGACAGTTTAAGTAACTCCCAGGTTACCCAGTAAGTTAGTGGCATGTTGACTTTTCAGTGTCTCATTTAATATTTTGTCCCTAGACCACAATGGTTGCTATGCTAGATGCACTGTGGTCCACTGAAGTAGACTGTCTTAACATCCCTTTTTCTGGTTCCTATATTTCTATGAAAGGAACCATCAGGAAAATATTTCCTTCTAGAAAAAGTACATCTTGATAGAAGTTCAATAAAGTAGTATTTGTATAGAAGAGACTATGCTTCTAAATTTGATAGGATCTGATGGGCTTCTTTGATCTGGCTGTTGGGTTAATTTTAATATGATGCATAAGGCCATGGTACTTTTCTTCAATAGGGAAGTAATTGTCCAGAGAATAGTTAAGAAAGATTTTCTTAACTATGGGAAACAATCTGAGGTAAATTAGGGATTAGATGAATGTCTAGAAGTTTCTAGAATTATTAGGTGCTAAATCCAAAAGGTGGAATAGAACTGCTGTTAAAGGTCTTAGAATTGGATAACCAGTAGTGGAATCCTGATTGTCTCTAGCTGGGTAGGCTATTTAATCTCTTTGACCCTCAGCTTTCATCATTGTAGCTGGCCTTACCTCATGGGGTGCTTGGGAGGATTAAATAAGAGAATTTATGTAGAGTACTTTGCTAAGTAGTTGGCACTTGGTAAATAATCAATAAATGTTAATTATTATTATTTGGAAATACAAAAAAATAAAATCTGGAAAATCTGAGACTTCTTTTGAAGGAAGAATTATCAGTACTTTTCAGAAATAAGAAGCAATCAAGAACTAAAAATAGTTCTAAAGATTTTGATCATGGAGAGTTTTGACTAGAATAGTAT
Organism: Spermophilus citellus; assembly: GCF_964194105.1. Classification (NCBI taxonomy): domain Eukaryota; kingdom Metazoa; phylum Chordata; class Mammalia; order Rodentia; family Sciuridae; genus Spermophilus; species Spermophilus citellus. Next base: position 98,952,979 of record NC_138192.1, read on the forward strand.
CTTTGAGACATGGAACAAAACTGGACTTTTAATTGTTAGATATAATCTGACTGGGTTGTGATGGCCCCTTGCTGATCCGATAGGCAAACTTTACTGTCTGCTCATGGTCTTTGAAGTTGTAGGTATTGATCACCAGTGGTTTTCCTGTGATTTATTGCAGCATTACAAAGAAAATTACCAGAAAACTTGATTTGAGTTGATATATCCAGTAGTTATTAAAAAAGAAAACTTTCCATTTCTTCCCAAAAAACTCTGTATTTCAACCAGCAATATTTGTAATTGTTATTCTCTGTTCCTTCTTGACAATTATATGATTTTTACTAGTGATTCAACTTTATTTAAAGGTGGTTTCAACTTCCTCAAATGTAGAGTAAAAGAAGTACATATGAATTTATTCTCATTTTACTTATTTTGACAAATGATTTTATGTACTTATACATTTGGTATTTTTCTGTGCTCAACTCTGATCATCCTCTTGTCTCAAGTTTCATCTTAATGAATAGTATATAATGAAATTTTAGAAAAGTGCCTCAAATTCCCACCTGGCATTAACATTTAAAATTAGTAAAAGCATCTAGTAGAATAGCCTCCTCATTTACTTAGCTGAATCAATTTTACCTTTTCAACTGCATCTTTAAATTTTGCTTTTTACTGAACAAAAGACCTCTTCCAGCTATTGACTTTAGACTTCTTTTTCTGAAATGAATTGCGCTCATTTTGGTAAAGTTTGTGGTTGCAAATGAAAACTTAAGTATTAAAAAAATCATGTCTGACTCAGACTCAGGTTTTCAACTTGTTTAAGATTCTATTTTCCTTGTTAGATTGTAAAGTCCATAACAGCCAGAACTCTTAAAAATGTTTGGTTTTGTGGTCCTTTCAAGGACAGAGTACAGTTCTGTAAAGGCCTGGGGCCTTAAATAAATAATGACCAATTTTAAGAAGCAAACCATAAAATTGGCAGATATTACTAACTTAATTATGAATAATAATATAATTAAGGGGGAATGCTGTCTACTTTTTTCTGCAGATGTTTCAAGCAAGTCTGCTGAGAATCTGAGGTGCTTCGTTTTCTTAAGTACTTCTACCTGCTCCCCTTCCCTCCAAAGTGAACCATGTTAAATCGTTTTCTTTCACTTTCCTGAAAGGATCCTTGCTCTAAGTTAAAGCAGTGTGCTATTGGCAGGTTCACTTTACTTAATAGGAACTTAAATCTTTGGGAGATATGTTGGACAGGTACAAGGACACAGACTTGAAAATCTGATCTGGGATCCTGAAATCTCATCTTTGCTATGTACTAACTGTGCTTTAAAAACTTTCATTGGTAAAGTGGGAATTTAATGCCTGCTGTGCAAGCTTGCTATAATGCTTGGAGGTAAAGAATGTAATATATCTGTAGAGAAGAATGTTATATATATTTTAGGCTGTATCTGAAAAAGGGAGGATTTATAATCCACTTACCTCTCAGCTTCTCAAATAAAATGCTGCCCATTGGCTAGTAATGGAAAACCTAAAATTCTATAAAAATACTTTATGCCTGGGTTTATATACTTACCCAGTAGCGGTAACCAATATTTTCTCCTGGGTATATTCTCATTCAGGCTTACAGTAGTGTACTAGTGTTATGAGAACCAGTTTTATTGGCTATCACTATCTCTTTTTTTTAAATGTATTGGTGCAGATTAATTACACAGAAGAGTGGGTTTCACTATGGCATATTTGTACATGGACATATATAAGTTGATCAGTTTAATTCCCCAGTTACCACCTCCCTCTTTCCTTTTTTCCCTCCCTCTCCCTGGTCTCTTTCCTCTATTTGCTTACCTTTCTCCTTTCATGAAATCCCCATTTTTTTTCTCTCTTGCTTTTATATAGGAGTGAAAATTTATGACACTTATCTTTCTGAGTCTGTCTTATTTTGCTTAACATGATGCTCTCCAGTTCCATCCATTTTCCTGCAAATGGCATAAATTCATTCTTTTTTATGGCTGCATAAAACTCTGTTGTGGATATAAGACCATATTTTTTTTTATTCATTCATCTGTTGACAGATACATAGGCTGGTTCCATAACTTAGGTATTGTGAATTGTGCTGCTAATAAATATGGGAATGTATGTATTTCTAGAGTATATTGTCATTAACTCTAGACAGGTGCTGAGAAATGGTATAGTTGGGTCATATGATATTCTGTTTTTAGTTTTTTGAAGAACATCCATACTGATTTCTATAGTGGCTGTACTGATTTACATTTCAACCAAAAGTGTATAAGAGTTCATTTTTCCTGCATGCTGGCCACCATATTGTTATTTGTGTTCTTGTTGATTGGTATTCTGAATGGAGTGAGATAGAATCTCAGTGTTTTTTTTTTAAAGAATTTCTTTTTTTAGTTGTAGATGTACACAATACCTTTATTTTGTTTATTTATTTATTTTTTTTATGTGGTACTGAGGATTGAACCCAGGGCCTCATGCATGCTAGAGCAAGCACTCTACCGCTGAGCCACAATCCCAGTCCCTCAGTGTTGTTTTGATTTTCATTTATAAGGGGCTATATCTAACATTATTTGTCTATGTGTTTACCATATTGACGTTCCTGTATGTAAAGGGTGAAGAGAACAAAGTAAACATCTGTTAAAAGTCTAATTTTAGTTTCCTTCCAACCATATCCTGAATATCATTTACTTTCCTGACGGAAATATAATCTGAAAGTTATTTTTTTTAAAGAGAGAGTGAGAGGAGAGAGAGAGAATTTTTAATATTTATTTTTTAGTTCTTGGCGGACACAACACCTTTGTTTGTATGTGGTGCTAAGGATCGAACCCGGGCCGCACGCATGCCAGGTGAGCGTGCTACCGCTTGAGCCACATCCCCAGCCCATGAAAGTTATTTTATAGGAATTCTCACCTACTATTTTAAATTACTACTTTCTCTTAATAAACAACCTATAACATATATTCAGTCAAATTACCTTTCAGTTATCTTAAGATTCCTGTCCTGTAGTAACCTAAATTAATGTTTGTGAAGATGGGCCATATATGGCCTCCACGCCTTGTCATCTACCTGCACTTCATCCTGTGAGATACAATTAAAATGAAAACAAAATGTTAACTCTTAGGTAATTATATATAAAGGAATTTCTTACTTATTATAGATGTCAACTCATTCAAATATTGAAAATTGAGTTGATAGACAATAATATATATGTCAGGGTGAGGAAGAATGTGGGCCTAGTCTCTTGTTATTCAATGTCTCATATTAAATCTTTAAATATATGCTTAATATCTCTATTGTGGAGCCAAGGCCATTGCAGTTTGGCGCAACTAACAGCCTTTTTGGCAGCATTAATCAATTTCTTTTTCTTTCAGTAATGCATTTGGCAAAGTTGCTTTTAATGACCGATTTACTCATTCATCTGTTCATTGATACTTCTAATATTTGTGACAAGACTGTTTTGCAATATAGAGATTCAAAGGTGAGACGGACATAGTCTATGCCCAATGTATTAAAACTATAATTCCAGTTAGAGAATAGGTGCCATAAAAGTGGGAGCACCAAGGTAAGTGCTTAAAAATGTTTTTTTTTCTTTTTGAATGAATGAATATACTCAGACCTGTATAACAATTTGTTGGGTATTTCCAAGTGTCTGTGTTTTCCCTCTTTCGGTGTTCTTCAACTCATCAATAGCACCACCATCTCCCCCCATTCCACCATTGCTAGAAAACTGGATGTCATGTTTGCTGCTTCTTCCCTTTCCTATCACATCTTATCTATCACCAGCTCTTGGTTTTGCCTTCTGCATAGTTCTCATTGCTACTGTTGTTGAGGGTACTTCTATGCTTGGTCCCTATAACCAAGCATCTTCCTAACTGGTGTTCTGCTTCCAAACACCTTCTTTTCTTAATCCATTCTCCAGAATAACAGCTAATGCATTGTTTCTACATGGCAGCTATAATTTCATCATTTTCCTGCTTAAATTTTTAAATTTTTTTTGGATTAAACCCAGATATGCTTAACTATTGAGAACATCCCCAGCCCTTTTTGTTATTTTAATTTGAGACAGAGTCTTACTAAGTTGCCCAGAGCCTTGTTAAATTGGTGAGTCTGGCTTTGAACTTGTGATCCTCCTGCCTTAGCTTCCTGAACTGCTGCGATTATAGGCATGAACTACTGTGCCCAGCCTCTGCTTTAAACTTTTTGGTGACTTCTTACTGCCCTAGGACTACAGCACAAATTCCTTTACATGGTTCAGAAAGCCCTGTGCAGTACAGGCCCTGCTTATCTTTACAGCTCCAGCTCCTACCACTTGGTATCTGTCACATTTCATTCTGTGTGATGACACTGTACGGAGGGTAGAGCTGCTGAACATGTGTTATCTTCTGATTTTTCTCAAAATGCCTTCTCAGAAAGTTTGAAAAACATGTTTTAGGAGCATTACATATGGGAGGTTGGAATGGAGAGAAGCTCAGAGCTGATAAGAAGATATGTTATAATCTAGGTTCTGGCAACTAACTGGATACTAGGATAGATTTTAAAAAGTTATTCAATCTATTACACTTTTGAAAAATATTTTTTTGGGTTATTTATGAAAAATAATTCAGTATAGCACATAAAAAGGACTTTGTTGGACACTAAATTTATTGTTTCCTGAGATTATGTTTTAGTCTAGAAAAGTCACCAGATACTTACTCTTCAAGATTTACATTGTTTTTCCAACCTTCCCCCAGTGGTCATGGCACTGTTGTTAGGTGTTTAGTTGGCTACAGAATTTCCTTAAATTGTGATTTTTAGTCAATGGAATATGATGACTCATAGGGAATGTAACTGTTTGCTGCTTTGGCTTTTTGATCTTATCTTGAGGTGGTTAAAAGTCTGTGTTTCTTACAGATTATCAAGTGTGTTTTTTTTTATAAAGGAGGAAATTGAATTTTGTTAACTTTTTGTGTCTAATGTAATGATGATAAATATTATTAATTTGAGGTTGAATCATTTAAGTTATGCTTTTCAAATGAAGAAAGGAAAGTTTGTCACCACTGTTTTGCTGTTGTATTATTCTAATGGGTTTGCAAATCCATTTTCATTAGCTTGATATGAACAGATCTTTTGAAAGTAATCAGAATTCACTGATGTTCATATTGACTATGTTTTATTTATTTATCTATTAACCATTTGCAAGAGATTGGTTGGTTCATCTTACAACTGTTGTCAAATTGCTTTTCAGCAGTGTTAATGCTACATAGAGTACTTCCTTATATTAATGAAATATTTTGATGATCAAAATTATCTTTGAGTTTAAAATTTAAGTTTTACTGACAGTAAAACATTTTATTTAATGCCTTTGTGCTTTTAAATTAGATTCAAAATTTCATTTTCTTGCTAATTCAGTATATATGTTTAAGTGGAATTACTATGAAAGAGAATTAAAAATTCTTATGCTTGGATGATTATAATTTAAAAATCAAGTGTGGATTTTGAAAAAAAATTGTAATGCTAATTTGGAAGATTAGGTCATATCTTTTAAAAACTCACAGCTTTGCAGTGTCATAGAAAGCTTTGTAAAAGCATCCACATAGTGATGTGAAATGTGTGTGTATGGGCAGAAAATTGATTGCTATGATCAATTTCTTAATTATATACATAAATCTATAATTGAATATTCTAATCACTCCCATTTGGGTAAAAGCAAATACTAAAAGCTTTTATGTCCCCTTAAGAAGCACATCAGGAACAGATGGAAATAGAGTGTTTTTAACTGTCCTAAAACAATTCCATAAATGGTACCACTTTCTTTCAAAAGTTAGGAATCCTATTAAATCCATTACAGTACTTTACATGGACTGCCAGCTAATTGTGTAATTACATGCCATATAGCTCAAAGCATGACTTATGATGCTGTTGTTATGATGTGCTTGCTAAACATAAGACTGAGAAATAGTAAGTATAACATTAGCACAAGTGCTGAGGGTAGGGTTGCCACATAAAATACAGGATGCATAATCTGTATTTCAGATAAGCAATGTGTCCTATGTAAAAAAATTTCATTGTTTATCTAATATTCAAATTTAACTAGGCACTATGTGTTTTTATTTTAGATCTGGCAACCCTAGCTCTAGATGATTGGGTAGAATATAAATAACAGTAAAGGAACTGATTTTTCTGATAGGACAGAATTTTTTCCTGAAGTTCCTCCAGAATCAAAGAAAATCTTGGTCACTCACTTGTTAAGTCATATCTGGAGCGAGTATTTGAACTTAGGGAATCAGCATCAAGAGCCATGCTGTGTCATTACCTCTCTAATGTTTACCAACACAAGGCCTTGGTTTCTATCCCTAGCATTAGGGGGAAAAAACAAATCCTTAAATGTAATTCTCATATTTTATACTCTTTTATCCTGTATTATTTTGAAGTTTTTCATCATTAAGATAATCAAAAAAATCTTTTATTTTATATTAAGAAATTAAGCTAATAAAGTGATTTTTTCCACTTTTCTAAAGTCTGGTATTTTTGACTTGAGAAATTTTAAAGAACATGTGGATTTTTGCTATTCTATTTTAAGTGTTCATTAGTATAACCAAATGTTTTTGTTCATTGCATGATAAACAGTGATTTGATTTTAATTTTTTAAGACTGAATACTGCATTTGTGCCATGCAGCTGGGAAGGAGCCACACAGAGCTGCGCACTGCACTGCTTCTTGCTTTAGTTTGGTCAGCCTCTGTCCTATCTGCTGCAGTTATCAATCATCCAGCACTCTTTGCATGCTATGGGATTATTTTCTCCCATGAGTGACAATGCTTTCCTTTTATGACTTAGTCCTCATTAATAATTAGGCAGGTATTACATGTGAAATCTTACAATAATTCATGATCTGCATTTGTTTATAAATATAAATGCATAAAATCCAATGGTCACAAAAACTTGAAATGGAACCTCTAAAATGTAAAGATGAAAACATCACATGTGTCATTAGTTAAAAATGGTTGAAATGTCTATAATTTTTTAAAAACATATTTCCACCTTTCGTCCTCTAATGCATCCTTTCCTCAAAGGGAAAACAAATAATAACGCCAATTTAGAGCATTCAAAGTACAGATGGAACACTAATTAAATAATAGAAAAAATAGACTAATCAGAACTGTTTAGAAAGATGATAAAGACCTATTTGCTAATTAATTTAATTAAACATAATGGTTTTGGAATATAGGAATAAATGAATTCATGTCTTTTCAGTTTTTGTTCTTTAATCTATGATATTTTTATTTAAAGGAAAAGCCTTATGAAATAATCTAATGAGATCTTAATGAATACTAGAAAAATGTAATAGTTACAGTGATTTGTTTTTAAAAATGCTTATCATTATATCAATCTGCACCTTCAAATTTTCTTGCAGTTTTCTACTATGACAGTCATAAAATTTAAATGACCATGGTTTTAGAGCCTTCTGAATTCTACATTAAAATTATAGAATTTGTAGAAAAACAACTAAATGGGTGACATTGAAGGCAATTTAAAATTATCATAAAAACATAAAATTTACAATTTTAACCATTTTTAAGTGTACAGTATGGTGGCATTAACCATTTTCACATTGTTCCTTAAATATTCCCACTCTGTATCTCTAGAACTTTTTCATCATTCCAAAGTTGAACCTCTGTACTCATTAAATAACTTCTCATATCCATCCTTCCTTCTTATTCCTGGCAACCACTATTCTACTTTCTGTCTCTATGAATTTGTGAAGACCATTTTTAATAGTGCTAAAAATTGATATCCACTATTAGTAGGGGCAGTATGATAGGTATTAAAATTTGGGGACCCTTGAAATCAAATCCTTTCTGCCATTTTCCAATTGGTAATCTGGGCCAAATTGTTTGATTTTTCTGAGTCTCAGTGTCTTCATCTCTAAAAAGGAAATAGTAATTGTACCTTTGGAAGAATTACATAAGATGTGATATATAAAGCATATGGCTCATAATAGGCACTTAATAAACATTATAAATATAGACTGTTCTCAAAATATTAACTCATTTTTATTAGTTATTTTTTAATGGCTTCTGCAGGAAACAGTGAACCTACTATAATTTAATAGTAGGTCACTGTGAATTCAAATCTTTTTCCCAGATGGTTCACAGTATGTTGCAAATAAAATGTTTTCACCTTGAAATGTGGAAATTATAACCAGTGCATTTTATTTTTACTTTTTATTAGGATATCATAATTATAATTATACATAATAGTGGAATTTGTTACATATTTTTTACATGCACATATAAGTGGCACATTTATAAACTGCACATTTATAAACTGAAATCAAAACAATGTTTTGATATAGCTATTGCTTATAGAAAACTTAATAGTGATTTAACTCATGAACTTAATTTTTTATTTTTTTGATTCTGGAGTTTGAACTCAGGCATGTTCTACCTCAGATCTATATCCCCAGCTCTTGTGGGTTTTTGTTTTGTTTTGTTCTGTTTTTGAGACAGGATTTTGCTAAGTTGCTCAGGCTGGCCTCAAACTTGTCATCCTTAGCCTCCCGAATAGCTGAGATTAGAGGAGTGAGCCACTGCGCACAGCTAAGAATTTTATTTTTGGTCAGTGGTTTTTTTTTTTAATCACTTTCTAATTTTTCTTTTCAACTTGTCATGTTTGTAAACAATTTAATGGTCTTTTGTCCCATTCACTGTCACCTCTATCATAGAGCATATAGAGGAAATTTACAATATTTTTGTTAGCTCTAATAAAACAGGTTTTCTGCATTTCAGGAATCAGTGTGTTAAATCACGCCCAAAATCAAGTTGTACAAATTAGTCAAATTTCTAAATCAAGTTACACATTTAACTAGTTTTGATTGAAAAATATTTACTTAGCATTTTCATATTGTAAAATTTTAAGGATTAGTTTCTGTGAGGGATTTTAAAAGTCTAAGTCATTGGTCTCTTTCTTGAAAGAATTTCCAGTGCCATTGGAAAGAGAGGCCACTGTGCTTTGAAATTTAAGGTTGCCAGGGCATGAGTTTTGGGAGACTCATGACGAGTTTGTCTTTGGCCGTGTTGTATCTTAGGTGAGGATGGGAAATCCTAATTTAAATATGGCTCTTGGTCTAGGGTCTAAACATGGGAATGTTATTGAACATGCTTTTATAATTATGTCAAAATGAATCCTAATGTATGACTAAAAAAAAACTAATAAAAAAGAAAAAAAACTGAAAAAAGAGATAGTAATTAATGAAAAGAAAAAGGTAACAACAAATAAAAGGTAATATGCCTAACAATGAAAAAAGCAGAATGGTGGCAAAATTTACATATCTTGCTCCCTAAATAATAATTACCTTTTAAACGTTTAACAAAATGATCAAGTTTACCAATAGTTTTCAGTTGCTACCTCTTTCTGTGGTCTCCACCTGCTTAGCTGTCTTCTCAAAAGCGCTGGCTTCTTTAAAGGTACAAGGGCAACAAGAATTTATTAGATTAAACTCACGCCACATATCTTCACCACTTCCTACAGACATATGGATGCCAAAAATCCAACTTGGCTGCACTAAGGATGGGAACTGAAGATTGGGCAAGGAGAGCCAGGATTGAGATGGGTGGGGAAAGGCATTTAGTATTGTCTGATGGATGAACCACTGAATCAAACCAGTGCACAGTGGCTTTAAATACAAAAAATTAGAGTGCAACATTGTTAGCTAATATTAGGTTTCTGGAAAAATATTAGGACTTTCTTCAAAAAGCTATGCTGGACCTTAATTATCATAGGAATCATTGGGTCTATATTGAAAGTGCAGGAAGACATGCATCTAGTTACAATATCATGCAACTAGGCATCCCCAGGGAAGGGACACAGTAGCAGATTTTCTGTTTCAAATTGGAGACTTTTTTTTTCCAATTACATTTTTCAAAGATTGCTATAGTACATTTTGTTTTTGATGAAGAACAAAAAGTCATTCACACATTCAATTCAGCTATTTAATACCGATATTCTTAAATTTATATGTGATACATTAAATTTTCTTTCCTCAGTAGCTCAAACTGGAAGGTTCAGTTAAAGAAGATATCTAGCATCCATATGGTTTTTGAAAGAGCCAGCAAGTTTCTGAACAAGCCCATGGTCAGGACCTCTGAGTTTGTTTGAAATTCTTTTGATCCTGGTGATGTTAGCCAATCATTTTCCAGGGTTTTAGTTTCTCTTTGGCTATCTCAAGAGGCTGATATGATAAACTTCCTTCTGCTTTTCTCACTTAAGCAGGAGGGCCCATATAATTCTACTTTTGAAGAGCTTTTAGCTTCTCCAAAAAAGAAGCACTTAACCAACTAATGAATCATAAGAGGCCTAATGGATTTCATAGTTAATGTTTTAAGTTTTACTCTGTAGTGGCAGAAAAATGTAGATAGTGGTTATTTCCTCTATTTCAGTGTTGAAGGATAAAGCTGAGTCTCTCAAGAAACCAGTGACTTTCTGACTGGAAACATTAGATCATGAAGAACATGCATCAGGCTATCAGTTTCTTTTAGTAAAAAAAGTCATGAATTGAAAAAGTTTTAAAAGCCTTTTGTTTACACTATGTCATTAGGATATAAATGTGAAAACACTATTCAAAGGGGATACAAGCATGTACATTACAGAATGATCAAAATATGACCCAAAGGTGAGTAGTAGTGGAGCATCTCAGCACCCTTCCTGTTTTACAGAGAGGATGGAGGCCACGGTAGAGGAACCGACTTAGTCCTATATGGGTATGTCAAGAGCACGAGTGAGAATGGGCCATTGTATTGACCCACACTACAACCAGTGGCTTAGCTTATCAAATTACCAAAATAATTTGATCCACAAATTATTTTCTCCCTGATTCATCTAAAGAGGCCACTTTGAGAATTCTTTTAGGAAGCTTCTTTATCTTGGGAATATGACAACTAGTAAAATTGTAAAGTTGAACAACCCACTGTTTTAGGTTGAAGATTATTCAGTGGAAAAGGTATTGCTCCCTACATCCACTCTATTCAGTTTTCGAATTCCTAATGCTGTTGTCAGTTTTTATAAAAGAATAATGTAATACCACATTATTTCTTCTTACATCTATTTTTGAAAAGCAGTTTTCTCCACATTGCTCTAAATACTTAAAAAGAAAAGCATTTCACTTAGACAAGAATTATTTTTTATTATCTCCTTGCCAACTGTGTACAGAGTAGTTTTGTAAAAAACTTTGAAAACACTCTTTGGAAATAGTCCAGATTCACTGTTCATGTCATACTTATATTCTAAATAATTCTAACAATCCTTCTTAACATGCAATGGAAGAAAACTGCATGATGGAATAAAATGTTGTTTAAAGAAGCAGGTTTTATTTATTTATTTTTTTGTTTTCTCTAGAGAGTCCTTAAAGCCAGTTAGACTATTTGGAAAAAATTACCCATATATTATTTTATTTAAAAAACTGCATTAGTATGTTCCAAAGCTGCATTTTCATTTCATCTGTGATTTTTAACCTTTGTAGAGTGCCAATAGAAATAACTATTAGAGATGAATTCTAGGAAAATAAATGTAAACAGAAATTCAGGCTGAATTTATTTTTCTTCTCTACAAGAACTGTTTAAAAGCTGGCAGCGCAAGACTGTTCTCTTGTGTACAAAGTATTATTATGGTAGAAAATGCCAGGTCATTTCTAAATAGGAAAGACTCTAGATTTGTAAGGAAAGAATGTATCTTAAAGAGTATAAATGAAACAGTTGGCTAAGAAGGAAGGGAAATTTCCTTATTTCACCCTGAAACTTGGCAGCATTTCTGAAACAGCGCTTAAAACTTTGAGATGAATTAAAGATAGTTTGGTTCCCCTTTTTTGGGAGTTCTTTTGCACCTAAGTTACTTTCCTCATGTCCAGTCAGTAAGGGTCTTAATCTGCAGAGATTTTGTAAAATTTTACTGATTGATCAAAATGCAAATAGCCTGCCTTTTGATGAGAAAATAATTTTGGTATTTTCAGTTTTAGAGATCTGTCTATATAAACCAGGGGTGAGACAAACTGTTACCAAATCTGAATTCTTAGTTAGGCTTGTTCAGTATGTTCAGGAGCTCACCCTTTCAAGTTTTATTTATTTATTTATTTTTCTGTGTGTACATGTATGTGTGTGTGTGTGTGTGTGTGTGTGTGTGTATGTGTGTATGTGTTGTGGAGAGACTGAGGGTAGAAGAGATATTGGTTGAGCTTAAGCTACTCCATTTCAAACAAGTCTCAAGGAAACTACAAATCCTCTTCTCAGCACCATCGTCTATAGAAATAGGATGAATAAACTCTTCTAAAATGTATGCAAAAAACAGGAAGAACAGGCTAGAGACCATGGCTCTGGGTCCAAAGTTTAAGTTGTCATGTGGTCCAATGAACATCATATGTGGAATCTAAAGGGACCGTAACACTCTACCTTCCTTATACTCCTATTTGACTTTGTAAGTTGAGGGAAATCGTCTACTTCTTTGCTATTTGAATAAATAGCAATAAATAGAGGCAACTAATCTTCTAATGGAAGATCATAGAAAAAAAGCTGCCACATATGACCACATAAATATATTTCAAAAGTTGGTCAGAATAGAATTCAGCAAAGTAGCAGGATATAAACTTAACACCCATAAATCAATTGTATTCCTATACACCACTGGTGAATCAACTGAAATGGAAATCAGGAAAACTGTCCCATTCACAATAGCCTCAAAACCAACCAATCAAACAAACAAAAAAACCTGGGAATCAATGTAACAAAAGAAGTGAAAAACCTCTACAATGAAAACTACAGAACACTAAAGAAAGAAATTGAAGAAGATCTTAGAAGATGGAAAGATTTCCCATGTTCTTGGATAGATAAGATTAATATTATCAAAATGGCCATACTACCAAAAGTGTTATATAAATTTAATGCAATTCCTATTAAGAGTCTAATGACATTCTTCATAGAAATAGAAAAAAACAATCATGAAATTTATTGGAAAAAATAAGAGCACCAGAATAGCCAAAGCAAAAGTAAAGCAGGAGGCATCACAATACCAGATCTTAAATTATACTACAGAGTTATAGTAATGAAAACAGCAGGGTATTGGCACCAAAACAGACATGAAGACCAAAGGAACAGAGTAGAAGACACAAAGATAAATAGAGTTATCTCATACTCGACAAAGGTGCCATAAACATACAAAAGAGAACCTCTTCAACAGATGGTGCTAAGAAAACTGGAAATTCATATACAGCAAAATGAAATTAAACACACCTGTCACCATGCACAAATCTCAACTCAATGAGAATCAAGGACCTAGGAATTAGACAATAAACCTTGCACCTACTGGAAGGAAATGTAGGCCCAATACTCCATCATGTTGACTTAGAAACTGACTTGCTCAAACAAGGTTACTAAAACTCAAAAAGTAAAATCAAGAATCAGTAAGTGAGACAGTAGCAAATAAAAAAGTTTCTTCACAGCAAAGGAAACAATCAAGAATGTGAGGAGAAAACCCACAGAATGGGAGAAGATTAAGGCTCTTTCTGCATATCAGAGCATTATTCTCCAGGATATATAAAGAACTCAAAAAACTTAACACCAAAAACAAAACAAAACAAAACAAAACAAAAAAACCCCAATCAGTAAATGGTAAAAAGAATTGAACAGGCACTTTACAGATGAAGAAATACAAATGGTCAACAAATATATGAAAAAATGTTCAATATCACTAGCAATTAGAGAAATATAAATTAAAACTACACTGATTCCATCTCATTCCAGTCAGAATGGCAATTATCAAGAATACAAGCAACAATAAATGTTGGCAAGGATGTGGGTAAAAAGGTACACCCATACATCTGGTAGGACTGCAAATTGGTGCAGTCACTATAAAAAGCAGTATGGGGATTCCTCAGAAATCTTGGAATGGAACCACCGTTTGACCCATTTATCTCACTCCTTGATATGTATATACCAAAGGACTTAAAATCATTATACTACAGTGACACAGCTACATCAATGTTTATAGCAGTTTAGTTCACAATAGCTAAGCTATGGAACCACCCTAGGTGCCCTTTAGCCAAATAATTGTTAAAAACAATATGGTATATATACACAATGGAATATTACTCAGCCATAAAAAGAATGACTTTATGACTTTTGCCAGTAAGTGTTTGGATCTGGAGACTATTATGATGAGCAAATTAGCCAATCCCCCAAAACCACAGGTCAAATATTCTTTCTTTTATGTGGATACTAACACACAACAAGGACTGGAGTGAGGGGAAGAATAAAAGAATAGAAGTTCAATAGATTAGAGAAAGGCGAATGAAGGGAAGGAAGGAGGACAGGAAGACAAAAGACAGTGGAATGATTCTGACATAATTTTCCTATGTACATATATGAATACACCATAATGAATTCCTCCATCATGTATATCCACAGTCTGGGATTCTAATTAGAATAAGATGTACTCCATGTTTGTATAAATATGTCAAAATATACTCTACTGTCATGTCTATCTAAAAAGAACAATTAAAATAAGAAAATATTGATTGCCAAGATCATTGTAATGTCATGTGTAGATAATAAAAAATATATTGATGAAGTTTATACTTCTGAAAAAGAAATCTACAAGAAAATATTTGGGTCACATAAGTGAATAGTTCACATATAAAATAATAAAGTTGTTAAATTTGACATGTTGATAATGAAAATAATAGTATAAAGTTTTATTTAGTATTTAAAATATAAAGTATATTATGGAGAAACATGCATATAAATAAACAAGAGTTGCAGAACAAAAAAAATTGATCAAAATAAAAAGTCAGAAACTTCTGGAAAGTAGTTAAATTTCTTCAATATCTCAGGGATAAATTCTTTTAATTAACAGATTTTATTATTTTTATTGTTATTATTTTTTTGGTGGTGCTGGTGATTGAACCCAGGGCCTTGTGCATTGGAGACAAGCACTCTATCAACTGAGCTATATCCCCAGGCCCAGATTCTATTTTTTTTAAGAATAGATTTATATTTACAGAAAATTCCCATATACCTGTCACTGATCCTCCTTTCCCCCAGTTTTCCCTATTATTAGCATATTGTTACAATTGATGAGCCAATAAAAATATCTTATTAGTTGAGATCCATAGTTTACATTGGGGTTCACTCTTTTTGTTGTTTATTCGGTGGTTTTTCACTAATGTAGAACGATGTGTCCACCATTATAGTATTATACAGAATTGTTTCATCTGCCCTAAAAATTCCCTGTGCTTCATCTGTCATCTTTTCCTCTTTCAAACCCTTAAACACCTCTGGTCTTTTTACTGTCTACATAGTTTTGCCTTTTCCATAATAATATATAGTTAGAATCATATAGTGTAACCTTTTCAAACTGGCTTCTTTCACCTAACATACATTTAAGGCTCTTTCATATCTTTTTATGGCTTAATAGTTAATTTTTTAAACCACTGAATAATATTCTATTATTATAGGATGTAGTATTATTTATTTATCCATTCATTTATTGAGAGACATCTTGGTTGCTTCCACATTTTGGCAATTGTGAATAAAACTGCTGTAAACATGTGTGCAGGTTTTTCTGTGGACATAGTTTTGAACTCATTTGAGTAAGTAGCAAAGAGTGTATTTGTGAGTGTAGTTGTTGGAACAAATGACAAGAATGTGTTTAGTTTTATTAGAAACTTTAAAGGTAACTTATTCTGTAAACTCTTGTTGATTTGAAGGAAGGAAAAAAAAAGCAGAAAGTATTACCTTCAATACCTGTGAACTTTGCAATGGACTAGAAATACCTGGTCTGTTGCTAAGTACATTAGCTCAGTCTTATTACAGGTCATGGGGTAGATCTTCCTTTTCTCCATTCTTCTCCTGGGTAAAAACTGCTCTGTATGTTTAGCATATGTATATTGAAATAGTGGAGAGAGTGCCGGGGGATGTAGCTCCATGTAGAGCATTTACTTAGCAGGCATGAGGCCCTAGGTTTGATCCAGTACCTCAAAACAAAAGAAAATAATAAAGAAAAAAAAGTGGTGGGGGATGTTGGTAGTGAGGAATGAATGGGAACCTCATTAAGTTCAGGAGACCTCCTTTGGCCTCACAGGAGCTGAGACTGTCCATTTGTACTTTTGTAGATACTACATTATTATTTATCTTATATATTTTCACCACAACCATAGTGTACCTGTCCCCTTATATGCTCCCCCAATAGTCATTTTATTCTCCTACCTTTCATGGTGGTTGGGAGGAAGGGTGAGCACACTTCTCCATGCCTCCTCCCAAAGCTTTAAGCTGCTGTTCCAGTGCCATCTCTCAGGACCCTACTCCTCTCTGGCAGTGAGTGGACACCTGGCACTTCAGTATTTCTCACCCACAGGACTGTTTTCCACTGATCTCTAGGACTTTTTTTTTTTTTTAACAATCTTCAATTTTACTATTCTTACTCTATTTCTTTGCCCCAAATTGTCATCAGACATCAGCATTCACATTAATGGCCCTTTCAGCACTGGCCTCACAGTTGTTTAATCTTCTTAATATTAATAATATTCATGCTTATTCCACTTCAGCACCTCTGAACACTGCCTCTCTGTGGGCTTTATAATCTCTGAAAGTAATGTTCCAGCTTCAAAATTCCAAGCTTTGAATTTCTTTTATGTGTCCATCATTTTATTTTACCCTCTCTCACTATTAATGAACCTGCATTTAACCATTCTTTTTGTGGTCTCTGATTTATTAAATGCCCCTGTCTTTCCCCAGCCCATTAACTCCCTTCTGCTCTCCTTAATTCCTGTCTCTGATCCACGGTCAACCCCATCAACAAGGCAATCTGTCACCAGCACCTAAAATTGTTTTACCCTCTTGTCCTTACCTCACCTCTGCCTTGTCAACCTCTGCCATATGCTTTCTCAACTGTAGTTCTATCTCTTGATGGAAAATATAAAGTGGAGCCTTTTCATTTCTCTTCCCGTCCCCCACATATAGACACACACAGATATTTAACACCAAACTTCATTTGCTAAATCATAAAGAATAAGAAAGAATCTAAAGTTGTTAATCCTGGCATTTAGGTCACTCTGTGATCTTGCTTTGACATATATGTTAAATAGATGTATCCCATTACTCCTTTGTAGACTTTGTATGCTCCTGCCAGACTATACTGCTTTCTTTTGTATCATTTTATCTATCTGTGTGTTTTATCTTGTATCAGGGGATTTCATTTTATCTTGTATCAGGGGATTTCATTGTATCAATGGATTTCATATTATCTGACTGTTCTGATTGATTAGTTTGTGATAATAAAGAGGTCTGTGTTGAAAAGGATTCTGAGGGTCAGAATGAACTCAGCAAGAGAGATTGCAGTCATCAGCTAGTGATGTCTGCCGTGGGTATGGAAGGTGGAAGGACCATGAAGGGACTATATATTAGCCTGGGCACTGTCAGACATTAACTAAATCTTTTTCCTTCCAGTTTTACATTCTGTGTGACAGATTCTCTACATTCCTCAAAATTAAGGTAAATTTCTAATGAAAGGAAAACTTTTTTGTTCCGTGTGTTTCTTTTCTGTAGACTACCATATCATTTTAGACATTTCATCTGTGTGAAGATAAGTAGTTTTGGGCACACATGGTCCTTTTTCTTTTCTTTCTTTCTTCTTTTTTTTTACTACATTGTTAGCTCCTTCAAGGCAAGACAATTCTTATTTATCTCATTTTGCTTTAAATAATGTCTTATAAAGAGTATGAGCAGGGGCTGGGGTTATGGCTCAGCGGTAGAGCACTCGCCTTGCACATGCAAGGCTCTGGGTTCGATCCTCAGCACCACGTAGAAATAAGTAAATAAATAAAATAAAGTTATCGTGTACAACTACAAAAAAAAAATTTAAAAAAAAGAGTATGAGCAAATGTTCAGTGAATATTTGTTGGGTGAATGAAAAAGAGTTAATTTTTTTCTTCATCCCTTTAGATTAGAAGTTTATTCCTTAAGGACATAAAATGTATCTTCTCTCTCTTTTTTCTCAATAATGTTATTGCATTTTTTATACCTTCATTTTATTTATTTATTTATTTATTTTTTGTGGTGCTGAGGATCAAACTCAGTGCCTCACACATGCTAGGAAAGTGCTCTACCACTGAGCTACAACCCCAGCTCCATACCTTCTCTTTAATATTAACTTGGACTTTGCTCTGTCCTCTGAAGGTTGAGTGTCAAGTAGCATTCTTGAGAATTAGAAGCCTAGGAGACCAATGATAGGGTCCAAATCCCAAGGGCATACAGATAGAACTGATTCTTAGAAGTGGTCACAATGGCAGCACATGAAAAACCCATAAGGTGAATCTCAAAGGTTGTCATGAACACAAATGGATTATCTGGCACCTAGTTTGTGGATATGAAATTTGTGGATATGAGGTATGTCGGAGAGACTTAAAGTAAAGGTCAAGGTGGACAGTGCAGGAGGTGTCCAGCCCAGGCTTTGCTACTGCCTCTTCATTTGGTTGTATTTTCCAAAACTTTACATCCTCCCAAGGTAAGAAATTTTTCTCTTTTCCTAGAGGGAAAAGGAACAATGTTAGTAGGTCTATTGAAGCCTATAGAAACTTACTGCAAACAGTTGAATCAGAGCAAAAGAACATTGACTTGTCCAGTTACACAGATAATACTAACATCACTCCAGGATTTCTGAGTTAGGTCCTTCTGCTTTTTTACTAGGCAGTGGAGGCCTCCTGTTTAATGATTATATTACTCATTTCGGAGAACATACATTGGTTATGCTATGTTGTTCTCATATTAAGTTTTATGCAATTAGAAAGTAATCAAGGAGTTTTGTACCCATTTTCTGTAAAATAACTTTTCATTAAGATGATATTTATAGGTATTATTATTATTATTACTATTATTTTGGTAAGTAAATTTAAAAAAAATTTTTTAGTTGTAGCTGGACACAATACCTTTATTTTTATTTATTTTTATGTGGTGCTGAGGATTGAACCCAGGGTTTTGTATGTGCTAGGTGAGCACTCTACTGCTGAGTCACAACCCCAGCCCCGGTGAGTAAATTTTTAATTAAAAATATAGTATATGAACATAAAGTGGTGAAAGTCCCAAGTGAATAATTTGATGGATTTTCAACAAATGAAAATACTGTATAACTGGTACCCAGGTCAAGGTGCAGAACTGTAACAGTACTCAGAAGCCACCCTTGTGGTCTTCTCAGTTCTGCCTCACCCTCAAGGTGACTACTCCCCTGACTTCTAATAAGTTAGTTTGACCAGTTTTTGACCTTTGTACAAACAGATTCATATAGCATTCATTCTTTGAGTCTGATCTCTTTCCCTAAATATAATATTTGAGATACTTTTGTATGAAGCAAGTTTGTTTATTTTTATAGCTGCTCAGTATTCCTTTGAATAAATATACCATATTATGCATTTGAAACAACTCCTTAACACTGTTACTGTCATTCCTAAGCTGGAGTTTGAAATACTAAGTATAAAATGGCTAAGATTACAAAATTATGGGTTATTTAACCTACTCATCATTTCCATTATTTTAATCTATTCCTTAGAAATTGTGCCTAAGTATTTCTACTATAAGCCCTAAAATTTTAGGATTATACTAAGTTTTCTGAATAAAGTGATTTCAATACAGAAATCCTTTGGAAAGATGTTTAAAGTAAATATAGCTTGGAAAATTCTAGTTTCTTGCAGGAGTAGTTCCTCTGTATCCTGTTCTTATAACTTCATGTATACTGTTTCTTGAAATGACTGGGAACTCTTGGATTCGACAGTCCATTCCAAATCCCCTAGGAAGTCATTTAGACAATTATGCTTCATTAAGAAGAAAGAAAATTAGGGATGGTAGTTTCCTGTCAGTACAAGGATACGGAGGTCAAACTTCAACATCGTTTTTGTCAACTTTCTGCCACTGTCATGTAATAGCTGACATGGAATACTTATGAAATTGAGAGGCTTAATTTGGTTCATGGTTCTGGTGGTTGAAATCCAAGATTGGGGGACCCTATTAGTTTGGGCTTCTGGTGAGAGCAGCACATCATGGTGGGAATGCATGTCTGAGCAAAACACATCTCCAACCAGAAGAAAGAGAGTGACAGAGAGAGGAGGTTGGGAGGTTAAGGGCTTACCATCTGTAACCTAAGGACCTCCTGCTGGCCCCATCTCTTCAAGGTTCATAGCACTTCTCAATACTGCTACCCTAGGTAGGGGACATTCAAATAATACCCAAACCATAACATACATACTATGCTATGTTCAGCTCAAGGCAGATATTAGGTGAATATTTGGGTACTGTATATATAGGCTATAGTAGATCAACAAGCTGTCCAATCTTACTGCTGTGTTTTCAGATTTGAATATACTAATATTTAAATAACACCCATAAGATAAAAAAAATCAAGAAAAAAAGTGGCACATGAGCTCTGATGTCCCACTGTTTAGGAGAAGCATATAATCTATTTAGGAGAATGTGAGGTCAAAGATTCCACAGGTTTAATAATTAAATACCAAAATAAATATTTTGCCTACATAATGCTAAGTATATGTGATTGGGGAGGGGTAGAAGGAAAGAATATAGAGCCTTACTTTAATATTAAATAGTCAGGGAAGAAAGAAACTCTGAGCTAGACTTGGAAAGTATGAGAAATGAGATAAAAGAACAAAGAAATGTTTGACACGAAGGAGTGAAAGGCATGTATACGCAAGAAGATGGAGCCTGGCAAGAAAAGACAGATTCATTGGTGTGAAAGAAAAGGGAATGAGGACATGGTCAATCTTTTCTAGAAGTTTGAATTAATATTCCAAGCAATAGAATGCCAAAGCAGTGTGTTCAATCTTTTAAAGCCCATATTTTCTCTAGATAAACATATATCACTGCTGCTTTATCCTTAAATTCTGATTATTATTACCCCCAAATATGTAAGTGATTATGTTTTCTATGTATCTCCATCCAAGATTATTTTGTTGAGCTTCACTCTTTATAGTTTATATTGCAGAAAAGGGATTTCTCCCCAAATGTAAATTCGATCAGAATGTCAAATTAAGGTAATAACTACCTTCCCTTGGATGTTCTTATACACTTCTGTGTGCAAATGCTTCCTTGTTCCCCTACCCACTTTGAGCATTGGTAAGACTAAGTGGAGCAGTTCAAAGAGTAAGTGAAGGAAACATGATTTCCTCCCCAGCACATTTGGGGCTAGTTGGAATTAGGATCCACAGACTGGGAAATTTAGTGATATAGGAACATTAAAAGAAGAAGGGTCTGGCTAAATATCGTCTATTCAGAAGGTTGGGATGGAATAGAATAATAAAAAGAAAATTCACAGAAATACTGGAAAACTGCAAATTTCAAGGCTTTCGGCTAAGTTAATAACAATGATAGTAAGTTATATGTGTACCTTTTCTGTTTTTTTTTTTTTTTACTTTGGATACAAAATGAAGCATTTTGTCTTAGCTGTTTGAAAGATTGTATGTCTACCTGGCAGTTGGTAAAATTTTTTATGATGTGCAGAAAATAAAAGATTAGTTAATAAGAAAAAACAATCAGACTAGAGAATTAGATTTGGAAATGATATATAATTATGATGACAAATTATGTTTAAGGAACTCTATGTAGAGAATATCCAGCCACTCTTGAGAGCAGGAAAAAAGCAAATATTGAGTTTCTTTGGGAATATTCAGATGACTACAAGGCAAATCACCAGGAGAATATATTTTTTTAAAAATAAATTTTACTGTTTATGTTTGAAGTTTCTGACATGATGATACGGGACCATATCAGTAGTAAAATGGTTACCATAGTGAACCAGATTAACATTTCTATTTTCTCACACTTTTACTTTATTTTATGTTATAACAGCTTTATTTAACAATATAATAATATATTATTCAGTCTCAAAAAAGAACCCTGCTACTTGCCATGACATGGATGGAACTGGAGGAAATTATGCTAAGTTAAAGAAGCCAGTCATAGAAAAAATATTATCTGATTTCACTTATATGTGGAATAAATAAACAAACAAACTCTCAAATACAGAGATAGGGAAAGGAGCAGTGGTTACCACAGAGGTGGGGAAGAACAGGAGAGAAGAAATGGGGAAATATAGGACAAAGGATCCAAAGTAGCAGAGATGTAAGATGAACTAGTGTAGAGAGCTAATGTACAACAGCAGACTATACTTTGCTAAAATTAGGAACCATTAGAAGGAATTCATTTAAATTTGAGAACACATTTTTTTTTATTTTTTTAATTATTTTTTTTAATATTTACCATTTTTTTTTTTTTTTTTAGTTTTCGGCGGACACAACATCTTTGTTGGTATGTGGTGCTGAGGTTTGAACCCGGGCCGCACGCATGCCAGGCGAGCGTGCTACCGCTTGAGCCACATCCCCAGCCCGAGAACACATTTTTTAAGGAGCGATTATGTGTTAAGTGCTAGGGCTGCAAATATGGGTAAGATGGAGTCCCTGGGGTCTCAAAAACTGACATCTAAATCCAGTGAAGAACAAAGAAACTCAAGATAATCAAAATGAAAGAATAATAGTTCATTTTATGTACACAGAAAATGTGATAGAAGAGAGCCTGGCAATTTACAAAATAATTATTTTCTAAATTAACTTGACAGGTAAGAATTAAGTAGTGTAGGTATTTAGGACAAGAGGATAAGAAATGAAAGAAGTTGCACAAATGTAGTGGTTCGATAGTAGATATTGGCAAGGCAGCCATATATAGATGATGGATCGTCAAGATGTTTTATGGGTTTAATATATTGAGATGAATAGTAGATCCTGTTCTTTAGGGAAGATCTGGGTGGCTGTGCAGCCATATTACTGAACTGAGACTTCCAGTTTCTTCTCCACATTTTATAACTATGAAGTAGTGGAGTTGGGTCATTGAGCAAGTGTGTGTTCTTTGGTTTGCATGAATGGTATGTACTTTGAATTCTCAAAATAGAACTCCAGTTTATTTTCTCAGTAGTCTGAATGAGAAATGCTATATTTCTTAAATATGGTCAGCAAATACTTGGGGAAGAGTGATTACTGCAGGAACTTATGGTTGTCTGCAGACACTGGCATATGTTTCCATCTTGAATCCAGGAGGATAATCTCATTAAACCTGTTAAACCTTCATTTTTAGTAAACCAGTCAGTTTATTTCTAAATGCTTGTTTTAGTATTGCAAAACAACAAGTGAACATGGCAAAAAGTTAAATAATATAAAATGAAAGCGTATACGTTGAATAGTAAACCTCAGCATCCCAGAGGCTAATGTCATTAACGGTTTCTAGTGAGTCTCTCACACAATGGATGCTCTATTTTCATTGTGAGAATGGTTTTTATTTTACCTTGGGAAGACATAAAGGTAACTAGTTACCCTGGAATGCAGTCAGCAAATGCTCTTTAACTTCTTCTTCCTAATTGTCTCTGAAACATGAGTTTTGAGGAGGAGGAGGATTGAGCACACTGGCCTAAGAAACATAGATATTGGAATCATGGTGCAGACATGTCCCCGTTGATCTAACATTTGGAGGGATTAGAATTAATAGCTTTCCCCCATGCTGAAACATGGGAGTTTAATGCATTGGCTTCAATTATACATTTATGCCATGTTTTTAATAATGCAAGGTAGAATATTCAAACATTTAGGCTATCAGAACACTTTCCCACTCTAAGCTGTCTCACTGTATTTATGCTGAAAAGACTTGTTGCAAATGACAGTGAAAATGTTGGCAGTATCTCTCTTAGAATAAGCTTTCCCATACAGCTTCAAACACCTTCGTGGTTTGGGTTGTATTTTGACAGTTGCTAGGTAGCTTGAGTCAGAGAGTACAGCTGTGCAATTTAAGATGTTCTTTTTCCCCTGATCCTATTCTCTAAAGTGAGCTAAATCAAATAAAACTATAAATTTCTAAGGTATTGAAGTCAACCAAATTATTTGGAATCTATATCATGGAACAAAGTGGATGAATTTTGACTAAAGCACAGACGAGTTAAAGTATAGCGGTGAATTTAAATCAGATAAAACCAGGTAGGCTCACTGTGAACAGATGAGCTTCTGAAATTTTCTGAACTATTCCCTGGAAAGGCAAGACACTGGATTTGGGAACATGCATACTCTTGGAGCAGGTGAGTGGTTGGCACTTTTGGGCCACTAAATTCTGACATGAACATGCTGTTTATGATTAAGAGGCAGGGAGAGAGGGTAGGATTTCTGAAAAAAAAAAGAGTAGAGGACAGTGGAGAAATCCCATTTACTTGGTAAATCAGAAGACTTCAGATTTAGAAACAGGTTCTTATCCAAGGAGAAATATAGTTTATTCATAGGGTTCCTATTTTGAGAGCTTTTCTTGTTGATTTATAAAGTATAAATGTACTTTTCCATGGTGACAGGGCTAGGCTGAGGAATGTTGATGAAAATGTGGACAATCACTTGTTCAGGACACATATTGGACTGTGGTGACAGAACATCATGAACAAACAAAACAGAAAATAAACTAAAAACTTTGCAGATAGTTATCCAAGGCAGATCCCGTAAAGGGCAGGTTGAGAACACAAAGTAGGTGACTTTGGAAAGAGATAGGTCAAAGATTTTTTATGAGCAAGAGGGACAATCAGATCAGCCATAGGTATTGTGTTCCTGCCTGGAGATGAGTTTGACTTGAACCAAGTGATGATGTCAGGAGCCATACCATTACTAGTGAAGTTAAATAGAGGAGAAATGCAGGGCCACAGGGATGAGAGAAGAGAAGTCAAGAGAAGGAAATAAATAGAAGGAAAATTCCTTTCCTTAACCAAAGGGAACAGTCTCTGCAGCCAATCCGTGTGCTTGCAGATCTATATGCCTCTGGTATTCTGATACACCTCACAAGGCATGTTTTATGCCCTAGGTGCTGATAAGTGAGTTGACGCTGAAGAATTGGTATTGAGGGAATTAAAAGGCAGGTGAAGCTCTGTTCCCAAGGCCACAGTCCATAGAGTATAACCTTGTTCCCGCCTCCTTTAATCCCTGGGTGTTGGTAGCAGGCAAAAGGTTAACAGGTGCAGAGAATAGTAGGTTTGCAGTACTTTAGGCATTCTGTTATATGTGTAATTTAAAACCACAACAAAATAATAATAGAAAAGTAAATAGGCTTTGTTAGGTCTACTTTAATCTTTTCTTTGAATTTTAGAGAAATATTGATCAATCTATAAGATCAAATTGACTATGAGATATCCAATTGACATGGAATGATGGAAATTTAAAAAGTATATCAGTATTATCCTTTTCTGATGATGAAAGTAATATAGGTTCAAAGTCAGAAAATTGGAGAAATATAAAAGTAGAAGAGTGGCATTTAAAAGTAATCCTAGAGTACTATTTTCTTGGAATGGGCAAAGGATGAGGGAAAGAAACTGTAAGGAAATCAAGAGGATTTAAAGAATAATAAGAGATTGGACCCATCTCCTTTAGCAAGAATGGAACTAGCCTTTAATCAATTCAGTCAAATGTAGAAACATCCACCAAGAGGTAGTTTCTCTGGGGAGATCATTAAAATGAAAGTAGATTATCAGTTGAGTGAATGGTTCAAGTTGGCTCAGGTTTCACTGTTGAAACACATATCTAAAATTGCCTGACCACATTTTCAGTGCTTCCATCTGAGGACACACACACACACACACACACACACACACACACACCCCAGTAGCAGCCAGGAAGCCTGGCTCAGTTACCAGGTAGTGGTATGTCATTCTTGGACAAGTAATTTAACCTTTCTAAGGTTTAGCAATTCCTTCGTTATTAGGAGCTTGACAGGATTGAATCAGATTTTCTCTGAGGTTCCATCTAGCTCTGACCCTGTAGTTCTAAGACATTGATCTCATTCTTTCTCTTTGTTTCTGTCTCACCCCATTTTCCCTCACTCCCAAGGTAATTAAGCCATTTCCAGTTCAGACAGTGAGCTAAGTGCTTTTCCGAACATACAAACTCACAGAATGAGGAATGATTTGAGAAAGTCTGAATCCTGCCTGGAATCCAGTGTGATTGCCAAAATGGTCTTAATAAATAAGAGCATGTGTTCGTGTGAGATGAAGAATGCATATAGGAACAAATGATCAAAGTTACAATTTTTAGTAATACTTGGAATGAGAAAAAAATTGGATTATGAGGTACTAAATGAGAATAATCCTGAAAGTCAGATACACATCAGGAGAGTTACTTCATTGCTTATACTTTTTTCTCCCTTCCAATTTTGTAGAGGACAGGTCATACCATTTATGCAACAACTATTCCTGCTTAATCAAGTTCTTCATCTTCTGAGTGGCAACTACCTGGAACCCCAGAGTTGATACAAAGAATTGTGTGTGGGGGGCGATAGGGGAATGAACCTGGAACCTTGCAGCACTGATGCTAGGCATGTGCTCTACAACTGAACTATACCCTCAGCCCTGACAAAGATTACTTTAAGCTGAAGACATTAGAGATTTAACAGATGCAGAAAGAAGACATGTTGGAGCTTCTATTACCTGACTAAAAGCAGCAATTTCTGGGAAGTGAGTCTGACATAAATCCCCGTTCCAGGGGAGTTTCATGGCCATGAAGAAGACAGAAAGACCACTTGCACCTGCATAAATATTATCAAAAACTTTCTTATCTCCTGTATGTTCTGCTAAAAACCTATTTGTCTTTCCAAAGGAAACCTATTTGTTCTTCCCATTACAGTTCCTTTACCTCTTTACCATTTTTCCTCCAAAATTAGGTATATAAATTCCAAATTCTAAGTACCCCTTTGAGTTGTTCACTAAGCATTTCCATGTGTATGTGCATTGCATGTGTAAACAAAGTCCTCCTTTTTCTCTTGTTAATTTGCTTTTTTTTTTTGGTCAATTTAATTTAATTTGCATATCCCTAGGAACTCAAACATAAGGGTAGAGGAAAAGGTTTTTTCTTTCTTTTCTTTCTTTCTTTTTTTTTTTGTGTGTGTTTGACATCTGTTTTATGTGAATGCATTTTTTGGATGCAGTTCTGGGGATTGAAAACAGGGCCTCACACAATTGAATGCAGTTTTTGTTATATAAGGATAGGATTTCTGAAAACTTAAGATTTGAGAGTTCTATATACAGAAATACATAGAAAAGAATTTAAAAATTCAGTAGGATGTTTCTGGTAATAAAATATCTTTATGAACATCAAGCAATAACTGACTTAGAACCTGAAGATTTTTTTCTATGGCACAGTGATGGAAGTATTGATTAGCTAGATTTGAAGAAAATAAGTGTGCTGATAGGATGCAGTGGTCTTTAATTGAAGAAGCCTAAGAAGTAATTGGTATTTATGGTAAGGTGTGGTCCCTGTACCACCATGTTTAATGTTACTGCTCTGGGAAATGTTTCCTACCATCCAAGTAATGACAAGAAGACTTTTCCAATGATAACTGAAATCTGGGTACAAGTGATAGGAGAGAGAAGAGAAAGAATTGAGAAAAGTGGGTGAGAAAAGACATTAGCTGGCCGGGGAGGAGCAATTTCACTTCTCTCCCCCTTCCCCTGAAGGTCCTGTTGCAGAAATAGGAATGAGAAAGGACAGGAGGGTGTGACTTTGGATGAAATTCAGTGGCCTTTAATCCCACACAAGGTGAAATAGAAGGAGAACTGGTACCTGGTTCCATTCACCTGATTTCACCTTGCTCGAGTCCTAATGATTATATATTAAGATCTAGTCTGTACTAGTGCAAGGCCACATGATAAATGTTTCCTGGCTTGGCATTTGCATTTGCCATTAGTAGTAAAAGGTGAATGTGGAACAATTTCCAAATGGCACACGTCTCGTGTAAATAAGGATGATGGCTTTTGATTTTGCTGTACATTTGAAAGCTGCAACTAATGCAGAGAATTAATTCAGCAGCAGACTTTGGCCGTGTTTTTGGTGTACTGGGTTGTGATAGTTGGAGGTAGGAGGGACATAACAGCATTGGACTGAGGGCAAAATGTCACTCAAGGCAATGTGCCTCTCATTCCTGGCAACCTCGTCTGCACAGCTGCAAACTGGCAGGGTGGGGGAGGGTGCAGGGAGGATGGCACCACTGGTTGCAGCAGCTTTGCCTGGCCAGCCAAACACCAGTCCTGACTCTAGTTTGACATCTGATTACATATGATTTTACCTCCTTTATAACTGATATCTGCTTGTTGTATCTTTTAAAAAAATCTATATACGTGGAATGTTATGGTAGTGATAAAAAGGATAGGAAGCACATAATACGCTCATTAATTTTCAGTGTTTTGGATTAAGGGGGGGCAGGGGAATGAAAGTCTAAACTATCCTTTTAAAAGTGCTTTGTTTTCAGGATTAATATAGCACATTGCTTCCTTCATCTAAAATTTTTGTACTGATTGACTTTTCTTCAATGTTTAAATGTATACAGAGATGTTGATAGGTAGCAGTCATCAATAATTGATATTAAGATTATGAGATGGTGGTGGATCTTTAGACAAGGTACTTTCTTTAAACCTTTCTTGTTTTGGCCCTGTGGATACACTCGTTGCTTTCTAGGAAGCAATTCTAGGCTTGAACCCTAGTACAGCCACTAGGTTGTGTGTATAATTTTTTTTTATTATGGTGGTAAAATATACTTAAAGGGCTGGCATCATAGCTCAGTGGTAGAGCACTTGCCTAGCATGTGTGAGGCACTGGGTTCAATTCTCTGCACATATAAGTAAAATAAAATAAAGATTCATTGACAACTA
The DNA here is from genome assembly GCF_964194105.1 of Spermophilus citellus. NCBI lineage: Eukaryota > Metazoa > Chordata > Mammalia > Rodentia > Sciuridae > Spermophilus > Spermophilus citellus. The sequence continues at coordinate 98,981,697 of NC_138192.1, forward strand.
AAAATATTTTAAAAAATATATATTTAACATAAATTGACCATTTTAATCATCTTTCAGTATACAGTTTCAGGAGCATTAAGTACATTCATATTGCTCTTCAATCATCACCATCACCATCTATCTCCGAACTTTCTTATCTTTCTCAAGTGAGACTGTTAAACACTTGTTCCTCATTTGTAACTCTCTTTAGTCCCTGACAATCAGTATTTTACTTTCTCTTTCTATGAATTTGATTACTGCATGCACTTCTATAAGTGGAATCATACAATATTTGTCCTTTTATTACTGCCTTATTTAACTTAGCAGATGCCTTCAAGGGTTACCCGATTTGTACCAGGGATTAGAATTTCCTTCCTTTTAAGGCTGTATAATATTCTATTGTATGAATGTACCACATTTTGTTGGTCCACCTTTTGACTATTGTGAATAATGCATTTGTGAACACGGTGTATAAATATCTGTTTGACTCTCTGCTTTCAATTCTTTTTGCTGTATACTTAGAAGTGAGATTGCAGGATTATATAGTAATTCTATGTTTAGTTTGTTGAGGAACTGTCAGTATATCCAGGACAAATTTTAATCTCTCTGAACCTTTTTTCATTTACAAAATGAAGTGGGCTCTCAGGATTAGAGATAATGTAGGCTGAGCTCTAGAATACTTTTTTTTCCCCCTCAAGAGACAAGCAACAAAATGTGGTTTCTGTCCAACCCTTTCATTTCTCAACATGTGTCTTTCTGTCTTTGTAATATCCTTCATGTCTGTCTCCATACAGCTAATCCTGTAAGACTTGTTCAGGTGCTGCCTTCTCTAGGAAGCTGTCCCTGCTTCTTCCCAAGCTATGTTACATGTCCCTTTTTGTGCTTTTGTGGCACCTTTATCATTGAACCTACCACTTAATTCCTCTCTTCCCTTTTTGTAGGTTCATTGTTTTAAATACTTTTTTTTAGCTATATATGGACATAATATCTTTTTTGTTTATTTTTATGTCGTGCTGAGGCTCCAATCCAGTGCCTCATATGTGTGAGGCAAGCACTCTGCCACTGAGCCACAACCCAAGCCCCTGTAGATTCATTTTATACACACCAACATATCTACTATGTGCTCAGGGCTGGAGATTCAGTGGCTACACAGACACTTATGGGATCTAGCTGCAGGAGTACCATCTGCACTAGCTTCTTAGGTTGTGCTATAAAAGACCATCTGCATCACAATCACATGGGAGTTTTGGGGACCAGTTCTGAACCTGGAAATCTGAAATTTTAACTTCCCCTTAGGTGATCTAGGGAGTTCAGAGATTCTAGGAGGGCAGACCCTGTGTCACTTCAACACTGCATCCTTAGTTTTGAGCACAATTCATGGCAGGAAGTGGGTGTACCAAAAATGTTTCTTGAAGAATATTCTGATTTGAGATTAGATTGACAGGTTTCTTATGGGTCCCGCAGTAGGTATAACCAACAGTAGTTTGAGGTGGAGGTTAAATCTGCTGTTTCTCCCCAAGTGGAGCATCAAATCAATTCAACCATAAATCTAAACATATTGATTACTTACTGAGTGGAGGCTCTCCCTCCACTGGTTTCATCTCTGGATTTCATAAAGGAAGGAAATGGACTATCTTTATCTTAAACTGATCAAATTGTAGATTAGTTCAGAGTCTTCATGTTTCTTTGGTTTCCAGAGAAAAGTCATTTTGATTAGCTTTTATTAAGCATTACAATGCTTAAAAGGTTTATGGCACACAAATTTGAAATAGAGTTTTCTGGATTTCATAATTTATATTAGCATTTATGCATAAAATTGCATATGATAGCATAAACACTTATATAGAATAACTACATCTATAGTATATTTGTAGACTGAATTTTTTTCATGCAGTATAGAACTGATAAGTCTTTGGAGCATTCATGTAAAGGAGAAAATAAAAGTAGACTCAAATTAATTAAGGGGCTAAATTTATCAGCATTCACTATCTTTCTTCATTATTATGAATGGACTCAACTAAATGGCATCTCTTTTTGGTACTAAAATGTTGTGCTCCACTATCCTTTTGCCTTTTGATTTAGAGTTTAAGCTCAATACCATTTTGAAATTTACTTGTGATTAAGATGAAGACAGGATTTTTGAAGTTAGTTCTATGGTCACTGTGAATATTCTTTTGGATAATTGAATTGGTTAGTCACTAAGGTAAATATCCCTGAGATAGTGGAGGCTTTCTTTTAATATTTCTGGGAGCAAGTAACTTGATAAAGCTCATAAATATTCAGATCAGTAAACCGATTTCCTCATTTAGTTGAAGGAAATGGGAAAGGAATTTTGATAACTGAGCACTGGGCTAAGGGAGTAAAAACTTTCTTTGCATCTTTGTTTGTGGCTGGTACCTGTTTGCCTCTAGTTTTCACTGCAGTGCTTTCCCATTCTTTTTCATCTATCTAAATCTCATTCTTCATTTTCTCTTTGCCCTCTTTCCCAACACCCTGCTATTTTCTAGAGTGAAAGCCACTTAATCCCCTCTGCCCTGCTTGAGGTTTTGGTACTGATCTCATTCAAAGTGATTTAATCTGGTGTTCATAACAAATCAAGCTTTGGTTGGTTTTGCTACACCTGTTTCTATTCTGATAATTGATCTTTTTCTTGTTCCTTGTGACCAAACTTCTGCATTATCACCTTCTTTTCACCTTGTCAGGTAGCCCAGTTACTCTGATTCTTGGCTCCTTCCTCCCTTCTACATTCTTCTCTGAAACAGTCTATTTGGCTGGGTTTTAATTTACATCTTTCTAATGCCAAGAATTTAGTTATCTAGACCTCTCTTACTCAGTGCCTACCTAATAGGCTGCTTGCTTGATGTCCTTCACTTGTTCCAAGTCATCTCCTCCTTGGGTGAGTTCCTATGTAGTCTTTGTGTACTACTTTCCTTAATAGGGCTCATCTTGCTTCAGCTGAATCCCAATTTGGACAATCAAATACTGACTGACTGGCTAAATTATCACCAATCTTTTCTTTCACTATGAGATAAATGTCTTTGTTAATCTCTGCCTCTCAACCGTTGTTTAAAGGTGCACGATAAAATGTCACTTTAGAAAGTTACTTTAAGGGCATTTGTTTAAGCATGGCTGTCTCTTTTTGGCCTAAAACAGACAGCTATCTTTTATGGCAAGGATTACCACCAAATTTTATCCCTATCCTTATCTTCTAAGAAGATTCTGAACTGAACTTTAAGAACGTATCAATTTTGAATTGTGAATTACTTGGTTAGTTTTTTTTCTTTTTTTTTTGGAACTGGGGATTCAACTTAGGGGCACATAACCACTGAGCCACATCCCCAGCCCTATTTTGTATTTTACTTAGAGATAGGGTCTCACTGAGTTGCTTAGCACCTTGCCACTGCGAGACTGGCTTTGAACTTAGTGATCCTCCCGTCTCAGCCTCCCCAGTTGCTGGGATTACAGGAGTGTGCCACTGCACCCAGCCTACTTGTGCTTTTTATTGTACAACATTTTGTTTATTAATTCACAGAGTTCATGGACTACTTAGAGTTTCATAGGCTTAATTCCACAGGTCACAGTAACACTGCCGAATTTCTTTAGTATCATAAATTCTTAGATTCATGTTGTTTGGCTTCCTGTTACTACAGTGATAGTTTTATAAATGTGACTTTTAAAAAACAATCTAGAAAAAGCCACACATGCATAAAATGAACTTGAAAAATATGAAAAGCATTTATTTTTAACAGAAAATTATTGTCAAAACATTTTTCATTAATGTATGCATGTAATTACAACTTATATAAAAATGAATTTTGGCTAGCAACCAAACACCACATTTTATTCTTGAAGGGGAGAATCATTTAGAATTTTATTAAAATTCGAATCTGAATTATTTTACTTGGAAGTTGAAGAATTACGGCTAGCCCAGTGGTTTATATAATGTATAAAGTATGAAAATCACTTTAAAGGACATTTCATTGTTGCTAAATTTCTATAACCAATGTATAGATAAAGATGAAATGAGTCATTATTTTTCCATTAGTTGCGATATATTATTGAGAATTGAACACTTCTTTTTAAAAATCACTTTGATAAGGATGAGGGAGAAAATCAGCAGAGTCATAGAATCTTACAACTGAAGCTGCCAGAATGTCCCTGTGACCAACAGTCCTAGATGGAGGCCCAGATCCCTTCCTGCATTCTTTCTACCATTCAGGCTGCCTGGCAGGCAAATCTTCACCTGTACAATCTCTGCAGAAAGTGTCAGCTATTTTCTCCAGCAACTGAATGTTTTCTCCCAAGGTTAAACCTTACACAGAAAGTTTGTTCTCTGATAGGAATAGGTACAATGAATAAACTGCCGCATTAGGCTGATGAGGGCTTCTGACCTTGAGACTGAGCTGCAAAACAGATCATCAGCTGACTGAATCAGTTTAGCAAGGTAAGAACCTAAGAATTCCTTGCAAACAAATAGCTCATGTAAATGTTAAACTAGGAGAAATCTGGTTTCCACTTTGCAGTAGTGATTCCTCAGTTTTCTAGTGAAGGTCATTTGAAAGGAGAGTTGAACACAAAAGGATTAATTAGAAATTTTTAAAATTTGAATTCACTTTGGGTTTATTTTGCAGAGGCATCTTCAGATACATTCTTGAAGGAACTCAAAATAGACAAGGCAGGAGGAAACTGGGAGTACTAGGAAACAAATGAAAAATGCCAGGGCAGAGGCATATAATAGGAAGGAGAGTAAGATAGCTATGCTTAATTTTTAAAAAATTATAATTATTAGTACATATTAATTTCACAAAATAGTGGGTTTCTTTGTGACATGTACATAACACACTTTGATTGTATTACTTGATATTTTTTGACATTGTATAACCTTGCCCAGGAGGAAGCTGGCTTATGGTAAAAGGGATTCAAAAAACAAGGAAGCTAACAGGGCCCTTGATTTGGGGCATTTGCCCTAGTCATCTAGTCAGAGAATTGGAGAGAAAGTCAGCCCGTCTTGCTTCTGCTTCCCAGGGCGTTGAGCATACCTCTTGAGACAAGAAATGATTATATAGGCTCTTTGGTGGAGCTTCCATTTCCAAGGAAACACATTTTGGGATATTGAAGTAGAGGTGTTTTCCATTGGTGTAAAACTTGGTGTAGAGTAGATCATAATGTAAAAATGAAAATGTTATCTACTGACTGCAGAACAGTAAGAGTATTGCAAAGAGAACATGATTTGGAAGCAAAGCAAGCTGAGCTCAAATCCTGACTTTTCAACTTACTGTCCATGTGACCTAAAGAGTATGACAGCCACAGAGTTGTAGTTCCTCTGTGTAAATTGGGATATTAATGCTAACTGTTGAAGTGAGTTTCCTGTGAAGTTAGTGGAGCCTAGTTGATGACACCCCCTGGAAGGGTCCCAGCCATGTGATCACTTGATTATGTTTCTATTAAACCTGTTGTTTCTTTCCATTCTGACTTCTCTTCTATCAACACTTTCCCTTGTGTAGATTGGTGCTAGTATGGCCAAGGGTATTTTGGGGCTTAGTGTTATTATTTACGTCCTTTATATGTGTAATTTTGTATTATTTTCTTATTTTTGTGTTATGTATACTATTTTTTCCTAAAGAAAGCTCCCCAAATAGTGTACGCTTCATGCCTCACAAATTCTGGCTCTGCCATGGTTTAATTTTAAGATTCTGACTAAGTGAAATAACTAAATAAAGCACTGTATTCATTTATTGCCAAATAACAACCCATCACTTGATGCTTATAACAACAATTATTTTATTTGTTCATGATTCAGGAGATCAGTACTTTGTCCTGGACTCAGTTTGGTAGTTCTGCTAGTCTGGCCTGGCTTCTCTCGTGCGATAGCAATCAGTTAACTTGGAAGAGACTGAGTGGTCTAGTATGGCCTCACTCTTCTTTCTGGCAGTTGCCAACCTATTAGCTGAGTTATCTTGTTTTTGCAACAAGGGACTTCTCCAGTGAACTAGCTGAGTTCTTCACATGGCTTGGTGTTCTAAGTGGGAGGGAGTGAAAGCTGCAGGTTTCTTGAAACCTATAGGACCCCAGAGTGCCACTTGGGCTGCTTTCTATTTGTCAAAGCAAGACACAAGTTCAGCACAGATTTAAGAGATGGAGAAGTAAATTCTGCTTCCTGAAAGAATGAACTGCAAAGAATTGTGGCTGTTTATAATCTACCATAAACTCTGTGCCTGAAATAGAAGATAGTGAAATATACTAGCCTTCTCTTGTTGCTTCTCTTCCCACCTTGAATCTTCATTTCTACTGAGGTTTTATAAACAAAAATTGAAGAGATGCTTCCAAGGAAGAAGAGAATATTTGCACATAAAGAAGGCTTCTTCAGATGTATCTGATATTTATTTTGAAAATTCTCAAATCTTTAAGTTAGATTGAAGTTTTCATCCAGTGATTCCTGTTTAAAATAAAATGCTTAACGTTTTTATGGTATTTTAATTAAAAAGTTTACATATGAGGTAGTAAGCTATTTTTCTTTATTCAGTTTATATCACATGAAGAATTTGCCTAAGAAATGAGTGCTTCTGGAATGAAAGTGAGCTAATAATTTGAAATACAGAAGAAGACTTATGGTTAGCAGTTTTTAAATAAAGGTTCATGGCAGTCTTATTTTTTAGTTTAATGGAACCTTTATATGTCATTAGGACAATCCAATAAAGCAAACTTCTAGGATTTTTGCCTTTAAGTGATAATTAATTCTTGGCTAATTGAGTAATTAAATTAATCAGAATCTAAAATTAAATGTTATGTTTAATGATTTACATGGCATTTGTGACTTTTAAAAGCTTATTCAATAGCAGTGAGAGCAACCAGCTCCTCCTGGTGATGCTGTGATCATAATAATAAGCATCACAACTAAGAATCATTTGGAGGATTAGTTTGAAACACTTGTTATTTTACAATTGACAATAATAAATATTTTCATTATGAATAATTGCTTGACTTTATGACTATTGAAGAAGTAAGAATAATGAATGAAAAGAGATACAGAAATAAAAAAATACAAATTATTAGCTGTCTTTAGTTTTTTTCTACTAGAGTCAGGTCTATTAATCAAAATTATTAGTTGCAGAAAATGTGAAATGTGAAAGTATTGACCCTTAATGGGGAGTCAGGAGGAAGACATTTCAGCACTATTGGGTGCAGAGGTCCTGCTAGGTAATGAGTACCTAATTTTTCTTTCTCCATGGTTTGTGTCTCCTCCATCTGTGTTGACATCAGGCTCAGGTTTGATAGGGGTGTAATTTGACTGTAGGATTTAAGTACAGTGAAAAAAGAATAGTTACTCAGGAAAAGTACCTGAGATTAACTCTGATTAGGCTGGCTTGATTTGGTGTGAGTCACATGGCTGTCCGTCCCAGACCAGGAGGAGGGAATACATTGCATTATCTCCACTTCTCTCCTGCCTCACTTGCCCTTCTGGAGCCAGGTCAGGGATCCTCATCCCAACCCCACAGCTTGAGGGTAGGGAAAGAGTAGGCAAGCCAAACGTAGCTAAGGGATGTTACCAATGCAACAGACATCTTCCATGCAAATGCTGGATGCTTTATAATATTTCTTGAATTAGGGTTGGTTATAAGAAAATATTTAGGCACTTTCTTTATGGACTTTTTTTTTTTTAGTTTTTATGTAGTTATTTTGCTCTTAAAACTGCTGAGTAAGTATAGATGAAGAGATTGCACTCTGGTTGTTTCTCAAAACATTTCTTAATGATTATGTGTCTTTTACATAGTTATTTAGCAATAATAATCTTCCCATTTTATAGATAGATGACATTGTATGTAATGAAAAGGCTTGATGCTATTTTGTAAAATGCAGTACTGAACAACTTAGAAGAAAATGTAAATTATGTTTAAAAAGTACTCAAAACAGCTAGCTATATTATTATATTTTCCCTAATCAGTTATTAAAGATAGTCTTATGACTGTTAGTTTGATAACAGGTAAATATGACATAACATTGCACGGTTTTTGGCTGCTTGTCATATGACAACTATCTGTAGAATTTTTGGACACAATTTATATATTCCTTTAAAAACTAGAATGGATATTCTATTTTGTTCTGCCTGTAGGTAAAATTCAAGTCAGAGATGAATTAGCTCCTGCTAACTTGGCCTATTTAAGAAGTTTCAAGTATATATTCCATCAAGTATCATGAAATTTCTGTAGTCACAGATTACTGTGATGATATTACCAATTATCAAAACCAGAATGCTCTTGAGAATGACACAGGAAGTGCCACTGGGAGACCAGGTGCAATCTAGGCAAACTAGGACTATAAATCACCCTCTATATGAGCAGCACAATGTTTATTAAATGAAAACTTAAATTCTCTATATAAGAGACACTATCAGACTACTTTTTTCTTCTGCAAAGCATCCTGATAAGTGAGTTGTTTATCGTGTGAGTTTTTGGCTTGGACTATTTTTCCTTTAAAAGCTAACAAATTGTAAACACATAGATATGATAGCATTTGGGAAGTCTCACTTCTCTCTGTATTTTCTAGCAGAGTAGTTTGTAATAGGAAGAATTAGTCTTTTTTTTTTTTTTTAGTAACTGAGTTAGTTCTTTTACCATGTTCCTTGTCACCTTTTAGAATAATTTAGACCATACAGGGTAATAGTGTCTGATAAAGATACTTCAATGGTATATTTAATACCTCAGTAAGGTAGTAGAGGTTGGAAGAGCACTGAGAGGTCTACAATGTTTTCCTCTCTTGGCCCAATACAGAACTTGGCTGGGAGATTTTCTCAGGTCTATGGGGGCATTTAGAGAAATGGGGGAAACTACCAGGGAGGCAGATTAGACCATTTATAAAGATGAGTTCTAGAGCAAATGTTTAGGAGGGCCATTTCTTGGCCCTGGAGAAGTTTCACTAGATTGTGGTTCCATTTTGCAAACCATTAAAAACAATACAGGACTGGTTTTAAAAAATTGAAAAGTAAACTTTACTTCTTGTTAAAAATTTTGGAAAATGTTGAGAAGTATAATGAAAATAAAAACCTCCATAATCTTTCCACCTAGAGATATTCCTTTTTGTGTGTGTTTTGGTATGATTTCTTCTAATTTTTAGTCTTTTTTAAGTATATACATAAGATTACAAAACATTATAAAAATCATACCATGTCTAGTTTTGAAGTATTTTAAAAATTTAATATATTGTTGCTTGATTTTTTGATAATGGACACTCTGACTGGAGTGAGATGAAATCTTAGAGTAGTTTTGCATTTCTCTAATTGCTAGTTATGATGAACATTTTTTCATAAATTTGTTGATCGATTGTATATCTTCTTCTGTAAAGTATTTCCTCATTTCCTTAGCCAATTAATTGACTGGGTTATTTTTTTTTGTTGTTGTTGTTAAGTTTTTTGAGTTCTTTATATATCCTTTGTATATCCTGCACATCTATTTGATGTGCATGTGGTAAAAATTTGCTTCCATTCTATAGACTTTCCACTTTTCCCACATCATTTGTTGAAGAGGCTATCTTTTCTCCAATGTATGTGGGAAAAAAGGTACACTGATACATTGCTGATAGGATTGCAAATTGGTACAACCAGTTTGGAAAGAAGTATGGAGATACTTTAGAAAACTTGGAATGGAACCACCATTTGACCCAGCTATCCCACTTCTCAGTCTATGCTACAGAGATGCAACTACCTCAATGGTTATAGCAGTTCAATTCACAATAGCTAAACTGTGGAAACAGGCTAGATGCCCTTCAGTAGATGAATGGATGAAGAAATTGTGGTTTATATATGGGATATTACTCAGCATTAAAAGAGAATAAAATCATGGTATTTGCAGGTAAATGAATGGAGTTGGAGAATATAATGCTAAGCAAAGATAAGCCAATCCCAAAAAACCAAAGGCCAAATGTTTTCTCTGATATGTGGTTGCTGATCCATAATGGGCAAGGGGCAAGGGAAGAAGGAAGGAATTTTGGATTGAGCAGAGGGGAGGAAGGGGAGTGTGGGTAGGAAAAAGGGAGTGTGTGACGGGGAGGATAGTAAAATGATATGGACATTATTACCCTCATGTATGTGTATGAATGCACAAATGGTGTAACTCTACATCATGTACAACCATAGAAATGAAAAATTGTTCTACATTTGTGTAAAAAATATTATTAAAAATTTAATATACTATGAACCTGTTTTGACTACATACCTATATTATTTCTTTCTCTTTCTCACTTTCCTTTTTCACATATATTTTGCACAGAAGTCTGATATGGAGATCTTATAATGTAATGATTTCCCTATGTCCTTTTTCTTTACTATTGTAAACAATGAATAACTTGGTGGTTGTTTTAGAGCATATATATATATATATATATATATATATATATATATATATATTTTCTGTATCTAGAGTATACACACACACACACACACACACACACACTCCTTGAAAGAACTAATTTTTCAAGGCTTTGTATATTGCCAAGTTGTCTTCTAAAAGTTGCACCTAATACATTCCCAGAAGCAGTGCCTGAGACCACCAGTTGTCTTCCACAACTACAAGTGATTATAATTTTCAAATACATTCTCCAAATTTGGTAGATAAAAGTACTATATTATTATTTATTATTTATTTATTTTTAGTGAGGGAAAATATTTTCTTACATAGATTACCAATCTGTATTTATTTATTTTGTGAATTGCTTATGGAGCCTTTGCACTTGAGGGTTCATGGCATATCCTTTTTCTTATTGATCTTTTTTAATGTATTAAGAAAAATAACTTTTTCATCCTACATGGGCAACTAATTTCTCTCCATTTAACATTTATGTTTTACAAATAATGAACTGGTATTTAAAATTTTTATGTACTTAAATTTGTCAATCTTTTTCTATATGATCAATTCTGCTTTTACTTTGGGGGATATACTAGGAATTAGTCATGTAAATTAATTTCCCCTCCCCAAATAGTTAAATATTAGCCATAGACTAAATAACAAAAAAATCCATCATTCCTCACTGATTTGAAGAGTACATTTTATCATATATTAATTTCTTATTTATAATGAACATACTAATGCTTGGTGCTGGATTTCCACTTAGTTCCACTGGTTTTATCCCTTTTTTACTCTCTGAAAATTGTGAAGTTATCTTGATTTTAAGAAGGAGGTCTGTTCCGCAGCACTGTTAGTGGGGAGAGTGAGCATTTTGGAGTGATCAAAGTTTGAACCTTAGTTACTTCCTCTGATGAGTGGGGCCCAAGGTTCCTATCTGTCAAATGGACATACCAAGCATCTACCTACCTTCAGGATTGCTTGGGGATTATGTGTAATTTTGTTAAATATGAGGTATGTGAGTGTCATTTTTACCCTCCTAAGGCACTGTTCAACCATCTACAAGAGTTTCCTTTCAGCCTTGTTGGACTTTTGAGGCTTTATTGCTCTGGCCCTTATCTACTCCTATGACCCTGTTTCCTTCATTGTTCAGCACATGATCTTACCATGTGGCAGGCATGTCTCAGACACTTTTCTAGAGGCTGCTAATAAGTGATGAAGATGGCAAAAGATCTGTATTTCTGTGAATCTTATCTTTTATTAGTGTAGGTAGACTAAGTTAATTAAGAATATTTCTGATCAAGTTAAATGTCATGAAGAATTAAAAACAGGGTTTTATGACAGAGGGTGCTGGGGCGGCTGGCATTTGGGTTGAGATCTGAAAGAAGAGAAGGGTAGCCTTGCCAAGATCCAGGAAAGAGATGTGCCGGCAGAGTAAATGGGAATCATGAAGGCAGGTCTGAGGCAGGAACAGAAATGAGCCCAGAGGGGTTGGAAAATAGAATGAGGAGAGAATCAGAGAGAGGGGAAGGTAGACATACCTCTTAATGGAAGTAACTTCCCAATATGTGTCCTGATTCCCTTTTCACCCAAATTCTACCCTTTTATTTTTTCTTTTTGTACTGGGGATTCAACCCAGGGGTACTTTTACCATTGAGCTATATCCCCAACCCCTGAAGGAGTTGCCTTGCCCAGTTGCTAAGGCCAGCCTCAGATTTGGGATTATCCTGCCTCGGCCTCCTGAGTCACTAGGGCTACAGCGTGCTCCACTGTGCCTGGACTACCCATTCCTAAAGGCCCAGTTAATGTCTCATCTTCTCTCTCTTTGAATGGGTGTAGCCCATACTGGTCCCATTTGTCTCTGAGTCCCTTTACTCTTATGGCCCTATTCATAATTTTGTGTGATGGTTTCCCTTGCCTTGCCCCGCGCCCACTGGACTGTGAGCTCCTTGAGGGTAAGGGGACTGGATCTAAAACTTCTTCTCTGTCCCTTTTTAGATTTCTGGTAGAGTGTTGGGAATATATTGGACATATCACTTATATTGTGGCTGAAGCTTCAGATGGGGGAGTTTTACTTCTTCAGTTTACTCTCATAAATCTCTAATAACAATTTTGACTAATACAAAAGCCCAAACAGACTGAAGGTGCTAATTAGCACATTAAAATAGAAGAAACATCAATGGAATCAAACTTCATGCTTCAAATGATGTATTTTAATACTTTAAATATTACAGATTAAGGCATGAGCAAAAACGAATAACAAGGCAGAAATTTATTATAGCTGTTCTTAGGTTAAACACTAAAAATATCTTGAACATTTGTGTTGGCTGAAAATGTTCTTCATCAACAGTGAGAAAAAAAGCTACATTTTAAAATTTTATTAAAAAAATAATTAGTTATATCTCCTAATAATTTTATATCAGATTTTTTTGTCACTTATTCTAGTTGACAAATAGTGAATAGAGCTAATTGACCTGACCGAGGATGTGGCAGATGCTACAGTGCCCTCCTTTATCCCTGGAACTTTTCACTCTGCTCTCTTAGATGTTCAGTTGGTTGCCAGAATCTGCACTTCTGAGTCTGAAGCCTGTCCCTCAAAGGCTGCTTTGTCCATGGCCAAAGGTCAGTTCTGGGGAATTAATGTTGCCCTTCCCTAGCAGACCTCATCCAATAACTCTCTGGAGTTGGCACATAAAATACGTCAGCTCCCTCGTCTCAGATGAGATAATTGTGGAGCTGTGCTTTGCACCATTTCCCAAGGTTTTTCTGTGGAATTCAGCTCCCAGCACCCACTCTGGCAACTGTCTTATCAGATGCTTTGCCTTTCTTGTGTCCCTTCCCCAATTTTCTACCACTGGGCCCTACACCTCCCAAACAAATAGTTTGCAATTGAATCCTTGTCTTGGAGTCTGCTTCTGGAGAACTCAAGCTAAATCTGAACATTGGGCAATGTTGTTAATACACTTCTGTGCATCTCCTGGACCAACCCTGTGGGGATCACAGTTTGGGCATTCTCAAGTGTTTTACATAAGAGGCATTGTTTGTAAAACTGAAGAGGGCCTAATAGGATCAATAGTGCACACTAATGGATTGGAAGAGTTATCTGGCATGACCTGAGATGCATTAGCAAACACAGGAAATCTGACCTTGGAAGGAAGTCCCTGATCTGAGCCTGGAGTGTAACAGCGAAGTCAGAATGATGAGACTTGCCTGAGTTATGTCGGCACTGCTTTGAATCTGCTGCAGAGCTAGAGGTCTAGGGAGGAGGATTTTTCCAGTGACTTTTTTGACTCTTGCATTTCCCTTTTGGCCTGACAAGGGTTGGTAATGATTTCATCTTACTCTTTATTCCTAAATCTTCTACAGCACTACACAAATAAATGGTGAATACTTGTTGATTAATGTGCCACTGTGTGCTGAACACTGTGCTATCAGGAACTATATCTGTAATATCAGTTATTTTTAGCATTGTAGTTCTTTTTTGGACCTTAAGGCCCCTGATTTCTGTGGCTGTTATATTAGAGAACACTGTCAAATATTACTTTTTTTCTTTCTTCTTTTATTAAGTTATTTATTTATTCTAATTTGTTATACATAATGGCAGAACGCAATTCATTTCGTATTACATATATAAGAGCACATTTTTTCAAGTCACTGATTGTACACAAAGTATTTTCACACCATTCGTGTCTTCATACATGTACTTAGGGTAATGATGTCTAACGCATTCCACCATCATTCCTACCCCCATGCCCCTCCCTTCCCCTCCCTCCCCTTTGCCCTATCTAAAGTTCCTCCATTCCTCCCATGTCCCCCCCCCCCCCCCCCCACCAATTGCCATTATGAATCAGCATCCTCATATCAAAGAAAACATTTGGTCTTTGTTTTTTTTGGGATTGGCTTACTTCATTTAGCATTATAAATATTACTTTTTTCTTCAAGGAGTTCTTGGCACAATTACTTCTAAAGATTTATTTTTAAAAATTAGTGATAAAATAGTGGTAAAATAAATATGCCTTTCAAACTTTTGTTTCAACTCTCATGAGTTCTGTACATGTTTCTGTCTGTGAATAGAACTTTCATATGTTAAGGACATCTCCTGGCCTTAACTGGTAACAATCAGGCCAGTTGCTGCTGATGCTTCATGTTGTATATTGCTCCTCTGGCTGTAGCTTGTGGCATCCCAGGGCAAAAGTCAGGCAAAATTTATCCCCGTCTCCATTACTCTGCTGAAGGATCTCCAGCAGGGCTTTCCATGCCCCACCAGATATCTTAATCATCAATACCTTCCAGATGTCACTGTGACTCTTGAGGGGATCTCACAGAAATACTCATAAAAATGTGAGAATGACTATGTGCCATGATTGCCTTTCTCAATTTGGAGTCCTATCTTTTTAACTGCTCTTAATTGCTTCAGTGACAACTGTATGAATGGATCATATACTTTAAACACAATAATATTTGCTCTTACAGACAAAAAATCGACTGATAACAACTGAAAACAAGGGGCAAGGGTTTTATAATGGAAAGGCCTACTTACCCCTTTATCACTGCATGATTTATTGCAGTGGATATAGTCTTTGTGATTATAACTCTTACTCGAATTTCTGTGAACCTTTTTTGTTTGGTCAAAACTTCATACTCTGCATGGGCTTGTTTATGAGCATTGCTTCTAGCTAAATAAGTATTCATTTATTTTTTCTATTTAAATGCACTTTTAGGCATTTACTGGAAATTGAACTGTTCACTAATGGTAGATTCCTGCAGTAGCCTCTTATCAGCTGTTGTTTACGTGGCAACCATAACTAGGTGGATCCTAGCCAAGAAGCAGTTAGGAAGCTGAACTGTGAGGTAACCTAAGAGATGTCTCAGCATCTGTGTAGGACCTATCCTCCTGCACTTATTCCCTGGAGAGCCCCTTGAAGACCTTCATGCAAACTCTGTTCTTTTTTATTTTACATATGATTTTGCAGGTTTGGTTCAATTAGTATTTGGTTCAGTTAGAAGGGGAAAGAGAATAGATTACTAGTGAAAAACATTGAGAAAATACATACTTTATTAACATTTAAGTTAAACTTAGTGTAAGAGTTTCAGTCTTTTTTTAATTAAAAAACTGATAATAATTATGTTAGAAGACTTCAAAATGTCAGTTTATCAAGTGCCTGTTATGTGCCAAACAATGCACACTTTACCAACGTCCTCTCCAGTTCTTACGTTCTCTGAGATAGACATTATTATGGCCATTGAGAAATAAGAAAACACAGAGGCTCACAGAAGTAAAATGATTTGCTCAAGGCAAAGAACTTAAGTGACTAAGCTACAATTAAACCTTGAAATGCCTGATCTGTCATTTCTGTCATACCAAGTTGCTTCCATGTGGACCATTCCGTAATGTACTTAGAAGAATTATTATTTTAAGAGCAATGCACTACTTAGAGGAACTTAATAATAACTTCCTCTGACCCACCTAGATTTACATCTTGTTTTATTTTTTTTGTCCTGGAATAGAGATGCAGAAATCTTGATTATTTGGGTTCATATTCACATAAATGACTTTTTCACTTCGTATATATTTGATTTATAATGCTGTTTCTGGCCTCAGACCCATCAGTAATTGACTCCAACAGTATATACTTGTTCTTTAGATGTTTGTGTTGAGGGATTTTGTGAAGGAAGGAGCACCCAGAATGCATCAAGACCAGAACTCTTTCCAAGATAATTGTGGCAACTGCCACCAGTGGTACAGTGATTAAAGAGGACAGATAGTTATAGAAAAGTAATTAGTTCACTAAGCCATAAATGATGCAGAGCATACTATTTGGGACAGAAGTGATTGATAGAAATTTTGACACTATCCTAGTGTTTAATTTTAATCCCTTCCCAGCCCTTGATACTACTGATTTTTATCTGTCATGTAAAATCAGAGGCAATGACCCACAGCAGAAGGTATGCTACAACAGTTGTTTCATGGATTTCTTGCATAACTCTGGGATCATGTGAAAGAAAACCACAGCATTATTTTCTAGCTTCTTATCTGATTTAGTAAAAATATTTTGAGCATACGTTTTTTTTTTCATACGTATTGTTTATCAGAGATCACAATGGTGAAAACCAAACTTTGTCAAACATGAAGGGCAATAAAAATTTCAGTGTGACTGGGAGGCCATGGAGTTTTATGAAATTCTTGTTTCTCTCTGGCGTTAACTGGTTTAAATACTTTTACTGAACTAAAATGAATTAAAAAAACTAATTAGAACTAGTTTATGCCAGAAGTAGAATCAATCAGTAAAGCATGCAGATATTGGAGTAAGCTCTAAGATAATGTCTTCCCATTTTTTGGGTGCTTGACCTGATGTGAATTCTGCTCTGGCCACTAACTACCATTGATCCACTGAGTTCCAGAGGTACATGGAACAGAGGCACTCAGGCACATGAGGGCTCGCAAACCCTGTCTAATCTTACTTCTTGATGAACCAGATTGATCTTTTTTTGATTTTAATATAAAAATGTAGGTTAGAGGCCTAAGCTATATACTTCCTTTTCCTGGAGTTAGGGCTTCACACAGACCCAATGAATCAGAATCTCTTGGTGTAGGACCTAGAAGGTGCATTCAGTAGACCCTCAGGTGAGTCCCATGCAAGTCTGAGAGCCTCTGCATAGGCCTTCTGAGGATAGTAGCACTGCCTGAATACATGACAGCTCTAAGCCTCAGAAAATATCACCATACTTGTTAGAAAAAGGGGAAGAAAGAGAAGTGTCAACCTTAAACAGTGGAACACTTTGAATATCCTTATTTCTCTACAAAACCTCCAAATCCAACTATTTTGGGCCTATTGTGTTTCTTGAAGGTTCAGATTTTCCCTTGAGCTAATAGAGCTTCTGCTTTTCAGGTGTGGAATCAGGGTGGGAAATGGGAGTGACAGTCTTCCTAGAGCAGAGATTGAAGGCCCAGGGGTTGGGGAGACCAGGCTTCCCTTATGCCTCTGACCCTCTTCATTCTGATCTTTCTGACTCACTATCTGGTACATGTGATTCACATGCTTAGAGTTGCTTTTATAGAGATTAGCGTATGTGATCAAGAGTGAATCTTTTATATTTGTGTAAAACTCCATGTTTGGCCTAGTGTTAGAGGTGGGGAAATTTTCCAGGGTCTAATAATAACAGAGAGGCTTTACACTTACTCTCAAGCAGGAACAAGAAGACTCATTCAAATTTGTAGGCCTTAATTTAGACTCCTGCAGAGTTCCTTGAGGGGTGTGAAGAAAATCTAGAGCTATAGACTCGTCAACATGACCCCAAAGAGATCCTGTGCTGAGTCTGGGGAAAAGTCCCTGGTCTTCTGCACAGCTCTGCATCCAGCTTCTCTTGGACATTTCCAGAATAAGGGTCAGAAGGGAGGGGCAGTATGTCTCCCCTGAAGCCAGAGGGCATTAGATAGGGTAGGGGGTCTCAGTGTTGATGAGCACCAGAATTCCTGGGGCACTTGGTAACTTGCTGATTTCTAGAGTGCAGCCATTACTGACTGAGTGTGGTATTAGCTTCCTAGTGCTGCCGTTGTTATCCCTCGCTGACTGATTTAACACAGACATTTATTCTCTCACAGCTTTGGAGGTCAGAAGTCTGAAATCAAGGTGTTGCAGGAGTGGTTCTTTCTAGAGGCTGAGAGGGAGAATTCATTCCACGTCCTTTTCCTGGTTTCTGGTGGTTGTTGGTGATCCTTGGCATTCCTTGACCTGTAGATAAATCACTCCAATCTCCACACCCATTCAAACCCCTCTTCTCTGGGTCTTCTGACTTTTTTTTCTCTAAGAACACCAGATATAGGACTTGAGGCCCACACAAATCCAGGATGATCTATCTTGAGCTACTTATTTAATTATATCTGCAAAGACCCTTTTCTAAATTAAGATCACATTCATAGGTTCTGGGTGGACATTTCTGATAAAAGTAATTATTCAGCCCATCACCAGTAGTGTCTGGAGACCTGTTCTTAAACAAACTGCCCCCAGGATTCCAATACAGATGTTCTTAGCAATGTACTCTGAGAAACACTGGCATGGGCTATGTCCTTCTCTGGGTTGCTCACAGTGGATTCTTTATAACAATATTGGCATGAATAACAAAACACTACATTATTTAACTGTTGATGAAAATGTTTCCTGACTCTGTGGAGGAAAATATAGAAAGTGGGATGGATGAATAAATATGCTTCACATTATAAAAGTGTGGCTCAACACACTTGAAAAAGCAAATCGTATTTAGAATTTCCTATAATAGTAGTTTCCAATTATTGAACACTGTGTTAAATGTACATATTTCACTTAATATTCACAATAATCTGAGAGATATTGTGAAAAGTTAGGGAACTACCATTGTCACAGTCAGTGATATGTGGTGATTTGAACCCAGCCCACTTTGAGAGCCAAACCAGGACACTGAAACATGGTCATTACTCTCCGAACACTTGATTCATCACAGCCATAACTTTCTGGAAGCCTTCTTAGAACTCCAACCTCCACCCAAATAATATGAAATGAAGATAACAAAATCTACAACCTCCTTAGCACCCACCCCCCAAGTTGTCAATCTCTTATTTAGTATTGATTTGTTAACAACTTGTTAACAACTTTTTAACAACTAACTGATAGAAAGACAACTGGGACTGAACATTGATGTGTCTTATCAAGGAAATCTGTGAGGACTCCTTCACATAACCCACTTCCCCACAAAGGGTCTTGGAAGTTCTTTACCAGTCAGCCCTCCTGACCTTTCATGTGCCTTTAGCAGGGGAGAAGCTGGGACAGGTTCTTAGCTCTTCTGACTCCTGGTTAGTGGCTAGTTTGCTCAGCTGTGCTACAGCTTTATTGCTACAGACATTAAACTTGCGTCTGGGCTAAAAACACTGGGTGAGAAACTCCTTAATATTTACACTGAAGAAAGATGTAAAATAAAAAAGTCAGTTTGCTTGAAATAGTTTGTTAGGTTTAACTCCCTGGCCTAATCCAAGAACTTTCTGCATAGTTCACCAAATTCTTTAGTGACCTTTACTTCAGTTTTCCTGCTTCGTACAAGTAGAGGAAACTCTTTGAATTAAATGCAGCCAAATCAGGATATCAATCACCTATCTTTTTTAATTCCTTTATACTAACTAAATCTGGAAGGCCTGTAGGGCATTGAATCTCTGCTTTCTGTTTCTTCTCCTTCTGCTCATTTATATTCTCTTTCTCTGTTTTAACTCATTAAACTGTTGGTAGACATCAATGCCAACCATGCCTTTTTTTTAAACTTTATTTTATTTATTTTTTTATGTGGTGCTGAGGATAGAACCCAGTGCCTCACATGTGCTGGGCAGGCGTTCTACCACTGAGCCCCAAACCCAGCCCCAATCATGCCTTTTATACCAAACACACAATTTGGTATTCTTTGCAGGGAGGTATTGTATCCTGATTGTTAAGAGGTATTCCACAGATCCAGATTTGTATTTCTCCTCCACCATTTACCAGATTGTGACCTTGGGCAAGTTATTCAACTTCTTTATGCATTAGTTTTCCCATATGAAAAATAGGGATGATGATAATACCCACTTTACTATATGATTGAGAGGAATAGATGAGGTAATTTTTATAAAGTGTTGCATATAAATTTTCAGTTAGTTACCTTTGTGATTACTGATATTATAATAGTTATTATTTTATTATCATTGTTATTTTTGTCCAACTGCTTTCTGTATTCTATTTTGTTTAAAATGCATGTAACATAGACTTGAATAAAAACTTTCTCATAATAGAAAAGAAACTAATGACTATGGGATGGTAGGCTGAGTACAATTAATTATTTGGATAATCACTGGCATCTATTAGGCTCTTAATGAGTGTTAGCACCATTCCAAAGTGTCTCACATGCATGATCTCATTTAATCATCATTCTTATAAGAACTATTACTGTTATTCCATTGTCTCGATGAGAAAATGGAAGCACAGAAGGAATAAGTAACTTGCTGAAAGTTTCTCAGAGTTAAGAGGGATCTAATATCTACCATACATATGGTAGTAACTGCTTTCACTTCCACAAACTGGTGGAGAGAAGGTTTCTGAGTCACTTATTTTTATTATACACTTATTCACCATGATATTGATTAACTTTTCAGCTCTAACACTATTTTGTATTTTATTTAGAGACAGGGTCTCACTGTGTTGCTTAGCACCTTGCTTTTACTGAGGCTGGCTTTGAACTTGTGGTCTTCCTCCCAGTTGCTGGGATTACAGGCATGCACAACCACGCCCGGTTTCCATTACAATCTTATGAGACTACTGCTATGGATAGGATTGGTCTGTAATTGACAAAAATGTCTTTATGAAGAGCATGATTGTATGAGTTTCGGCAAGGAGATTTCTCCATCTTTGTCAGAAATGGTTGCAAAAGCTGGAAAGGAAAACTGCCTGAATTTTCACAGCCCTCCATTTTGACTAAAATAATCAAACATTTAAGAATTTGAAAATTTCCAGCTTATGAATTAAGGTGACAACCTGAAATCTATTAAATATTCCTCAGGATTTGGTCTACTCTGCTTCAAGGCATATAAAAATCATAATGTCCTTGGATTCTAACATGTATCAATGCCTTTTAAATGAATTAACTGTTTTTCTTATGATAAAATAATCTAGTTTTCATTAACAAATTTTTTTATCAAATTACCAGCAAACACAATTTAGCACCACTAAAATTACAGTTTCAGACCTGTTTTTGTAGACACCACCACCACCAAGGAGATGTTTGTTAAGACAGATAAGCATTTTAAGCATTTATATTTTCTTCTTTTATTTTTGGTACGGGGGAGTGAACCCAGAGGCATTGAGCCACATCCCCAGTTCTTTCAATTTCTTATTTTGAGACAGGGTCTTGCTAAATTGCTGAGGCTGGCCTCCAATTTGGGATTCTCTTACCTCAGCCTCCCAAGTCACTGGGATTACAAGTGTGTACACTGCATCCAGCTCATTTACGTTCTCTTTACCTCCACTGTATACCAACCCTGGGCTCAAACTAGGAATTCTAAATCCTTTGAACTTGAAAATCATTCGATTTGATGGCCAAATGTCTATTTAAAATAAGTAATCAGGTTTTCAATGATCACGAAGACAGCTGTCATACAAAACCTGGTCTTTAATCAGAAGACTAAGGTAGTCCCCAAAAGGCAGCTTTAAACTGGTCTCAAACTCAGAGACCTCCAGAAACCAAAGAGGTAAATAACTGCTTGTGTTGGGTGTGAGGGCATGAATTCATCCTCAGAGAGTAGATCACTTGACAAAGTTGTAGAAGGAAGCTGTGGCCCAAGGAGTGGGGGACAGCTGCCCCTCTGCTCAGCCAATTGTTCCCATATCTTCTGATTTCTCAAAACAAGCCAGAAATGCAGATTAATATGTGAAATCTTCCTATTAAAATGTTGGCACAAAATTTTTAAAAGCACTGCATGGGCCAAATAAAACATGTCTGTGGGCAGGATTCAGCCAGCTGGCTGCCAGTTTGAGAACTCAGGGAAACTGGAGAGAAAGAAAGGAGTAAAATATTTCCTTGACTTTCCCTCCTCCAACCCAGTAATGTGCAATCTTGGCGATTACCATGAAAGTCTAGTCAAGGAGGATTAAAAAACTATATGGAGTCTGATCCTAAGGGAGATGCTACTTTTCTACCATATATTTTCAGTGACCTTTATACACACAGGTGTGTGTATACACACTTTTTTTTTTCTTCACACAACTGAGATCACAAATACTGTTTGGAGCACTTCCGTCATTGAATTGAGATATATCTTGCTTGTGTTTACCAGAAAATGGAAATCCATTTAAAACACATTTATATCCCAAGAGGCAGACCGACTTTAATCACAACTGCCTTTGCATTTAACAAAAAGCAAAATGTACTTAGCTGCAAATTGTTCTCAGGGATTTGAAACAACCCATTTAAAATTGAGGAAGCTCATTCTCAGTGACAAGTCAAATGCCTGCTGCCACCAGGCTACCCTTGCTTTATTCATTACTCAGTCTGTGATGTGGTACAAGCAAAGTGTGGGAACTGGAGAAGAATAAACAGAAAGCCCAAACTTCTAATTTACATGCAGCTCTGATAATGAAGAATGTTATTTCTCACTATCTGTTTGCAGAGCAAGGCAATACAGCTCAGAGGAAAATAACAGTTTTGCATCTCAACCAAAAGAATGAAGTTTTCTATGTAAACAGTTTAATAACATAGATATCATTTTATTGCATTTCCAGAAATTTAAGCTCCTTTCATCTTTGTTACCATAAACATGGACATATTTTATAGACTTTGTATATTTGCCAACTCTTTATCATTATCTCTAACTTAACACATGCTGTCCATGTTGGTTTAATCAATGGTTTCTAACTTTTAAAAGAATTTGATAAAAATGGAGGACCCCTTCCCCCGGAAAAAAGACTCTGGCTTACCACATTTTGCACACAACTTTAGGGGGTCAAGGACCCCTGAAGAAGTTCATCCAAGGACCCTTACTTGAGAACTATGCTGCAAACCACTGTGATTTCATTTATTCTGAGCTCCCCAAAAACATTTATTTTAGGATGTGCTCTAAGGAATTAAGGCCCAGTGCACTTTCATGCATTTTGTTTTTGTTCATATGTATTTAAATCATTAATGTTTTAAAATTATAATCATTTTTAAACCAGCAATGTCTGGCTAGATTAGTCGGTTACTATATTGACTGAGAATGAGTTATAATTTACTTGCTGAAATGTATGCCTTTTTAATTTCTGAACCATACATACATACTTTTTTTCTTTGTCTTTATTAGGTTGCTACCAATATTTAGGTGGCATGGAAAGGTGGCAAAATAGGAAAGTGTTACTTAGAAAACATATTTTCCATAGCTACCATGTAAGATGGGGCAATATTTTCCATTTTATTAAGTTTTTAATTGGTGTAATCAACTTCCAAATCTATGAATAAACACAAGGCCCTCAAATCTCTTCCTTTGCTTTATCATTAACTCTCTGCTCTCTGCCACTTGAGCTTTCATTTATTTTTTAAAGCATTTGTCTTATAAAGAGAGAGAAGTTTAAGGATTTATTTGTATATTACTTAATTATCAGTGATTATAAAAATATTTTAGAGAACCACCTTAGTGGATCTCATTAGAGATGCCAGGATATATCTATCAGTAAATGCAAAATGCTATTTCTGCATGAGGCTTTGATGTTATTATATTCTCCTTATATAACAGAATCTCATTGCTGTAATATGATTAGGCCTGATCTCTGTTTACAAACAAGAGCACACATACTGAAACTAGTAAGAATAAGATGCCATGGACATCACATTTGAAAAACAAAAATGTCAACTAGGGGGAAGTTGCTTGTGTTGGTATTAGCATTATGTAAGATATTTTGCTTCCTTGGAACTTTTAAGTTCATTTAAACATCTATAAGTAAAATCTATAACATAGGCTATTTTCAAAAATTAATCCTATCAAAATGCTCTGTGCAGCTCATTTGAATTTATTTGTAATTGGATTTTGATATGCATGATTTGACAGTGTTAGCATTTGTTTGAAATAAAACATTTGAACGACCTTGAGCCTTGAGCCTAACAGCTCAGCATTTTAGAGTCTCTGACAAGAAGGCAAATGTGGTTAAAAAAAAAAAAAAGAAGAAATTACTCTTCAAATTACTCTACAAACCAGCTCCTTCAAAAACCAGCCCCCCGGAGCAAGCTTCTGTGCTGCTGGATCTAGGGGAAAAAACAAAAATAGTACACTCAAGGAGCATCCAACTGCCATTCTGAGGATTGTTTCTATTGTTTCAATTTTAGAAAGATATATGTTGTCTATGAATCTAGTTTCTTAAAACTGGGAGTTCAAAATATCATAAGAGAAAACATAGTAAATCTGACCTATGTAGCTCTAAATAGGCCAAAATTCATGCTTGTATATTTCAGATCAGAGTCAGGCATGCCTCCTTCAGAGGACCACCCAGGGAATCCTTTCCCATGAAGCTGGTTATCAACCCCTCCTCTGTGGTCTCACAAAGCCCAGTGCAAACCCCATCATTTCACTTTATATTGTGGTCAATATTCCTGAGTCCATTTTCCCCAGGGCTGGCACAATACCCAGTGCTCAGAAACATCTGTGGAATCAATGAATAACACCCCTTTCTCCGCTGTGCTTTAACCATAGTTCTTAACTATAAATGTAAATTTAATCTAAAAATATTTTTATAGTTAGTGTCTGTTTAAGCTCATAGAAATCTTTTTTTCTCTGAAAGTCTAAGGATTTTGGAAATTCTACAATATTTATGGCTCAAGCAGTGTTTTGTAATCAGACAACACAGAGGAATGTTAAAAGAACTGCATTCCAATCCTGGTTCAGCCAAACATTTGCCCTCCCTGTGTCTATTTTCCTTATCTGAACAATGGAGACAGCAATACCAGCCTGTCTCGCCCATCTGCTGCGCACAAGAACTAATAAAATTTATCAACCATCTAGAAAATATTTAAATGACTTGGGGATTTCATCATAAGAGAGACAGAACAAATGGTAGCAGTTCTACCTTTTTTAAAAACCCTAATGAATTCTTGGAAACCATGAATGAATGATAGTAGATTCTATTTCCTGGTGGAAATAATAGGAAGATTGGGTGGGATTTCATGAGCAAAAAATAGATATCAAATTAATATGATTTCTGTAAGATTTATTAAAGTTTTTATTGAAATACATCATATATATAACAATGTACACAATACACAAATGAAGCTCAATGCCTTTTAAAAAGTGAATGCACTTTTGTAGCCATCACCCGGGTGCATAAATAGATCACTCTGAGAGCCCCAGATGCTCCCCCTTGCCTTTCCCTATAGCTACTCCAGCCTCCTTCCAATAGTAACAAGTGCCCCACTTCCTAGCTGCCCTGATTATCCCCACAATAGATTAGTCATACCTATTTTGAACTTTATGTAACTACAATTACACAGTACTTCTATTATTTTGTGTCAGGTTTCTTTTATCATTAATTTATGAGGTTATTTATGTCATTGCACATGACTGCAGTTCACTTGTTTCATTTCTGTATAGTATTTCAATATGTAAGCCATTACTTATCTACTGTATTATTAAAAAACATTTTGGTTGCTTTGGCTGTTAGAAATTTAAATTTATAAAATTACTTAAAACCCTAGAAAACAGGCACAATTGTGCTACATTGGCATAAATACATAAGAAACTTTGATGCACATGAAGTCCCAACACAAATTTATGCTACATAATACCAAAATATTTCTGAGTAATGAGAAACTTAAATCTAAAACCTCTGTGTAAGAGATATTTACTATTTAATTTGTGCATTTTTTTTGCCTCTTAAATTTTCAGGAAAAATGTTGATTTGCTTGCTTTTTTTAATGGTTTGAAGGACTTAGGCTTCCAAAATCTTCAAGATTAGTCTAAATAGATAATTTAATTTTCCAGTAATATATTTTCTTGTAATAAATAGTATATTTTAAGAAAATAATTTCATTATTAAAACCAAATTTTAACAGTATTTTAATTTTATCTACATATTATGAAAGTTTTAAGATGTAATTTTCAAAATTACTTTTTTCTTTCATTAGAT
Source organism: Spermophilus citellus (assembly GCF_964194105.1). NCBI lineage: Eukaryota > Metazoa > Chordata > Mammalia > Rodentia > Sciuridae > Spermophilus > Spermophilus citellus. Next base: position 99,007,645 of record NC_138192.1, read on the forward strand.
ATTTAATCAGCCTTCAAATTGCAATATTAAAAAATAATCTTGGTCTGGGATTGTGGCTCAGTGGTAGAGCGCTCGCTTAGCACGGGCAGGACCCGGGTTTGATTCTCAGCACCACATTAAAAAAAAAAAAAAAAAAAAAAAGGCATTGTGTTGTGTTCATTTACCAAAAAAAAAAAAAAAAAAAAAAAAAAAAATCTCTCTCTCTCTCTCTCTCTAAAAAAAAAAATCTAGTTTCCTTTCATCAATGAATAAAGTATGTGTTTGGATAATCTAACAAATATATTATTTATCCATTTGTTTTTTACTTTCAAAAAAGCCAGGAGAAGAGAAAGGAAGGAAGGAAGAAAATAGAGTTCATATTAAGTTAGTAAGTATTAACAAAACGTGGAAATTTGAAACGTCAGGAAGGACTTGTGCCTGCCTATGAACTATGCAAATGTTACTACAAGCTATTGAGATTTTAGTCATTATTTTGGCAAGCAGCCATTTTCCATAGCAAAGGCTATATAAAGGGAAAATATATATATATATATATATATATATATGTGTATATATTAGTTGTCAATGGACTTTATTTTGTTTATTTATATGTGGTTCTGAGAATCGAGTCCAGAGCCTCACACATGCTAGGCAAGTGCTCTACCACTGAGCCACAATCCCAGCCCCTATAAAGGGAAGTTTATAAGTAAAATTTCATGAGCTTGCTTCAAAATTATGCTTATATTTTGGTTAAAGGACCATTCTAGATATTATTGATAATACTGTGTTACCAATGTTAGCAAATACAAAAACGGTTTCCTCTAGGAAGAGAAAGCTATCAGTACATAGCTGAATGTGAAGATGAAATGAATTATATTGGGAGGTCAACAAAAAATAAGTCAGTAAACAAATAGCAAGACTGAGCCATTGAACTTCAAAGGTTTGTTTGTGTTTTGATTTTTTTTTCAACCTTCTAAAGTCTTGTCCAGGATGTTTGTCATCACAATTTAAGCCCTGATTGTGGTGTGTCAGGAATCTGGCAAAGATTGAGACACCAATGTCAGGCCTTTTTGTTTTGAGATTTTCCTATTTAAGGAAGGTAGTCTGATATAGTGGCTAGGCACAGAAGCAATGAAGTCAGGCTGCCTGAATATGAACACTCTACTGCCCCACCCCCAGCCCTGGCTGTGGGACACTGGACCATATGGATGTGTGAGTTGTGACTCATAAGTCCCAGAGATAGCCACAAATAAGTGTTCCTTTATTTGCATATGTGTAAAACTCACAGTCATATGGGTGGAGATGGCAGAGCCAATGTCCCCTCTACTTTACAGAGGCCAATTGTAACATGGTTATGAGCAGCTACATCCCAAAAGAACCTCTCCCAGCAAGGAAGCTTCCCACCATCGAATGTATAAAGCTGACCAACTCTGCTTGGTGACACTGTCTCTCTGCAGAGTCCATGCTACTCCTCTGCTGGCCACAAGAACCCATCTTCCTGCTGGTTATGTGACCTAGGCAGCCACCAGAGAGAAAGACAGCACACTTTGCCACTAGAAGTGTGGATACTGGGGCTTTAACCCTACCCCAAAAAGGAACTTATGTTTATGATGTGTACATATCTAGGAAAGTTTTTTTTTTAAACAACTTTGTAGTGAACAGTTTTTTTTTTACTGAATAAACTTATCAGCTAGTGTTTTTACTGTACTTTTCTATGTTTACATATATACATACCATTTTATGATACTTGCCCACAGTCTTCAGTCCAGTTATTTACAGATTTGTATCCTGGGAACAATAGGCTATACCATGGAGCCTCAGTGTGTAGTGGCCTAGACCATGTGGGTTTTTATAAGTAAGTCTATGCTGTCTGCACATTGATAGAATTGCCTAATGATGTGTTTCTCAGGATGAATGCCATTGTTAAGTGACATGTAACTGTATTCAGCTTGTTGGAGGGCTAGCCTTTATCTTGCTACCAAGGTCTGTGTAAACCACTTTTAATCACATTAAATTCTGCAGTTTAATTGAGATACAGGGGCTGAAATGTGAAGTGTTTAGTCATGTGAATGTAAAGATAATTAGCATTTAACTTTTAAAAGAAAATACTAGAAAATTTTCCAGTATGCTAACCTGGAGCAGTTACAGCGCTTTCAAAACAATTTAGTTTTCACACATTGCTAGCCTGGGAATGAGATAGCATAAAAGCTCAGGGGGTTTGGGAATGGATAAATGTTTTTTAATGAGGCTATGAATTATTGCCCAACTTTAGGAATAAATGCTCCACAAAATTATGCATGTTCAAATCAATAGCATTTTTTATATTATAAATCATTTTTGGCAATGCTTACTTATGAACAGAGAAATGATCTAATGATTATGAAATTAGGTGTCTTATTTTTTTTCTTTATTTTCTCTTGGAGGCAGCCAAGGGACCTTGAATAAAACCACTGTAGTTTGCTTAGTTTCTCCAATGGTGATTAAGATTTTTGTGTAGCACATTTAGGGTTTAGACTGAAAAACATTTGTGTATAGAAGAAAAAAATGTAACATTTATAGCTTAAATCTCCTGAAAAGTCATTCAGATAGCTTCCCCTTTTTCCATATGGTAAAAAATATCCCTTAATATATGCATTAAAAAATTGCAAAAGAATGTTATGGCAGTATTGTTTATAATATCTAAAATTGCAAAGAATCCAGATGTTCATTAACAATAGATTGGATGGAATACAATGTAGTCATGAAAAAGAATTGCCTCTGGCTTCCTGAAACAGTATGGATGTACTTTATAGTCTTTCCCTTTATATGTTATGGGAAAGACTGTATAGTGCCCTGTTCCATTTATATCAAGTTTAAAACAGACAAAATGAATTTGTGGAATAACAAGTCAGAAGAGGGGCTAGCTTTATGGGGGATGATGATGACTGGAAGGGATATGAAAGAAGATTCGGGATGCTGAAAACATTCCATATATAACTGTACAAAGCATTTGCTTTTCTGCATCCTGAGATAATTATCATAAAACTGATAGTCAGATCCATTGGTGCTGGGACCTATGGAGAACTTAACATTATTATCCGGAGAGATGCTAATTTATGGGTCATGTAGAGAAGGTCTTGACTCAGGGTTGGAGAATGTATCAGAAGCTAAAATACCTTGTAAGTCAAAAGGAATTCAGAATTAAGTTCAGGATATATTTAATTGTAAGAGCAAGTATAAACACAAGCAGCAATTTGATACGATAGAAATAAATCTAAGGTTGAATGGATCAGGCAAATATAGTTAAAAATATATTGTCTGAATAAGAAAGTAAGGCAAGTGACATAATACTGACATCATATAAATAAATAGTAATACTTTTAACAGAAGATGACTCTTCCTAATATTGGGTGGAATGGGGCAGGGTGCCACGTGCAGAACTGATCCTGGACATGTCTGTACTACTGGAAACATTTGGCTCTAGAGCCTTCCTTCTCCTGTCTTTTTGGGTATAGGACAGTATAGTATAAAAACTTGAACTTTGATGTCATACTATCTTTGGTTCAAATCTTACTTCTATCTCACAACTGACTGACTAACTTTGGGCAACTAACCTTGCTTAATATGAGGACTCTCTTAATTGGAATATTTAAAGGCATATTATATCTATCCTAACATATCTGAATCAGTTAAGATTTGGTTTGGCTGCATGTTTTAGAAAACCTAAAATGATTCTATAAATACACAAGAATTTATTCTACTTAAAAGAAGAAATAGTTCATAGCTGATGGATCTACTCTCCGAAATCACCAGTGACCTAGGCTGAATTTAAACTCTTTTATCTGCACTCCCAGAATTTGAGTTCCATACCCAAGGTTGCCAGCCATCTTCTTCATTCCAAGCATCAGGAAAAAAGATGGGGCACAGGGCAAAAAAGGCTCAACTCTCAGTTAAGTTAGTTCTCTTTCAATTGTTCTAGAAGTCCTGTAGAACAGCTCAGTTATTTCTCATTGGCCAGAACTTAACTATATAACCTCATTCACATAGCAGTAGAAGGAGACTGGGAAATCTAGTCTTTTAGCATGAATAAAATTTGTATTTGATTACTTAGGAAGAAGTGGAAAGCACATTTTGGATGACAACTTAGAAGTGTTGACCACACAATCCATAACAGAATCCCCCTTCCTATCTTAGTGAGTGGTACCAGCCACTAGATAGTTCAATCTAAGAATTTGGGATTCAGTTACTAATCCCTTATTTTCCTTATGTCCTATATCCAAATTATCATCAACCCCACATTTCTAGACTGTATTCTGAAATTTGAATCTTCTTTCCATCTTCATTATTCAATCCACGATTGCAGTCACCCTCATCCCTCATCTGAATTATTTCAGTTGCCTTCTAACTGGTCTTCCTGTTTCTTGTGTTGCTTCCATATAGATCATTGCCTACATAGCAAACAGAATTATTTTCTCAAAAAAAAAAGTAAGATCATATAGTTCTCCTGCCTACAATTCTCCAAAGGCCTCCCATTGTAATAAGAACAAACTTCATCTTCTTACTCCTATAAGGCCTTACATGATTTGGCTCCTGCCTCTTCTAAACTCATTCTCATCCCCAGATACTCATACTCCAACCACAGTGGCCACCTTTCTGTCCCTTTCATATATACCAAGTATGTGCTACTCGCCATCTTTGCCTTGGAATAATATACTTCCTCATTTTATTTTTTATTTTGTGGTACTGGGGATTGAACACAGGGATACTCTACCACTGAGCCACATCTCCAGTTCTTTTTATTTATTTATTTTTTAAAAGTATTTTTAGTTTTATATGAATACAATACCTTTATTTTTATTTTTTATTTTTTTATGTGGTGCTGGGGATTGAACCCAATGCCTCACGCGTGCTAGGCGAGCACTCTATCACTGAGCCACAACCCTAATTCATAGATGGGATCTATGTTTCTGAGGCTGGTTTTGAACTTGTGATCCTTCTGCCTCAGTCTCCTAAATTGCTGGGATTATAGATGTATGCCAATGTGCCTGGCTTTTCTGCTCTTTTGAGGAAGAATACTTTAGCCAGGCTTCTCCAGAGAAATAGGATCTCCAGAGAATTCCTGACTAATACATATATATCATGTTATATATGTATATACAAAAGGAGATTTTATTATGGATAATTGGATCACATGAATATGGAGACCAACAAGTCCCACAATCTGCTATCTGCAACCTGGAGAAGCAGGAAAGCTGGTGGTGTAATTAATTGAACCTGCATCTGAAGGCCTGAGAACCAAGGGAGCTGGTGGTGTAAATCCCAGCCCAAGGTCAGGAAAAGATGAGATTAGATGGCCCAACCTAACCAGAGTCAGAAAAAAAAAAGAAGCAAAGTCCCTCTTTCTTCTGCCTTTTTTTAAAATTTAGGTCCTCAACAGATTAGATGATGCCCACCCACCTTGGAGAGGGCAGTCTACTTCACTGAGTCCTCTGATTCAAATTCTAATCTCATTTGTAAACACTCCCACAGATATGCCTATAAATAATGTTTAACCTGGGTAACCCATGGCTCAGTCAAGTTGATGTGTAAAATGAACCATCACACCTTCCTGTGGGATAGGTTTCAGCTCAAACATCCCTCTCTCAGATAGGTCTTCTCTGACCAATATGGCTGCAGTAATTTTTCTAGCTTCATATCAAGCATCCTCAGTCTCACTATACAATTATATTTGATTTAGTGCTTAACACATCTCTGCCCTATTCTAGCTAGACAAAAAAAAAAAAATTGGCCATGGTGAATTGACCATGGTGTGGGGAAAGAAGTACTGATAGAATATGTACTACCATGGAGTGTGTATTGGTCAGACCTCTTTGGAGGGTATACTTACATTATCTATTGGAACTAAAACACAATAGTTTTAGGTTGGAGGTGCAGCTGTGTGGTAGAGCACTTGCCTAGCATGCATGAGGACCTGGATTAGATCCCTGGCCTTACCACCCCCCCACCAAAAAAAAAAAAAAAAGACAAATTTAAGCTTTATGAGGGTAAGGGACTACCTTCAGTAACTTGTTCAAAGAATGATGGTTCTGAGGATTAAACCATAAAGCATCTAATCTCAGGTTTTCCTCTTTCCCTCCATTTTTCTTTATGTTCTTTATCCCAATCTAAAGGTTTCCTCTGCTGAGAGTTAACACATACCCTTTAAAGTCAAATTCCTCAGACTGTTGTATCTTAGTTCTTGGGACAAGGCCTTAAACCTAGTGTTTCTTCCTGGATTTTAAATTTTATTTGGATGGTTTTGAGAAAAAAATACACATTTTTTAATCACAAAAAAATGGACATATTAAAAATGTGAAGTCCTTTTGATATACCTTGTAGGTCCCAGGGGGAACAAACTCAGTATCTTTGACATTAGGGATAATTTGGTGAAACAGTGAGAAGGACTTTTTAAAGCTTTAGCTCTGAGGTGGATATGTGCATTTTAATAGAGAATTTTTCAATCTATCATGAAGTGTTTATGGAGGAATTGTGCTTAGTGGGTTTAGCGTGAGGCAGTAGGTGCTGGATCAATGCAAAGTCTTCCTGAAATGTTAGTGATAAAGCAATGCCAAGGATATTCTAGGTGTATATATTCTGCTCAGCTTGCAAAATGCTTCCACATAATATTATTTTATCTAATTGGATTGACACATCAACCAGGTTGAGGATAACAATGCAAAATATTAAACATTGCAGGCAGTATTACATTTAAAATAATTGAAATGTAAGTCCCCCTTTCAAAGCAGATTTTTTAAAAATTTTTTAAATTTGTTTTTATTAGTTATACATGACAGTAGAATGCATTTTGATACATCAAATATAATGGAGTATAATTTCTGATTCTTCTGGTTGTACATGATGTAGAATCATACCAGTTGCAATCTGTACACGTGGAAAAATAAGAATTCATACCCCATTTGAATCAAATGTATGATATGTCAAGATCATTGTATTGTCTTCAGCAACTAATTAAAAAAAGAATCATACTGGTTGTATAGTTATATATGTACATATGGTAATAATGTCTGATTCATACTACTATCCTTCCTACCCCCATATTCCTTCTCATCCCCCTTTTTAATGGGGAGTTTTTTGGGTTCTTCCCAAAAATATTTTATCAAATGCATGCAACTCAGATCTTGGGGTGTGTTCCCCCTGAACACATACAAATGAGGAGTATACCACAATACTATTCTGCTTTTTGAAAAAGGTATTGTGTTTTTATTGGGCTGTTCTGTTTTGTTTTATGAGGTACCCCCAATTTAATTACTTCTGATGGGTGGATAATTGGATTGTCTTCAATATTTTGCTGTAATAGCTAATGTTCTTAGGAACATTCGGAGGGGGCTACCAGCAATTGAACTCAGAGGTACGCGACCACTGAGCCACATCCCCAGCCCTATTTTGTATTTTATTTAATTTTATTTCGAGACAGGGTCTCACTGAGTTGCTTAGTGCCTCACAGTTGCTGAGGCTGGCTTTGAACTCTTAATCCTCCTGTCTCAGCCTCCTGAGCTGCTGGGATTACAGGCCCAGCGGAACATTCTTTATATGATGAAACTTTTTTCTTTTGCTCATATAATTAAAATGAATAACAAATTACTTAGGACTGAAATTGCTGTGTCAAAGCCTGTTTTTAATTTTGACAAATTCTGTAACATGGCCAGAGAGATTTTAATCAGTGCATTTGCCCTTGATGGTGTATGAGAGTTACTTTTCACTACACCATGGTTAATTAAGCACATGAACAATTTAAAAAGTTATGTTAATGAAGAAAAAAAGACTTATTCTTACTTGAAATTATTTAATCGATTGAGATTGAACATTTCCCGTGAAATGTTTCCAAACTATTTTGCATTGAATTTTTTGTAAACTTTGGCTATATTCTTCTCCTAGTTTTCTATTGAGTTGTTGGTCTCTTCCTTACTTCATTTTTTTTTAACTTGTAAGGACTCATCAGATATTAAGAATAGGAAATTAAACTTTTTTTGTCACATGTGTTTCAAATATTTGTTCCCAGTTAATTGCTTATGGTATTCATGAGCAGTCATCTACATTAAATTAGGTGAACATGCATTCAGTTGGAAACATTAAGGATTTGTACAGCAGAATGGCGTGGAGAGAGAGCACCAGATTCAGAATGAAACATCAGGGGGTTAGTCATAAATCTGGGGCTTTTATGACCTTGGACACAGTGTCCTCTCATTTGAAACTGAGACACTTTGGTTGCCTTACATCGGGAATGGGGATAATTATGATACTTCCTCATACTATACCTTAACAGTAAGTGAATGTAAGTTTTTATTACTGATTTGATAACAGCTATCTTGCTCAATGAAATGTAATACTTTCAGAAATTGGAATTTCTGCTTTCAGTTACTTTTTTGGGGGAGGAAGACAAAGCTCATTATCATTATATCACAGATATTTTACTTCCTTTAGCATATTTTATGACTCTTACTTATTCCATAATTAGTAAAGACAAATTTCCAAGAAAAAAGGATGTTTTAATAATGCTGACGTGTAACAAAGGATAATATTAATATTGAAAAAGTAATATATTGAAAGAGTGGGGCTATATCTTTTTTTCCATTTTCAAATTTCAGGGAAATTTTTGCTAAAATGAAGTTATTTTATTTGCAGTTTTGGTGAATCATAAAAATAGAATATTTTCAATTTTGTGTTAATGTAGAGAAAATGTGTAGAATTAGTGCTTTAAGAAATTTTGGTCTGGAAAGAACCTAGACATCATCTAGCCCCATGCCTGTTTTTACAGATGAAGAAATAAGAAATTCCCAGAAACTAAGCAACTAGCTTGGGTCATGTGGCCAATACAGAAGAATTCTTCTGTCTCTTTCCTCCTAGCTCTCTCTTCCCCTCCTCATTGTGTGACATCTTGGATGCATAGGTTGTATTTCTACATGGTTAGGATTTGTGACAGTAGCCATACTCCTAAATTTGTCAAATGAGTAGTCATGCTTCTTTAACCTAGGGGTCAGTAAGTTGTATCCATATTTTCTTCTTTTTGAGGGGTGATTTGAGCTAGATTAAAAAAATAAAATAGAAACAAAACCCCAAAACAGGCTTGATAAAAAACTCTTTCTATACTTCAATATACACTGAGTTTTAATATTCCAGTAAACCCTGCCCACAGCATTTACTCCAGGTTTTTATGTCATGAAGACATTTTAGGGGAACCCAAATGGGAAATAGCTTCAAGTATTAAGCTATAATGATATATATTTCCTGTTGGTATTAAATATGTATTTAAGCATTTAATCTTGATCCAAAGTATAATAAACTCCTAGCAGCAACTAACAAAATTATGTCTGGTTTTCCTTGTAAGTCTTAATTTTGTTTTTGATAATTAATTAAATAAATTTTGGATTAATTGACACATTCTTCCTATGGTTGGAGGTACAAATTTAATTTAGTTATGTTTCTTCAGACCATTTTGATTTTGTGTAAAATATTAATTGAAATGATTTTTTTTTGGTGTGTTTTGCTTATATTGGAAGTACAATGGTTGGGGCATCTCTCTCCTCCACATCCTCCCTTCTCATAGCAGAGGGAATGCCCCAGCTTGGTGATGGTAACTGAAGGTCATTGACATCAGCCAGAACATCCAGTTTTGGTATCATGCTAAGTAGAGCAAAACCTCCTGTGTAATAAATTCATCATGAACAGTGAACATTCTCAAAAGGAAGAGAAGACCCAACAGGGGAAGCCAGATGAGTTTGGAAGCTGATTTTCACTAATGAAAAAACTGGCAACATTTTCTTTATGCCAAGACTGAAATTGTCAAAATTATATAATGTTTTCCCTGCAGCCATTATCTTCATTAGAAAAGTGTTACAAAATAAGATATTAAAGGGTATTTAAACATTTAAAAATTTTTTTGGTTGTTGATGGACCTTTATTTTTTATTTATTTATACGAAGTGCTGAGAATTGAACCCAGTGCTTCACACATGATAGGCAAGCACTCTGCCACTGAGCCACAACCCCAGCCCTATTTAAATATTTTTTTTTTTGAATCTCAGACAATGGGAGAACAGTTGTGAAAGCCAGTTGCTAAGATACCCATTTCCTACTTTCTCCTTCTTCCACTTAGCAACAACATCACCAATGTTTGGGTCATTGCCAACCTTTCAAAATCCCTGACCTTGGAAGTAGAATAAGTTAAAGCTATCACTTCCTGTAACAACACTATTTATGCTTTTAAAATGGGAATGGCTTTAAAATGTAAAAAAGTTAATGTTTATTATAAAAATCCAAATAATAGATATGAAGAAAATAATAAATGTCATTCATAATCTCACCATTCAAGGATAAACACTGTAACATGATGTATATTCTTAAGGATCAATTTATATTTATTTTTGCAACTTAACTGTTTTTGCTATGTGCATCTTGGGTGGTGTTCTAATCAACAAATAATGTCATTATTTTAAATGAATGCATAGCATTGCACTACATGGTTGTACAGTAGTTAATCTAGTAGTTTCCAAACAATAAATTTTTAGGTTGTTTCAGTTTCTTTTTCCAAAAATAAACAGTGCTGCAGTAACTCAGAAAATAGTGAGTGAGCACTTACTTACTCAGCGAAGGATGTGCTTGATGTTGGACATACAGGGATACATAGTAGACATTGCCTAAGTTTAGAGGCTGGAAACCTGTATGGAAATGTGATCGCCATGACAAAGACAACGACAGAGCTGGATACAGGCCAGTGTTGGCACTGCAAGGATGGAGTGTCCCCTCATGCTTGGGTGCACAGGGAGAAACTTGACAAGGGTGAGAGAATTAGTTCTAAAGTGTAGGCAACTGTTTCCTAAGAATCACCTGGGAAACCTGGTTAAGATTATTCCCTCCCAGTTTTGTCTTCTACAGGGCATGATTTGGAAGGTCAAGGGTGAGACCCCCTACCTGGTTCTGCAGCAGGTGGTCTGCTCTTTACACTTTGAAAAGAGCACATGAAGGGCTCAGGAAAATGCTAGGGTGGGACACTGAATTGGGAATGGGAAGGGAGTTGCTGCCAGATGATAGAGGACCTTGCCTGTCAAACCGAGGGCTTTAGACCTTAATTGATAAATGATGGGAAGTCACTAAAGGACTTGAGTGTCATTGTTAGAACTGTGTTTTAGATAAGCTAATCTGACAGGCATAATATTGTGGAAATGTGTTCCCAGCTTCTTGTGCAGAGATAATCAACTCTTCTTGGTTTGCTGGTTATTTTCTTCAACAATAAATCAGAACTAAGTGCCAGCTGAGCAAGGATCAGTGCTTCTCAAACTTGAATGTGCCTATGAATCTCCAGGAATCTTGTAAAAATGTAGTTTCCATTTAGTAGGTCAGGGGTAGGGCCTAATATCCTGCTTTTCTAACAAGCTCCCAGGTGATGGTGATGGCCCTGATCTGTGTACTGCACAAGCATAGGACATGTGTCTTGCTAAGTTGTTCATGCTGGCCTTGAACTTGATCCTCCTGCTTATAACTGGGGTTACAGGAGTGTGTGCATCATGCCTGGCTTTCCACTTTTTTCTTTACGTGTGAGTGTGCCTATAATCTTAGGACTTAAGTAAAATCACTTTGCTAATAGTTAAGGCAATATCCCCAGCAAAATTACATTTCAGTTGATCTTTTTTCCCCCATGCAAATAACATTCTGTTTACTCACCATTACCTATGTGAAAACTTCAATGCAGAGGCAGCCAATATGTAACTCAGGGCCAATTTTATAGTTAAGTCTTATGAATACTGGAAAATGTTATTGAGTAAGAGGAGCTTTCACAAAATAAGAGGTCTGAAGTTGGCTAACTGTGTTGAATCACAAAACAACGAATGCTTATTTCTTGTATAATTGTTCCTCATTCAAATTTCTTGATCAAATACCACAGACAAGTGAATCAAAAAGTGGGAACTAGAATATCTGAAGGAGTAATTTTTTTCCTTTACTATACTTTCATTATATTTAAACCCATCTGGTTCAAAATAGATTCTGTGTGTTGACTATAGAGGTGCCATAAAGATCTTTTAGGGAAGAGTAATTTAAAAGTTCATTAAGTAATGTCTTATTTAGTGCTCTCAGTAAACTCTGCCATGGTATATTTGCTATAGGACCTGGGAGTGGGATAGGTGGCAACTAAATATATAAGGGAGCATAATGTATATGAGGAACATACAACTTTTTTTTTTTTTTTTTTTTTGGTACTAGGGACTGAACTCAGAGGCACTTGACTATTGAGCCACATCCCCAGCCCTATTTTGTATTTTATTTAGAGACAGGGTCTCCCTGAGTTACTTAGAGCCTTGCTTTTGCTGAGGCTGGCTTTGAACTCACAATCTTCCTGTCTCAGCCTCCAGACCTGCTGGGATTACAGGCGTGCGCTTCCACGCCTGGCCAAAGAACATACAACTTTTATACCTAGAGAACACTTTAGGGTCCTTTACCTGATCTTCATAACAATCGTGTGAGATAGGGCAAGCATCATTATCTAACATTATCCTACATTTTAAAGATGTGGGAAGACTGAAGCTAAAGAGAGGTGAAATGCTTTGTCTAAGGTCAAAAACCAAGTTATTGTCAGTGTCTGGTCTAGAGTCCATTATATTTTTAATCCCAGCATGAAAATCTCAAACTCAAAAGAAAGTTATGTCCTTAGATGTTTTTGGTTAACTGATGCTTTAAGTGGGTACTTATCATCATCTTTATCTACTAGAGAAATACTTTAAACAACAGAAGGTTTGACTTACAGTGGCTTACACAAAGAGGAGTTTCATGTTTTCCTATAACGAAGGGCTGGAGATTGGTGGTTGCTAGTGTTGGTACTGCTGCTCCATGACCCAGGTTCCTTCCGACTCCACTCTGCCCTTCTGGGACAGCTGAACTTTCCTGTTCATGTGTGCTTCCTCATAGTTGCAAGATGGCTGCCCTAGCTCTGGCAGAACAGCAAGGGAATGTGTGTGCAGTGGGAGTGGGGCAGGTGACGGTTGTCAGCTTCATCTGTCCTTATCAGGAAAATAAAAAGCTGCCCTGAGATTACACCAGATGACATCTATTTAATTGGTGGTGAAGGATTCCTGAGAGGATGCATGTTACCAGCAGCATCAGAGCTGGTTGGGAAAGGCATTCACTGCCTTGTTTTATTGGCCAAAGGATTGGGACATGTCCTCTTTCTTGTCCACTCCTGGTCCTCCATCTTCCTCCTCACCTCTGTGGATAAGGAAGAAAAAAAAAAAGGCAGAGAAATTGAATATTTAGTTTTGTTAACTTCAAAAGTAGAGGTAGGCAGGGAGCAAAGTGGTTGGCAGTGGGTGTTGAGTAAGCCAGCCAGCAGTGTCTGTCACAGTCTTACTGTAATTCTAAGTGGAACAAACATTATTGGATTAATGTTGAGTGAGTATCCCTGTACTTTCCTGCCACTGTACCGGTTTTGTGATTATTGCTTCTGAATACAAGATAGCTCTTTTCTGATAACCTCCCTAGAAAGTCAGATTTAGGTAACTACCATGTCATTTATTTTGATGTAATTTGGGGGAAGGGTGTGGGTTTGTGTTTTATTTTATAATTCTTTGCCAGCATATCTGTTTCATGAGATTATTTGTTTGATGCTTAAATATCTATTCTATCATCCTTTATAAACATGTTTTATGTGATATTGTAGATTAGTAAAGAATAAGAATTAAAATGTGGCCATTTCAAGAATTAATTAAAATCAGAGCAGAAATCAATGAAATTGAAACAAAAGAAACTATTGAAAAAATTAACAAAACAAAAAGTTGGTTCTTTGAAAAAATAAATAAGATCGACAGACCCCTAGCCATACTAACGAAGAGAAGAAGAGAGAGAACTCAAATTACTAACATATGGGATGAAAAAGGCAATATTACAACAGACGCTTCAGAAATACAGAAAACAATTAGAAATTATTTTGAAAACCTATATTCCAATAAAATAGAAGATAGTGAAGACATCGATAAATTCCTTAAGTCATATGATTTGCCCAGACTGAGTCAGGAGGAAACTCACAACTTAAACAGACCAATATCAATAGATGAAATAGAAGAAGCAATCAAAAGACTTCCAACCAAGAAAAGCCCAGGACCGGATGGGTATACAGCGGAGTTCTACAAAACCTTTAAAGAAGAATTAATACCAATACTTTTCAAATTATTTCAGGAAATAGAAAAAGAGGGAGCTCTTCCAAATTCATTCTATGAGGCCAACATCACCCTGATTCCGAAACCAGACAAAGACACCTCAAAGAAAGAAAACTACAGACCAATATCTCTAATGAACCTAGATGCAAAAATCCTCAATAAAATTCTGGCGAATTGGATACAAAGGCACATCAAAAAAATTGTGCACCATGATCAAGTAGGATTCATCCCTGGGATGCAAGGATGGTTCAATATACGGAAATCAATAAATGTTATTCACCACATTAATAGACTTAAAGATAAGAACCATATGATCATCTTGATAGATGCAGAAAAAGCATTTGACAAAGTACAGCATCCCTTTATGTTCAAAACATTAGAAAAACTAGGGATAACAGGAACTTACCTCGACATTGTAAAAGCTATCTATGCTAAGCCTCAGGCTAGCATCATTCTGAATGGAGAAAAATCGAAGGCATTCCCTCTAAAATCTGGAACAAGACAGGGATGCCCCCTATCACCACTTCTATTCAATATAGTTCTCGAAACACTGGCCAGAGCAATTAGACAGACGAAAGAAATTAAAGGCATAAAAATAGGAAAAGAAGAACTTAAATTATCACTATTTGCAGATGACATGATTCTATACCTAGAAGACCCAAAAGGGTCTACAAAAAAACTACTAGAACTAATAAATGAATTCAGCAAAGTGGCAGGATATAAAATCAACACACATAAATCAAAGGCATTTCTGTATATCAGCGACAAAACTTCTGAAATGGAAATGAGGAAAAACACTCCATTCACAATATCCTCAAAAAAAATAAAATACTTGGCAATCAACCTAACAAAAGAGGTGAAAGACCTATACAATGAAAACTACAGAACCCTAAAGAAAGAAATAGAAGAGGATCTTAGAAGATGGAAAAATATACCTTGTTCATGGATAGACAGAACTAACATCATCAAAATGGCGATATTACCAAAAGTTCTCTGTAGGTTCAATGCAATGCCAATCAAAATCCCAATGGCATTTCTTGTAGAAATAGATAAAGCAATCATGAAATTCATATGGAAAAATAAAAGACCCAGAATAGCAAAAACAATTCTAAGCAGGAAGTGTGAATCAGGTGGTATAGCGATACCAGATTTCAAACTATATTACAGAGCAATGGTAATAAAAACAGCATGGTACTGGTACCAGAACAGGCGGGTGGACCAATGGTACAGAATAGAGGACACAGAGACTAATCCACAAAGCTACAACTATCTTATATTTGATAAAGGAGCTAAAAACATGCAATGGAGAAAGGATAGCATCTTCAACAAATGGTGTTGGGAAAACTGGAAATCCATATGCAACAAAATGAAACTGAATCCCCTACTCTCGCCATGCACAAAAGTCAACTCAAAGTGGATAAAGGAGCTAGATATCAAATCAGAGACTCTCCGTCTGATAGAAGAAAAAGTTGGCTCCGATCTACAGATTGTGGGGACGGGCTCAAAATTCCTTAACAGGACACCCATAGCACAAGAGTTAATAACAAGAATCAACAAATGGGACTTTCTTAAACTGAAAAGTTTTTTTCTCAGCAAGAGAAACAATAAGAGAGGTAAATAGGGAGCCTACATCCTGGGAACAAATTTTTACTCCTCACACTTCAGATAGAGCCCTAATATCCAGAGTATACAAAGAACTCAAAAAATTAAACAATAAGAAAACAAACAACCCAATCAACAAATGGGCCAAGGACATGAACAAACACTTCACAGAGGAGGACACACAATCAATCAACAAGTACATGAAAAAATGCTCACCATCTCTAGCAGTCAAGGAAATGCAAATCAAAACCACCCTAAGATACCACCTCACCCCAGTAAGATTGGCAGCCATGACGAAGTCAAACAACAACAGTGCTGGCGAGGATGTGGGGAAAAGGGTACTCTTGTACACTGCTGGTGGGACTGCAAACGGGTGCGGCCAATTTGGAAAGCAGTATGGAGATTCCTGGGAAAGCTGGGAATGGAACCACCATTTGACCCAGCTATTGCCCTTCTCGGACTATTTCCTGAAAACCTTAAAAGAGCACACTACAGGGATACTGCCACATCGATGTTCATAGCAGCACAATTCACAATTGCTAGACTGTGGAATCAACCCAGATGCCCTTCAATAGATGAATGGATAAAAAAAAATGTGGCATTTATACACCATGGAGTATTACGCAGCACTAAAAAATGACAAAATCACGGAATTTGCAGGGAAATGGATGGCAGTAGAGCAGATTATGCTTAGTGAAGCTAGCCAATCCCTAAAAAACAAATACCAAATGTCTTCTTTGATATAATGAGAGCAACTAAGAGCAGAACAGGGAGGAAGAGCAGGAAGAAAAGTTTAACATTAAACAGAGACATGAGGCGGGAGGGAAAGGGAGAAAAAAAGGAAATCACATGGAAATGGAGGGAGACCCTCATTGTTATACAAAATTATATATAAGAGGTTATGAGGGGAATGGGATAACAAACATGGAGGGAAATGAATTACAGTAGATGGGGTAGAGAGAGAAGATGGGAGGGGAGGGGAGGGGGGATAGTAGAGGATAGGAAAGGTAGCAGAATACAACAGTCACTAATATGGCAGTATGTAAAAATGTGATGTGTAACCGATGTGATTCTGCAATCTGTATTTGGGGTAAAAATGGGAGTTCATAACCCACTTGATTCTAATGTATGAAATATGATTTGTCAAGAGCTTTGTAATGTTGTGAACATCCAATAAATTAAAAAAAAATGTGGCCATTTGTCTCTAAGAATTGTGTAGGACCAGCAGGCCTTGGATGGTGTATTTGGCTAGGGAGGAGTATTTTCCTGAAGAAGCCTAGGCCTACTCATGAGGCTGCTTTAAGCTATAGCAAAGAGATGGCATGTATTTTATTTCCCAGGTGAGAGGCTTAGGAAGAGTTTTGGAGTCAGATGGACTTGGGTTGAAACTTTGGTTCATCTCCTGAATGATGGCCATTCTGTTTCTGGTTGGGAAAGGCGTTCACTGCCTTGTGGCTCTTTTTTCTCCTCATAGTTTCTTGTTTGCCCTACAACACGCTGACTTGTTGAACTTGGAAGCTGTTTATCTATTTCCTTTGATAAAAAGGTTTAGTTTTTGTTTCTTACTGAAAGGGGAAGTAATTTAGAAATTTTGGCCCAGGGGACTTCCCTTCTGATTAAATACACAGCAATTCTGTCTAATGAAAGAAAGGCAAGTACCCAATTAAATGATCATAAGTTTCACCTTGGAGAAAAGATTCTCTCCACCCAGAATAAAAGTGTTAACTCAGAATGAAATCCATTGCTGTCTTCCTATACCCTCCTTTCATCTCTGTCCCAGTAAATTAGCTTGAGTCAGAGACAGTAAAAAAGACCATTTTAGGGTCATTTAGAAAGGAAAATACTAATTTGGATGTGTGAATATAAGAGAAAATATAGACAAATCAGAGATCAGTCATTTAAAATTTTCTTTTTCTTGTATATTTTTCATATGCCTATACCAAATTTTCACATATAATGGGGACTACTTTATGATACAGTTGCTTTTCAAAGAAGGTTTATTACCATCCCTTTGGTCTTCTGGTGCCAATGAGAAATTCAGAGAATTTCATTTTATGTACTTCAAACATTTCTATTTTGTTGCACAAATTTGGTGAGCAATTTCAGTAATAAGTTATATCTTACCATACAAGGGCCATTTGTTTTTAGTAGGAGCAAAATGTGGAATTTTGCAATTTGGTTTCATAGAGTGATCCTAACAAAGAGATAAACATGAAAAAATATGGGCCCTGAGTGAGAAGGCTTGCAGGAGAACAAAACACATGAGGGAAGCTCTGAGGAGGGTGGCTTAAGGCTTATTGGAAACATGTCCTGCAATTCCTGTTGAACTGATTATCTTTTGGTTATATTATCACATATGATGATTTTTTTTTGTACTTGCTGAATTCATTCAGGATTAAATACCATCCTTTGCCTTACAGGCTCAAATACATTTCAAAATGGCTAGCTGAGATTAGAATTATAAATCTGAAAAAGAAAACAAACTATGTCTTAACAAAATTGAAATTCTGCCTTTGACCCAGTTATCCCAGGCTTTCACTGAACTGAGGCAAATTATAAACTGTGCACTGTTTAGGGGAGGCATTTACGTTGTACTCATACTCTGAATTTTAAATTGTTGGCATAGATTATTATATGTGGTGTACATGTATTTATATATACCAAATTCCAAATTGACTCCAGTGTAATGTATATTTTAAAAATTCTTAAATAGCTTAAAAATCTTTTAATTATGGAACATGTCAGACATAATAGGTAGAGAAGTACAAATAAAAAGCAAAGAGGACAATATAGCAAAACCCCATGTATCTGTTATCCAGCTCCAATAATTCACAACTCATTTGGTTTCCCTTATTCTGTTTCCCCTTCCTTTTTTTGAAGCAGTCATTTCTTCAATAAATATCTCAATATGTGACTCTAAAAGATAAAGACTATTTTCTAACATTAAACAATTTGAAATGGCTTTTTTTCTTTTGGTACAGGAGAAATGTGAAATGTGAAAATAGCATTTAACATCAGGCATAATAAATTTCAGATCTGCATTGTTTTGACACATTGTCTGCATTCGAGCTAATTTTTTCTACAAACCACCCCTTTGCTGCTTAATGTTTGGTGGTTTTTGTTTACATCTAATTTAGTTAAAATGTTAAAACAGCTTTGTGTTTATTTTTCTTTTGTTGATGACTTTTTTTCCAGATGAAAGTTTGTGTGTCCACAGAGTAGTTGATCTCTGTTTTACATGGAAATATTATCTCTATCCACATGACCTTTGCTGACTTTCCAAATAGGCTCTTCTGTCTTGAAATCATTCCTTGTATTTTAGACCAGAAGGAAGGAGATTAAAATATCCTACATTTAAGATTTGGGATTTAAGACAGACTTGTCATTTTCATTGGAAAATTATATATCACTTTCAGTGTTTTCTGAAAAGGCTACAAAGTATAGTTGATCATTTTCATAATACTTTTGGGGATTGCATGATGATCCTTTCCATTTTTTTGTGAAGTCTGTTATATATAGAATCTAGTTGTGCTGGATTAGAGAATTTGATTTGAACTGGATGAATTTTCAGATTAATGTATAAGGGTTTACATTGTAATAGATTTTTAATTTTTATATAAGAGAATGGAGGCCATAGAGAATATTTACAGAGTATGGTTTCTGGGCCAAACTGCCAAGGGTTTGAGTACTTGCTTCACCAGCTAATAGTCATGGTCTTTTTTTTTTTTTTTTTTTTTTTTAAAGAGAGTGAGACAGGGGGAGAGAGAGAGAGAGAGAGAGAGAGAGAGAGAGAGAATTTTTTAAATATTTATTTATTTATTTTTTAGTTATCGGCGGACACAACATCTTTGTATGTGGTGCTGAGGATCGAACCTGGGCCGCACGCATGCAAGGCGAGCACGCTACCACTTGAGCCACATCCCCAGCCCAATAGTCATGGTCTTAAATCACAATTTCTTACAGCCTCAGTTTCCTTAGATATAATATATAGATAATAAGAATACCGAAATTTTGTAGTTTTTTATGGACCAAGATAAAGACAAACAGAAACTACCATTAGTTTTGGCTTAAATTTGGAAAGATATTTGTTTCTGAACTGGGTTTTTTTTTTCCATACTGTAATTGCTTGTGTCGTGATCTAAGACACAAAGATTGTTGGTTTCTAGATGTCAGATGAATATATGTTACAGGATTATAAATGTACATTTCAAGAGACCAATTTGTTGTTTTGAGCTCTGGTAGCTGCTAAATATATTATATGAGGAGTGTTGTGTAAGTCAGACCTGTGATTAGTTGAGTTATGCTATTGTGTGTCTGGTGTTGCCTTCAGAAGCATACCACAAGAGTTGAAGCTGATCTTCTTTGTCCTCTCAGAAGTGGCCCTAGTTCACCTTAAATCCCATTTAGATTCATGGTAGTAAATTCATTGAAGAAGCTCTTGAGCATGTTTGTATTTTCAGTTTGTGCCATGTGTTGTAGAAATAACTGTAATAGGCTTACCATCTCTGTGTAGAGCAGCCAGGAATTTTAGCTAAAAGGCTTCTGTCCACTTTGAGAAGATAGCTAGTTGTAATACTCTGGCATTTGTTCCCTTGAGGAATGGGCTGTGCTGGCTCTTTTCAGTCCATGGGGTTCGTGGCATCCTGGTCAGAACATCAAGTTTATGGTTCGGTTGAATTTCAAGGCTTGGATGGATCTACAATATATTATAGATAATGGGGCCTTCAAGTCTTAGTTGCAATAGGATAGGTAAGAGGCTCACTGGACCCAATAGATCAGAGGACAGTGGGACACACTAAACTCGGGTGCAAGAACTGAAATGGGAAGCAGAGAGACACCTACCTGCCTTGCAGAGTTGCCAGATCTAATTCTTGGGCTTGTGAACTTATAGCTTGTCATTCTCTAAGTGTACTTTGTTTTATTTTTGTCAGGTTGGCATTTCACACCCCAGAGATGCTTAATGTGTCATTTGCAAAATTTGAAACAGCAGATTACTCAGTCTCTTCTATCCATTTATAAAATGTACAGGGAGGCTGATTTGGCATCACTCCCAAGAGAACCCTTGTGTTTTGCCCTTCTTTTAAGAAGTGCCTGTTCATCTCTAACTTTGTGTTCTGTTCCTGCTTCATGTTCCTGAAAGAGCATTTTTTTTGGTAATACTTATAACTTTTTAATGTAGGATTGTGGGTGTCCATTTATGTATTTCCTTGTTCCCTGATTAAAACACTCTGAGTTCAAACATGAGCACTGACACAGTTTGGTCATATTCACCCCCTCAGCCTCTGCTAATTTAACTGTAACATAAGGATGATAATAGTATTTACTTCATAAAGTTGTACCTACTATACACTGCACTTTAAAACTGTCAGCACAGTGCCTACCATCCGTAAGGATCCACAAAATATTGCAAAGTTTGTTATTGTCATCACCATAACAACATATTCCCTTTTTGATCAAAATAATAGCAAATTTCTATCTCCCATTTGTAATGTAACTATTTGCTCTTCAATATTTATTGAGGTCAAGTAGATAGCTCAGGTACTGTTTTCTAGACACATGGGATAGAATGTTAAACAGAATAGGGCCTCTGCTGTCATGGAACTTACATTCCAGTGGAAGAGAGAGATAGTACTTAAATACTATTATGGTAGTGATAAGTAGGATGAATTCTTAGACATTTATGTGCTAGCTTAAATCCACTTAGGTTGCTGTTTCATTTACTTAGACAAAGGCCAAGAATGAGAATGGAGACTTTGGAGGCACTGAATTATTATTACTTAAAGTTATTTCATATCTAGGATGCTTTACAGCCAGAATATGGTTTTGTCCATCTGGAACTGTTTGAATACCTACTGGTACTTAGCAATAATTAATTCAAGGAGATTGTGTAGTGTAAGTTATTTTGTGTTTCATGTGGCAATTTTTATTGGGAAAGTAATTTAAAAGCTAGTAGAAAGTTTATGGGCCTTAATTAAATGAAGTCTTCAGCTGGTGTAATCAGATGGGCTACAGAAATTCCTAATTGTTACTATTCCTTGACCAGTCTGGCTTCTCCCTTAGGGCCTTGGGACATAAGTTCTTCCTATCAGGAATGTATTTACAGATTTTCATTAGGTTTGCTCCCTCCTTTTACCACATTTCCTAAAATAGTACACTCCTCCTAGCACTTTCTAGTCCCACATCCTGCTTCACCTTTCCTTATAGAATCTAATACCTGCTGACATACATGTGTTCATTACGTTTCCTCCACTGAAATTTCAGCCCCTTGAGAGCAATCTTTGTGTATTTTGATCACTGGTATAATCCTAGCACTCAGTGTAGTGAATGGAATATAGTAAATGGTCAATAAATATCCACTGGATGATAAATCAAAGCAGAAGACTGTACTAACTTTACAGAGGAAATGTTTTAGAATGTATCCAGTGGGACAGACGACATACTAAATTTAGATGAAATGGAGTGAAAGATCATGTTAAAAGGAAGACAAATAATGATTAACATTAAATCAGATGGACTCTTAGAGAAAATAAAAACTCTTAGTTGGGAAAATAAAAGAATGAAAAAGAAAGCAGGAAAGACCATTTAATGTTATTTATTTGAATACATTGCCCAAGAGTATAAATAATCAGAAACATTTACTTTTAGTGTAGAAAATGCTGTGACTATCAACATTGTGGAAAAGAGTATTTCTTGGATCTTAGGATCATTATCTAAGTTAGACCTGATACAAAACACCTAAGGAATTTGAGCAAGATAAATGCAGCAACCCACTTTTCATTTCAGTTTTTAATATTATCTGTTAGGCTGGGTGCGGTGGTATATGTCTATAATCCCAGCAACTTGGGAGGCTAAGGCAGGAGGATTGCAAGTTCAAAGCCAGCCTTACCAACTTAGTAAGGCCCTAAGCAACTTAGTGAGACTCTGTCTCAAATCACAAGGGTTGGAGTTGGGGTTTCAGCTCAGTGGTTAGGCACCCCTGGGTTTAATTTTTTTTTAATGAAGTGAAAGGGTTGTCGTAATGTTTTTTCATAGCAAGTAAAAAATCTAATTTCTGATAACCAATAAAACACAAGGACTTTTCTGGAGGGTTTTTGCTGAAAGTTGCAAGAGAAAGTTGGTTAAAGGGAAAACCCTGTTTCTGCTTCCAACGTTTACATATTTCCAATAACATTTTCCCCAAGGTTTGTAAACACTTTAAAAAAAAAACCCAATTGCTAATCTCTCTTTTACTCAACTTTACTAGCTGGGATTTTGAAACAAGTCTCTAAGTTAAAGAAAGAGAAAAATGGATTAGGTACACATTCATTAAGAAGTTTCATCTTTAATAAAGATACATGTTTCTAAAGTGTACCACTTTTATGATAAATACTACAGACAAGTTTAGCTTTTACTAATTAGTATGTGAGAAAGCTTTTACTCTATTTTAGTCATCATTAGTACAGGTTAAGAGCTTATTATGTGTAAGACATTATAAAGTATAGAAAATTGAGTAAGAAATAGTTTATAAACTAGTAGAAGGGGTAAGTATACAATCCTATGATAGAGGTTAGTATCACAAATGAATAAATAAAAACTGGTGAGGTGCACAAGACAAAGGGATCACTCCTAGTAAGGATTCAGAAAACGCAAGAGGCAGTGATTGGCATTTCGTTGGATCTTTAAGATTTTCTGATGAAGTGGAATAACAATCCATCATGAGCAGAGGAATGGAGGTAGAAAATTATGGGTCATGCTTAGGCAACAGTAATGTTCCAGATGAGACAAAAGTATGAAGTCAGGAGCCAGGGTGGAAACCCTTAAGAAGGAAAGGCAGTCCCAATTTCAAGAGAAACAGAGACCTAGAGAATAAATGTTCAGAGCAATTTCAGTGGAGAGGCAGAAGAGATCCTTTCACAGCTTCAAGATCATTAGATTATGGGGAAGGCTATCTTGTTGAGAAGGAGGGAGATGAAGTTATCTTTAGATTGCTTATTTCAAGAGCTTTACTTCAGGGATGGTTCTTAAGGGGCTAAATGCGTTTCTGAGGGACAGTTTGATACAGGAAACTAGAACCCAGGTCCTCTGGTTTTTACTCCAAATCTTCTTTTGTGACAAAAGTTAAAATCCCCCAAAGGCCTATATACCAAAAATAATTTTTCTAAGTTAAGCACTTCTCATCAAATAAGTAACTTTGATCTATGCACATGATAATGCAGGCTATAAAACAAATCAGATGAACCCTTATAAACATCTCTCTTTAGATGGGAAAAAAAGGAGATTTATTGCTTTCAAGTAAAAGAACACAGCAGAGGCACTATATATCAAAAACAACGATAGGAACCTGACTATGGCTCAAAAGATGAGTGGATTTCTGAAAAGCCCTCTTTATTACCAAACTGTTATTTTTGTTTTTGCTTTAACCCCGGGAGTATTCTGCCTCTGAGGTACATCCCATGTTACTTTTTAAATTTTATTTTGAGACAGAATCTCACTAAATTACCAAGGCTAGCCTCTAAACTGCAATCCTCCTGCCTCAGCCTCACCAGTCACTGGGATTATAGATATGCACTACTAATGCCTGACTTGTGACTGTTTTTGTGGGACTGGTATGTGGCTATTCTGGTATATCAGAGAAATGGAACTCCAGATCTGTAGCTCTGTGGTCTGAAGACTCTGAAATGGATAATTCCAACCAATATTATAGTTTCAGTAAATTTCATGGGTTTTGTACAATTGGAAGTTAGACATTTTGTATCATTGGCATCATAAGAGAACAAAGAAGGGAACACCTGAGTTGAGGTTATATATGAGAAATGAGTTTGGCTGGACAGTATATCCTGTTTTTATCTCTGGCAAAAGAAGTTCCCCAACAGTTTTGTAGGCTGAAGGATTTTTTGCACAGATATAAAAATGAACTTACTAGGACGAGGAACAGGATGGACCTACACCCTTGGCTTTTAAAAATGGCAAATGTCAAGCTTTTCAATGTCCATCCATGTGTGAACTGAGAGACTGAAACTCTCCTTGAGATAATCCTTAGGCCAGCATATCACAAAATCCTAGGAATGAGCGTCTCTGATTCTGAGCTGAGACACATCACAAAAGGGGATGTTTTAGTCCTATGAAATTTAGTTTCAGAAACAGGCCTCAGCATCCAGGGCAGGAGATAGCTGATTCTTCATTCATGTTACCAGATCCAAGGGGAGCTACACTTTGCACAAACTACATGTATAAATCTGTTGACATGAGGTTTTGCAGACTGTGGGACAGTTAACTGAAAAGAAACATTTACTGAAAGTACTAAAAAGAAATTTTTGTTCATCAGTGAGCCAACTGGTGTTAGCATATTTTGATACTACCTTTTTAATTTTTTTAAACCTTAATGTTAATCTTTGTGCATTAGAAGAAACCATAATATTTCCAAGGTTGGAAGAATATTTTTTCTTTTCTTTGGAACTGGGCATTGAATCCAGGGGCACTTTACCACTGAGCTACATCCCCAACCCCTTTTTTATTTTTAATTTTGAGACAGGGTCTCACTAAGTTGTACATGGCCTCACTAAATTGCTGAGGCTGGCCTCAAACTTGGAATCTTCTTGTCTCAGTCTCTGGAGTCGCTGGGATTACAGGTGTTTAGCACCATGGCTTGGCTAGGAGACTTTTCTTAAAGGATTGGATAATAAATACTTCAG
Source organism: Spermophilus citellus (assembly GCF_964194105.1). Taxonomy (NCBI): domain Eukaryota; kingdom Metazoa; phylum Chordata; class Mammalia; order Rodentia; family Sciuridae; genus Spermophilus; species Spermophilus citellus. The sequence continues at coordinate 99,033,076 of NC_138192.1, forward strand.
GATTTATGGGTCATATGACCTCTGTTACAACTACTAATACTATCTACTGTTGTAGCCACAAAACAAAGTGGCAACAGGAAATACACAAAGAAATGGGATTGCTTATGTTACAATAAAACTTTATTTATATGAACAGATGATGAGCCATAGCTTGCTGATCCCTGCTGTGATGCAATGCCTGTATTTTACTGAATTCCAGAGAAGAGACTAATAGCAGGTTATACAACGGTGGGCTTGGGACAGAAATATAGACTTCCTTTCTGTTCCATTAAAAATATTTAAAATTTTATTGTAATTACTAAATAATTATAAAGAAATGTTCACCAGATATGAGGGAGGTATAAAGAATAGTAATAAAATGAACTGCTGTGTAACCATCATATAGTCAACTTAAGAAGCAAAACATTACCATTTCTCTTGAAGCTCCATTGTCCCTACCTAGTCCCTTCACTTCTTCTCTCCATCTGAGATATTCCCTCCCCTGAATTTTGGGCTCTTTTTTGAAAAAAATTATTTATTTATTTTAATTTGTTATATAGGATGGCAGAATGCAATTCAATTCCTATTACACACATAGAACACACTTTTTCATATCTCTGGTTGTACACAAAGTAGATTCACACTATTCGTGTCCTCATACATGTACTTAGGGTAATGATGATTATCTCATTCCACCATCTTTCCTACCTCCATGCCCCTTCCCTTCCCTACCCTCCCCTTTGGTATTTTGGGATTGGCTAACTTCACTTAGCATAATATTCTCCAACTCCATCCATTTACCTGCAGATGCCATGATTTTGGTCTCTTTTAATGCTGAGTAATTGAATTCTGAGCTCTTCATTGAGTTGTTTTCCTTTATGTATTCACCACATGTATTTATATTATTTTTCTTAAGTTGAAAAGATTATTCTTAGATGGTTTGATTTCACTTCTCTAGTATGAAAAAGTTTAGAAAAACATAGTTTCTGCTAAAATGAGGTTTTGCTTAGTGAATAGTTAGACTATTGTTTTATTTTTGGTAATAAGCTGAGAAGGTCCAAGAAACCAGGGTAGAGTGCCTATAGTATCTGACTTAATTCACCTTATGACCTAGTCTTGGTTTCTTGGGCTATCATAGAGAACATGAAGGGCTGAGGAGCAGGAGTAGGAGTTTAGTGTCTGTTCTACTCCCATCCCCTCTTCTTAAGGATATTGTGGCAAATAAAGTCTGGCTCCAGGAATAGCAAGGCATATTCATCTAATAATAATTTTATCTTTGAACAAAATACATATGATAGTATCATAACTTTTCCAAATTATATAATTGGAGAACAAATTTTTAAAGAAAAATTTTGTTGGCATATAATAAGCAAAAAGGTTAATCTCAAACACGATATTTGGTCAATAATAACACAGAATTAGTTTTTTTTTTTTTTAAGAGAGAGGAAAGGGGGAGAGAGAGAGAGAGAGAGAGAGAGAGAGAGAGAGAGAGAGAATTTATTTATTTATTTTAGTTCTCGGCGGACACAACATCTTTGTTGGTATGTGGTGCTGAGGATCGAACCCGGGCCGCACGCATGCCAGGCGAGCGCGCTACCGCTTGAGCCACATCCCCAGCCCCAGAATTAGTTTTAATATTTGTATTATATATGTAAATATTAGATATTAGAATGTGATTTAGATGGACCTGCTTTCTTGTTTTCCAGGTACCCCAATATTTTTAGAACTCAAGTTTCCAGGGTATGCCTTTAGTAATACCTAGAAAGCATTTGCCATCTGTTTACATGTATACCCCACTTCCCCTTCTTACATTTATATATAATTAGCTTAATTTACTATAGGTTGTTCCTTGTGGATGGTGAAAAATATAACCAATCCATCCACAAACTTTCACCTGGTTCTGCCTGTGAAGTGAGTGGGTGGGGAATTTTCTCTGACCATGGCATTCGATGAAAAGAGTTGCCATTTTGTTGTAAGAGGTTTGATGATACTATGTTCTAATACCTCTCTCAGTTATCTCAAAATATTTTTCAAATTCCCATCCCAAACATAACTTCCCATGTCCTTTATTTCATATTTTGATTACTTCAATTCAATACCTTCCTATGCGACCTGCTGCCTCTTTTTCAGTGGTTCTAGTTTTGGTTGCACATTGGAATCCTCTGAGAGCTTTAAAAATATCAGTGCCTAGTCTGTCTCTTAAAGATTTGTATTTGATTGGTCTGGAGTATAGCCTGGGCACACTAAAATCATGTTATAATTTAAAAATCTCTCCAGATGGTTCTAATGAGTAGCTAAGACTGAGAGCCACTGCTCTAGTACATGAAAGTCATCTTTTAATCTACTACCTGATGTAAGAGTTATATGACAGGGATAATGGATGGGACTTGGGGAGTGGTCATATATTTAGCATGACAAAGAAGGATATATGTAAGATGTTGCATAGGTTTGGGACTTGTACATGTACTTAGGGTGGACAAAGTTGCCATTTACCAACACAGCAAAAGTAGATGACATGCTTAGAAGAAAAAATAATAAATTAGTTTTAGATATGAAACTTTGAGCAACCTATGGGACATCCATTTGGAGAGTAGAAGTATTAATAAATATTAGAGCTGACCAAAAATGGAATAGGGTTTTATTATTTTTTATTGCTGAAAATATTAGAGAATCCCTGATAGGATCTTATTAATTTTTGCTTAAATATTTCTAGCTATAGAGAATGAGTGATCATTCTCTCTTTGAGTGGTGAAAATAGTTCAGATGCTCTTCCTTATATTAACTTTGAGTCTTCCTTGCATCTATCCTGTACCTGGTGATCCTCTCTCTGCCTTTGGAGCTCTTCATAACAAGTGCACTTTCTCTTCCAGATGATGGTCTTCCAACTTCAGGAGGAATTCTTCCAAGAGTTCTTTTTCTTGGGCCCAAGGCCACCAAATACTCATTTCAATATGCTTGGGATGTTTTCTGACATATCTCCTTACCAAATCAGCTAAACATAAATGTTAATTCAATACCTTAAATTGGATTAATTGAAGGAATAAGCATTTCTTCATTTAATGACATTAAATATCCCAGCTTTTAAAAAAAGATGTATTTGCAGTGTAAAAGAGATGCTAGTCATCTCTGAAATAATGTTTTTCTATATCATATTCAAATATTAGATATAAAAATAGAAAATGTATGTAAAATATGTTATATTTTTTTGAATAAAAGATCCTTGTAATTGTTTTAAGAATTATTTCACTGTGGACAAATACTTGACTGCTTTGTTTCAAGAGTGAAGATATGGTCATTTAAAAGTTTGTAAAGTTGTACAAGAGTATAGTTACTCACTCACTCAAGCAAAACAACCAACCAACCCCATGGAACAGGAGACATTTTCTGTTCTTCTTGCAGAAGATTTTATCTTCAAGGAAACTGAAATGGCATTCAGTTTCCCACTGCTTCTATTCCAGAAGGTATGCACACATTTGCATAACTGATCTCCCTTCACTTCCCTTGGAAACCGTTCTGAACTAGGAATTTGTTGTTTAGATCATGATTCATACGTCAGAGAAGAATTGGAGTCTCCTTTACGTACTTGGCAGAGCCAGTGCATGTTTCCATATATAGCTGGAGAAACCTTTCTTGCCCATTCTGGCTCGAGAGGATATTATTAAAAGTTCATTCCTGAGTTCTTTTTCTGCCAAGGAACAGCAGTGGGCACTAAAAATTCCTGCTTGTGCCAGCAGAGGACTGGCTGTGTGTCCTGAGAACTCTCCCTAGGTGCCCTGGGTCACTCCCTCTAAAGAACTCACACGTGCAGCTGTGGGGGGCAATTGTTCCTTCCTTCCTGGCTTGCTCCCTACTCATGGCCTGGGAAACCCCACTGGCTCTTTGCAGAGATGAATCAAGGCAGTGCCTAATTTCCTGGGTTGCAGCCAAAGGCTCTTCCTTCACTCTCCTAGGATGGGATCTGTTTACCTCAGAGTTCCCTCTCTGAGAGGGTATTTGGAATTTTGGATGGTGGCCTGGAATTTTGGAGAGTGGAGTTCTCTAGGGAAAAGTTGTGCTGTAGCAGTCAGCTCATAAAGTTTATACTGTCTGCCCTTTGATAAGGGTCATATGATGTAGTAAATGTTCTTTGGGAAAATGAGAAGTTCGATAGACCCTGAGTTCTGGTGTTACACATTCTGTGACCTTCAAGGGTCAATCTAGGGAAATAGGGAGGGAGTTTTCCTTGTCCCTTCCCTTCCTTCTTCATTTACTATGGTTCTTTCAAGCTCATCTCCAAGTAAGGGTGAGACATATCTGTGTTAGAATCTTGGTTCTCCCTTGAGGTATAGAATTTTTGGTTAGGTTAATTTGCTTTTTTGGACTTGTTTTACTCTTCTGCAAAATGAGATTAACAATGCCTATTGCCAGATCTGTAGGTAAGGATTAAATGAAATTAGGTGGTTAATGTACATAAGGCAGCTAGCTGATTTTTTTCCCCCCAAAAAGCAAGTGTTTTTAGTCAAAACAGCATGGACATTCTAACCATTCATCTTTGGGTTCTATTCTGGTTCTCATTGCTAATTTAAGATGCCCAGGCATTTATTTATGTTCTATAATCTTTGACTTCATCATTTGTAAAACTGTACTCTCCTCAAAGATTTAAGTGAACCATCTTGTCCTTTTCTGGCAGCAATTAGTAGGCATTCAGGAAACATTAGTTTCCCTTCTCCAACCCAAGCCCTACCTTCACTCCATCACTTTCTGAGAGACAATTGGTCCTTTTCTCCTTGCAGTTTTATTGTTTTTATTTATAAGTTTACTCCATACCTTATTCAACTCTGTTTCTCACTGCATGTCTGTCTCCTCTCCACATGATAGTCAGTTACTTGGAAGCGGAATCTTCTTTTATTCATCTCTGTGTTCCCAAAGGTTTTCCCATGTTGAACCAGATTCCTTAATTACCAGCAACCTGGAAAAATATCCTCCCCCCCCCCCGACTTCCCTTAACCTTGAACTCCACATTTATTCAGAGTTCATTTTTTTAAGCTGTGTGCCCAACTCTTATATCTGTAATAAGTTACTGGAGAAGTAAATAGCTTTATATTTAACGCAATGAAGTATTTGCTTTGAGTTATGTTATGGTTTAGATGTTAGGTATTCCCCAAAGGCTCATGTGTGAAACAACGCAAGAAAATTTAGAGGTGAAATGATTGGGTTATGAGAATCTTAACCTACTCAGGACAGGTAGACTATGACTGGAAGAGGTGAGTCCTTGGAGGTGCACCTTTGGAGTAGATATTTTGTCCTTGGGATTTTGGAGCTCTCTTTCTGCTTCTTGGTGGCCATTTCCCTGGCTGCTTTCCTCTGCCACACCCTTCCACCATGATGTTCTCCATCACTTGAGCCCCAAGGAATGGAAACAACTGTCTATGGATTGATATCTCAGAAACTGTAAGCCCCCAAATAAACTGTTCCTTTTCTAATTGTTCTTGTCAGGCCCTTTGGCCACAGCAGTGGCAAAGCTGGACTAAAACAAGGGGTTTATATCAAAGTTAAATGACTTTGGATTTTCATGGTTTCTCTGTAAAGTTGCAAGAGAGAGAGACTATAGAATAAAGTTTATCCAGAAATGAAAACTTCACTTTTCAACACAAAATTAATGGACATGGTGTTCACGTAAAACAAACCAAGCCTGTACACATTGTAAAATGAATTATAATACAGAATGTGGATATCTTTGATACAACATACCTTATTCAAAATCCCCAAAGCAAATTGTGGTAATATTAATTCAATCATCTTTTAAAAATAGCTTAGCAATTTAGAAAAGATAAGTATTTAAGAGAATATCAAAAAGTCACCTTTTCTTCAAGAAAAAATATCACAACAAGGTGTACTTCAGAAATCATGAAGGTTTAAATACAAATTAGAATTGTGTGATATATTTTATTTGCCTTTTGAAGATCATCCATGGCTTCCAGGTGTTACGAGTATTAGATGGTAGACCACTCACTTCCCAGATGGCCACATGGCTCTCTACCTTACTTATCTGCTCATTTATCATCTTGGAAGAGAGTCCCTGTCACTTTCTATCCTTTTACATTGATGTAGCTTTCTTTATAGGACTCTTAAGTACAACGTTATACCATAAGCTCCATGGAAGAAGGCAGGGTTTAGCTTCTTTGCCCAAAACAGTCTTTGGCACATAGTATGCTCTTTATAACGACTTGTCAAATGAATGAATACATACAAACAAATTTTGTGCTAATTATTAAAAAAAGAGGATTAGGTAGGATTTTGAAGTTCCTAATACTGTTAATCATCCTCTTTGTCTCCTTCAAGATGTTCTTTATTTAGAATCCTACTCAATTTGTGTGGAATGCCTAATATGCTGACTCTAGTACCTGAATAGTTTTTTAGAGTATAATGTTGGCTAGAAAAACAGATCAGGAATTTTCAATAAAACAGTGAGCATTTGCTCCATGGCCTGTAACATAGCCTGTTACCTTCAGTCCCAGGTTTCAGTGTAGCTGCCCCTGAATCTCCTGTCAGAACATATGGAAAGAAGCATTTCAGGCCCTCTGGAATGCATTCCTTGCTTGCATGGGTCTGAAGAGTTATGCTTTTAAAGAAATGAAAGGAGGTGTTATCAATCTGTCCATCTTAACCCTATAGTGTTATTCCTAATACTGGACCCTTTAGACTCATCAAAAATACAAATAAGTCTCAGTATCAGATACTACTACAGGGAACACTGAAGGTATATTAACCTCTTTAGCTCTCACACAAATTGAAAGTTGAGGAAGAGGATGCTATTGTTTTTCTGAGTAGGCACAGAATATTAAAACATTTTTCTGTTTTTTTTTTTGGACCTTCAGATTTTGGTTTGGGAAAGGTCTTTTGACTTCAGTAGCATAAGCAACTGTAAATGCATTTTAGCTAAGGAATAAGTAGTGAATCATTTTCCCTGCTGGGTGACTTCATGAATGTTTCTTCTGGAGGCAGAGGTAGCTTTTAGTTACTAGGCAAAAAAATGCTTATGTGAAACAGTTGGAAGATATTCATGTATATGTTTAACATATTTGACACTTCATGCCAGTTTGCCAAGTTAGAGTTCAATACATTAATGAGGTTGCTAATTTTATTCTGCATCAATGATATTTAGCTGTGCAAAAGCCTGCTTCATTGTTAAAGCTTTCTTAGCAAGAAGGCAATTTTAATAAAAGCAGTCCGAAATACAAAAATGAAACACACACATGCGCACGCACACACACACACACACACACACACACACACACACAGAGTTTACAGGGGTGTGGTAAACTGATCTAAACCAATGTGTTATTGAGGGTTAATAGATTCTTTTTGATAGATGGCATTTACCAGTACTTGAAGCTAGGCAAATGTCATAGCTACTTTGCTTCACTACATGCCTTTACCAGGTTATGATATAATCAAGACTTGACCAAATTCCATCACATATACATTATATTTAGGTGTTTTTAGGTAAGCATTTATTAGATTTCTTTTATAAACTTGAGTAAATCTCAAGTAATCAGGTAAGAAATACTTTATTCATGTATTGCATAGACAGTTGGCCCAAGGCAGATAAGATAATAATATTTTAGGGGAGTCATTTTTACTCTTTACTAGAACCTTCCTATGGCTAAATACACAATTATTTAGGGATCAGCCTTGGACCCCATGGTAGAGGCATATAAGGATGAGAAGTGTCTCTGTAATTTTTTAAACCAATTCCCCTATCTTGAATACTGTTAATTTTGCCAGTTAACAATCATTATTCTAATTAATAAGTCATTATTTTCATGAGAAAAAAACTCCCTTATTTCTAACATTCATTATGTAAAGCAGCAAAGCTTCTGGTCAGGACTATAAAGAGAGAGTTGAAGTATTTTCAGTAGCCACTGATAGTGTGGTCTTTCTGATTAAATGTTGGCTATCCATCTTGAGAGGTGGATGCCTAACAAGGGTACCTGAAATACTTTAATGTAGTATAAGTTAATTTGTACTTTTGTGATGTTGAAGCATTTAGGAGTAAATCACGTATATCATGATATATGGTATAAAGAAAAAGCAAAAAGTAAATAAAATTGAATATCTTATTAGTGAAAATACACAGATCCTATTTGTTTTTTGCATTATATTATGCTAAAACACTCAGCACATGAGTGTTTGAAATCTTATCAAATAAGAATCTAGTATCTCAGGGTTATTTATTAAATCAATTAATTCAATAAATACTTATTGAGTATCAACTGTGTGCAGGGGATACAGAAATTAAAGGTCACAATTTTTACCCTCAGTCCACTTTTACATAGGCCAGTTGCTGCATAACTGCAGAGGGCACTGTTCTTTACAAGTGAGTTGCAGGCCTGGAAATGGCCTAAGGGAGCAGCATGGTTGGCTGAGCAGAGCTTGTTTTTTCCTCCTAAAGTAACCTGGAACATGATTCATGTTGTTGGAATTAAGAGTTGGATAAAGGAACATTTGTTTAAAACATTGTTAGGCACATGGTACTCTTCCTAGGAGCCAAAATACCATTTAGAGTTCCAGAGATTCTGAATTCTTGCTTTGGCAGCAGGCCCTAAGTAGCTTGTAGTTAGGTAAGAACAATCCCATCTTCCAAATGAGATTGAATTGGTTAATAAAGTTAGAGATCAAGAGGGTGTTTAGCCTTCAAGTAGTCTGCTTTGTTAAAAAAGAAATTGTTTGGAAACAATGATTCACCTGATTAAAGCTGATTTCAAGGATCAACCAGTAAAAGAATAGCAGTGTCAACAATGCCAAACAAAGTGGCAGGATTTGTTTGTAAGCAATTCCCTTTTATAGGAAGCCAAGTCTAAATCTTATTTCCTATCCATATTTAAATGAGGAGTGAATTCAGGAGGAATTTGCATGTCAAGTGTAAAAGAAAGTCAGAAGATGCTCTTTCCAAGAACTCTGTGGATAAAGGAAGGTTTTAACTGAAACTCAAAATCTTAATTTCCAGGATGAGATTAAAAAAAAAAAAAGTCCTTGTGACAGCAGTTAGTTTATTGGTGCTCGGATTAGCAGGTGGAGATGACACATTCACAGCATAGCCACAGAGGTGGCTAGCTCAGCCTCAATGAGGAGGTCAGACAGCCTGATGACAATATCCATCCCAATAGCATCTACCTCCAGGAGGCACTGATACTCTGCTTATATAAGATAAAGTGGTGGGGACATTGGGAGGTATTGAATGTTCATTCTTTTACTAAGGATACTTCCTTAGGTATCTTAATTATGATTTTTAGAAACAGCCAAAGATTTTATTTTTAGAAGATAATAGGATAAATGGCTAAATTAGCATCAGACAATATGTCAACTTCAGTTGTCACAATTGAGAGTCTGGTGGGCATATATCTGTGGCTGTTTGTGGTCAAATCCATGCTGGGACTTGGAGATGTTGAAACATTCTTTTGTCCTAACCATTATACCCTTGTGGCAAGGACTGCCTAGTTCTTCTCTGTATTTTATTTAGTAACAGTACATTTTCAGAATTAAGAACATTATTTTGACCACTTATACATTGGGAGATAAATGGTTGTTCCATTCCTATTTCATAGGTAGTGATGATTTTAAAAATAGTTTCCAAAAATGACTAATTCAGTGTCTCAAATGAAGTATTTTTAAGAACCAGGAAAGAATCTATGCTATTTATAGCTTTTTAGCCTTCTAGTTTCTAAGCAGTATAAATATTCCATGAGCTAAACATGGGCTAGTTTCATAATGTTATTGAAGTCTCAGGCTCTTCATTTAAAAAACAGGGGTGTTGATAATACCTACCTTTTAGGGTTGTCATGAGGAGTAAATGAAATGATTCATGAAATGCACTTATACTTTATGGCACACGGTACTCAATATATATTAACATGATGACGATCATTATCATTATCACCCCTGCAATAACTTAAGAGAGCAGGATGGGGTAATATTTAAGAGTGCTGGCTTTTAGAGAAGGACAATTCAAACAATATTTGATACTGCTCAAAAGTAAGAGTGAAGGGAAACTCAAAGATGGAATAGTATCTAGGAAAATAATTTATTCAAAGTGTTATTGCCTGTCTAAATAATGGGCAAAAAACTAAACAGACACCTCACTAAAGAAGATATTTGCCTACATAAGAAGACACACACAAACACACACACACACAATACCTCATATTGTATGTAAGAGAAAAATAAGCATAGAAAAATTTCTCAACATCACTTGTCATTAATGAGTTTCAAATTAAAATATGAGACGCCACAATCCATCTATTGGAATGGGAGGAGAGAATGCCCTGACAATACTACAATACCAATTGCTAGCCAGGATGCATAGCAACAGGAATTCCCATTCATTGTTGGTGGGAATGCAAAATAGTATAGGCACTTTGGAAGATGGCTTGGCAGTTTCTTACAAAGCTATAACCCAGCAATTATACTCCTAGGTATTAACTAAATTGATTTGAAAACTTGAGTTCATGTAAAAACTGAATGTTTACAACAGTATTTTTTCATAATTACCAAAAATTTGAAGCAACCAAGATGAATAGATTAAAAATATGGTACATCCATATAATAAAATATTATTTAGTGACAAAAAGAAATGAATTCTCAAGCTACAAAAAGATGTGAATGAATCTTAACTGCACATTTCTAAGTGAAAGGCTATATGCTGTGTTATTCTAATAAAAAGTATTCTGGAAAAGGTAAAACTATAGTGACAGTAAAAACTATCATTGGCTGGTAGGGACATGAGGGCAGGGTTGACTAAATGAAGCACAGGGGATTTTTTCTAAGTGAATGAAACTATTTTGTATGAAGAATTGTGGATATATGATACTATGCCTTGTTAGAGTCCATACATTCTTTAGTACTAAGAGTGATACAATGCATATAAATTTAAAAATCACTTAGGAGGTTGGGGTGTTCAGGATTGAATACAGAAAGTGATGAAACAATATAACTGTATTACTTGTGTATAAAAATCACTGAAGGTAATGATAGGAAAAGGTGCTGACCTAAATAATTTTGGAAATATGTGGAGTCCAAAAGACTAAAGGCAAAAGAAGAGACTGTATGTAAACACTGTACTCCAGTTAAAAAATCATTTCACATAGGGATATAAATAATTTTGATAATACTATGCATGTATATTGGAATGGAACAATTCAGTAAATGAATGGCGGAATGTGGTAGCCTTGTTTCTTACAGTGGGAATGAGAGTTTACAGATAATCCAGGGGAGGGGGCTAGAATGATCCACATGATTTGGAGTTGGAGACATTAGTATGACTCATGTTTAGCTACTATCAACAGAAATGGATATGTTTGGAAATACTTATAGATATATGTCTGTACATGAGATATTGTATACTTATTTCCTTGCTCTCTTGACGAGAGAGCCTAGAAACAATGAGGCTCCATAGCATTTAGCACATCTTGTGCCCAGAACTTGGTTTCTAATGTCATGCTCTTAAAAAAAAAAAGAATCAGAGCTCCTTAAAGAAATAGATAATTCTAAGACGATGCAGGCAATATACTAGATGGGTCTGCTTATCTTGTAGTGCTAGCAAGTTGGGAAGTACTGTAAACAAAACAAAATCACAGCAGCATTAGCAGCAACAACAACAACAACAACAAAGAAAAACAAATCAACAATGATTGGGATTATATCTAAGAGACTCAGGGGCCAGTTAAAAGAGCTCCCAGTGGCCTAAAATGGAACTATTTGGGCAACAAAATAAAGTAGTATTGGATTATAATCCCGAATATGAAATAAATATCCATGAGTACATGGGAAAGGGGTAAAAGTAACTTTACAGTAGGGAAAACTTACCAAAATTAGACAGGTGATTAAGGCCAACATCAGTAATGGAAAGTCATTTGATGGCTATGTATTCTTGATCTGATGTGATAAAAATGGGACTTTTATCTCTGGGGTCTTTCCCTCAAAACCCATAATCCCAGTCTGATCATAAGAGAAACATCAAGCGAATCTCAAGCAATATTCTACAAAATACTTGAATGGTATTCCTTAAAACTATCAAAGTAATCAAAACAAGGAAAGTGTGAGAAAATATCACATCCAGAAGAACCTCTGGAGACATGTCAGCTAACTAATGTGGTATCCTGGATGGAATTCTGGAACAGAGAAAGGATATTAAGTAAAACCTAAGGAAACCTGAATAAAGAATGAATTTTAGTCCATTATAATGTACCACAATAATGGTTAATTAACTGTAAAAAATGTGTCATATGTGTAAAATGTTAACAGGGGAAACTGTATGTGAGTTCTATAGGAACTCTCTGTATGTACTATCTTCACAATTTTTCTATAATCTAAAACTGTTCTAAAAATTAAAGTTTATTATGGAAATAAGAGTGTAGTTAAAATATAATTTATAAAATGGTAAAAAATCATTGTCCACATGAAGATATTGAAATGTTTATAATATTAAAAAATTTTGTTTAAATCATATTGAATGAACAAGGCAAATTCTGTAAAAGGTTAAAGAATTCAAAGATCAACCACTTTTATAGATTAAGAATGCTGAAATGTATTTGCACATGGAGGTAAAATTAGCTTCTTTTACCTTGAGGAAGGCAAGTCAATTTAACCTCGACTAGTACTCACTCTATAGGACAGAGCTATTTGCATTGTAACCAGTTATATGCAATCTATAGAGCTGTAAAAATAACATCCACAGGATCCAAATCAGATACCAGAAGGGTATTTTCTAGGCAATGCACAATATTCTACTGAAGCACAAAAATTTCCTTTAGCTCATTTATCCGTATACCATATGCTATAATGGTATTTCAATATAACTAAAACACATGGAAGTAGTTCTTAGAAACTCACCTTGCCAATTCTAATGTTTCTTTTGTCTTTGAAACTCCCATTTATTAACTTTATTATTGTCACTAGTTCTGCCCTGAGGTATTCTAGCTCTCTGCCTTACCTAGTAGGATTGCCTTTCTAATCCCTCCTGAAGTTAGGCATGACTGTGAAACTTGAACCAATGAAATGAGAGGACATGAATTAATGTTCCTTCTAGGATGAAGTTTTAAGGGTCATTGTGAGATGTGCCTCCTTTTCTTTCTTTGCCTTCTTGAATGAGGAAATATGTGTCTAGATTGGAGCTTCTATGTGGCTGATTCTCTGAGTAACTATGGAGAAGAGAGCCCACTTTATATGAGATGTGCTAGACCTGTATGTAACATGAACAAGAAATACATTTATTTTTGTTAAGTCCCTGGAAGAAAAATGACAAGTTGTTAAATCAGATTGCTTGGGTTTGAATCCTGGATGCTCCATTTACCAGGGAAATTCTCAACTTCTCTTTGCTTTGATTTCCTTATCTAGAAAAATGAAGATAATAATAATGCTTATGGCAGGATTGTTGTCTAATTAATTAAGATAATATATACCATTTCTTGGCACAAAGTCAACTAACAACTGGGTCCTTATTTTTCTGTTGGCTTTTTTGGCTTTGAACTCAATATTTCTCAGTGGTCCCTCGATTATAGTTTTGAATGTAATACATTAAGGGCAATGCTGTTTAAAATAGTGCAGCTACTCCTACAAAGTAGTGCCACAGAGACAACTGTGTGATCCCATACTGTCTCAGAATGGTCCTTGGAAGACTCACTTGTATCATCTTTCTTTCTAGTGCTTTTGATGTTGAGAGGTTTGTGAAACATGAGGAAACTGGCCCCTACAATATAGTATGAGATGCTAAATCAGAGACAGGCAGGGGACAGAGTTCCTGAGGAAGACAAATTTCTTTCTTGGAATTGAAAATTGTTACTATTTCTTTTTGTTCCTGAAATAAAATCCTCTTCTTTTTTCTTAACCAAAAGGCTGCTTTATTTTACTCTGACATTTCATTAAGTGAAACAATTGAAATTAATGGAACAATTGCAAAATAGAGCAAGTATACAATAAAATATGAAAAAAATCTCTAAGGTTGCTCATATAGGTTTTTGCTTAGTCAAATTATTGCAGTTGTTAAGACAGTGTCTAGTGTAAAGAGATACACCTGCTATATAGGCTTGTGACTTGTAGGATATATATAGAACTCACGGTGGAATAAATTGGCATATTTTCTGAAAATTTATTGCAGCTGTTTTCTAAAAGTGGGCAAATATTCAACATTATTTGCAAGCCAATCTAATATTCTCCGCAAACCAAAGCACAAAAGCCCTTCATATTTTGATTTATGAGCAGTTTAATTTCCCAGCTCAATGAGAAAGGTTATGGAAATGAAATTGGAGGCCTATTTATGCCTTTAGTATCCAGTGAGTGTATTTCTTCTGAAAATCTGGTTTATATTAAAAATAGCAAACCATTCAGGCAATTTCAGGCATCTTACCAGTTGTTGAGTATTGCTTATAATGGCATGGAACCTGTGAAATAGAAACAGGAGCACCTTTATTAATTTAAGGTCCTTTTCAAAGTTTGGGGTGAAAAATTGCTAGCTGTGGTAAGAATCTATGACTTGATTATAAATATTGGCATGCAAAAAATGCACTTACATTTAATTTTGATATTTATAAGCTTTTAATAAAGACAAATTAAACAAGTAAAAATTAAAGATATATAATAAAGTTTTAATAAATGAATAAGTATTTCTTTACCTTATGCTTGGAGAAACATACCTGTACTTACCCACTAAGACCTGTTTTCATTCCTTAATTCCTGTGCTTACTTCACTCTTCCCACCTCCTTACCTCTACCACGGTCTCTCTCCCACCTGAAATGCACTTCTTCAAGTTTAAGGTCCAAAAGAAACTGTGTATCTTTCACAAAATATCCGCTGATTTTTTCCAGTCCATACTGATTGTCTTATCAGAATATTTACAAATCTTATAATTGGCATCTCACAATTTAATACTAGTTATGCAATCTCACATATCTTATGTTTCTACAGATTTTCCCTTTGCATTTGGGCTGTGTTATTTAAGGAAAGCACCCTAACCAGCAAAATTGTGGTCACAGAGAGAGACAAACATGATGAATTCTTCATGGCTGGGGAATTGAAAGCAGTTATATCACAAGACACAATCCTTTTTTCAGGCGAAACTTCATTGACATTGACTGAAGCTTTGATAGGATTTGCCTTTAGCTTTGAGTTAATTTGAGTTGTAATAAATCCAAATAACAACAGTGATATAGTCCTTACTCTGACATATAATCCTTGCTCTGCCACATATTGTATTAAGTCTTTTACACATATCGCCCTATTTAACCCTCACAAATGCATGAGCAATGTTGTTATTATTGACACTCTTTCAGGAAACTGAAGTGCAGAGGGCTATAGTGATTTAAAGAAGTGAAGTCTCAGAGCTGGAATATGCTCCAGAGCCTTGCTCTCAAGCACTGTGTAGGCCTGCCTGTCAGCTGGGCCAGGGAGCTGCCCAGTTAAACACCCTTTTCACCCTGGGAGTCATGAGTAGGAAGGTATTCATTGCATTCTGAGGACTTAAATGTTTGACTGAAGACTTGGAGACTGTATAGATTAAATATTTAGGGTTTCCATAATAATTAGAAATGATCTAGAACTGAACATAGACTATATGATGGGAATACAGATTTCAACACTGGTTTCCATACCAATTTGTTGAATAAATTAGGCAGTCAGCCCTTCATAAAATGTGGTTTGTGGGCTGGGACTATAGCTCAGTGGTAGAGTGCTTGCCTTGCAAGTGTGAGGCCCTTGATTTGATCCTCAGCACCACATAAAAATAAATAAACAAAGATATTATGTTCATCTACAAATAAATTTTTTTTAAAAAATGTAGTCTGATATTTTACTATTTCAAGATGGAAATAGTAACAAAAAGATTAAGAATACCTCTTGACTTAATGACATTATGGCATTTTCTGGCAAATGGATGTAACTGAAGACTATCATGCTAAAGTGAAATAATCCAATCCCCCCAAAACAAAGGCTGAATATTCTCTCTGATATGTAGATGCTAGTTCACAACAAAAGGGTGGGAGAGAGAGATAATGCTAACTCACAATAAGAAGGGAAAAATAGAAGTCCACTGGATTAGACAAAGGGATGAAGGGAAGGAAAAGAGGAAGGGAATAGGAAAGACAGCACAGTGAATTGGACATAACTTTCCTATGTTCTTATATGAATACATGACTAGTGTAACTTGACATCATATACAACCACAAAAATGGGAAGTTATACTCCATGTATGTATGATATATTAAAATGCATTCTATTGTCATAAATAACCAAAAAGAACAAATAAAAAAATTTTTAAAAAAGAAAACCTCTTGTCTTGATGTTTTTTTTCTGAATAGTGATGGTGATACAATTCTTAATAATCAACTTATCAATATATGCAGTTTTCCATAATGAAAATGTTAAAAGTATTTAGAAATGAATATGTGCTTATTTGGGTGATAAGGTAAAAAATATGCAACAAATTATTCAGGGTTGCGGAGGATTTATTTATATACTATGGAAGTATGTTGGGAAAGTCTTAAAAATTGGTTAGCCAGTTGGGGTGGTAACCCCGGTGACTAGGAAATCTGAATCACAAGTTTGAGGCCAGCCTCTGCAACTTAGCAAGACACTGTCCCCAAATAAAAATAAAAAAGACTTGGAATATATCTCAATGGTAAAGCACCCTTGAGTTCAATCCCCAGTACCAAACAAATAAATAAACAAACAATCAAACAAAAAAAACCCAAAACTACAAACCCAAAAACATTTGGTTAGCTTTAAAAAAGAATCAGCTTGAATTTTGGATGAGGTGGCTTAGTTAGTTCTAGCCCATGGATTGCTTAATCAGTCACTGATATTCAGCTTCTGGGAAGAAATTTCTTCCCAAGGGAGTGTAGTAAACTCTTAGATTTCCCTGACTTATAAATTTCAATATCTAGTACTTGGGAATAAACTTAAGGTCTGCAATGTGGTGATTTATAATTCTATCAAATAATAAATATGACATTAAGAATGTAAGGCTGGTTTGTTTTAGCCACTCACGGCCAAAGAGAAATCCTGTACCCACATTTTCTAAACTGTGTACCTCCAAAATCCCAAGGACATCTATCACAAATGTTAACTGTCTACTAATTGTACTTAAACTACAGCTTTTCTCCACATACTAACTCACTCACCCTCCTTTTTGTCATCTGAGTCTCCTGTCAAACCTTCCCACATCTTTGTCATTGACATCTTCTCATTTTGATCTTTCTTTTAACTGATGGCCTGCTTTGTCTACATGTTTTTTAGTTCAATAATATTTAGAGTCACTCCCTTCCTAGCATATCTATCTTTTCTTCTAGAACACTGCTATTGTTGGACATTGCATATCTCCCAAATTGGGTGGGGCTATGGACCCTTAGGAGGAGAGGTTTTGTAAGAGGTCCTTAGATCATTGTGTTATAACCTTGAAGGTAATTGTGAACCTTGGTTCCTTCCTTGTTCACTTTTGCTTTCTGGCGGATGATATGAGAGGTTGGTCTGCCTCGTGTTCTCTGGCATTGCCATTCAGCATCCCTACCAGAAAGTCCAAAACAATGGGTCCACCTAATCTTGGAGTGGAACTTCCAAAACTATAAGCCAAAATATGTCTTTACTCTTAATAAGTTAATTATCTCAGGTATTTTGTTACAGGGACTGTAGTTGACTAACAATTCCAAATATATTCTGAATGAAGGTCCATCTTTCCTTCTATTCAAACTATATTAACAGTTATGGCTTTCAATTTGCCTTGTATGGTCCTATTTTTCCTCTCATCCATATGTGTACTTACTGTTCACAGCATGTCAACAAATAACTTGTCAAACTTCAGGAGGCTTATTTTTTTTAAAAAAACCTCTAAAGAATATATGAGTAGCTCCAGTAACAGGGCAGCAATGCTCTAGAGCTCCCAAACCATCCCTGTGGGAGAGGTGAGATCCTACAGTGGAAACTCAGAAATAGGTGGCAATATGGACAGAGAATGGTGGAATGTGTTAGGCCTGGAATGAACCTGTTTGGGGATTTTGTATTGCCATTTTATTTCTCCTAAGCAAACTAAGAGATTTTTGGTTTACCTATCTTAGTCTGTTCTCTTAGAACCTTTCCATGTTATTCTTCATCTCTTTGTGTAATTTTCCCCCTATGTTGGCCTTTCATAGCCATTCACCCTTACATTTTTTTGTTATAAGCTTTCAAACTCAAATTATAATTTACTTGATACTTTAATAAATTGTCTCTTTAATTTAAATATATTCATTTGAAGTTTCCCTTTCTAATCATTAAATAAAAGCCCACTATCACTTGCCATAAATAGAAACAAGATGAAAAGAAAGAAAGCAGTCTTTTCAGTCACTTTTCTTTCTTTTTTGTGGTACTGGAAATGGAACTCATGGCCTTGCTCATGGTAGGTAAGTGCTCTTCCACTGAACTATGCCACAAGCCTTAGAAAGCAGTCTTGAAGCTTTGTAATGTTGTGAACAACCAATAAAAAAAAAAAAAAGAAAGCAGTCTTGATATTTTAGCTACAACTGGCCTGTGTGCTGAAGCTTAAGCCTATTCTTTTTTCCTTAAAAAATGGGTACAGGAAGTGTTCTGGTTACCATTTACTATAAAACAAGCTACCCAAAACTTAGTGGCTTAAAATAACATTTTATTATCATCTTCTAGTTTTGTGGGTTGACTTGCTCATCTGGTGGTTCTTCCTTGGGGTCTTGCATGTGGTTTCTGTTGACAGCTGGGGTGGATCATCTCAAGGCGTGATTAGACTGGTGTTCGTGATAGCTGTTCTTATTTGGCTGAGCGGTGATTGCTGACCCTTAGCTGGGACCTCCTGGGGCTCTTAACCACAGTGCATACATGTGGTTTGTTTCCACGTGTGGTAGCTGGGTTCCAAGAGTGAATGTTCGAAAAGGTCTTCATGAACTTTAGCTCTTCACACAAGAAATTTCTTCTAGTTTATATTATCACTCAACATAAATGACTTAATTGTCAAGGCTAAACTTCTTAAACTCTGTCCTCAGTGGCATTAAACATGTAAATGCCTATACTGAGTACTAATTTTGAAGATCTGTCAGAAGCTTTCAGGCAGTTACTGATACAAAAATTTTCACTTGATTCCACCTATTTTTAAAGAAGGAAGATAGATACTATCTAATGCTAGAGACATTTTTGATAAATATTTAAGATGCTTTGAATGGAATACATGCTAATGTTGTTGCTACTGGTCTAGTTTTTAGCTCTGAAGATGTATGAATTGGATTGTTATTTTGAAAGTGTTTTTAAGCACTGTTAGTGTGCACACACACTTTCTCTCTCTCTTTCGATTTACACTAAATCCCACAATCTGCAAAGTATTTATAAGAACGATATGATGAAATGTTAATGATGGGAATGTATCTTTCAACTTTGTTTTTATTTTTTTGTGAAATCACTGATGAGTCATTGTCTTTACTGTTGCCTAATTCCAAGATTAAACTGCGTCATAAACGTGTTTATATAAAGTTTCTAAGGAGAGGTACTGGGGTCTAAATTAGAACAAGTATATTTCATGCTTGTATAATTATGTCAAAATGGATTCTACCATCATGTATAACTAAAAAGGACCAATAAAGAAAAAAAAGTTTCTAATAACTTAGATGTTACAATAGTAAATCATACAACAGGATCTAAAATAATTATTTATATATCTGGAAACAGCAATGTAGAAATAAGTATAGCTAGAAAAATATACCAACATATCAATAGTCATTGTTGTAATATGTTTGGACATTTTTTCCTTTTGGTGTTTTTTTGTTCTTTCTGTCTTTCTTTGTTTTTTTTTTTTCTCAACTTTTCCCATATTTTTAATTACTATTATTGCACCAATATAGCATATTCTTTATATACATATATTTTATATTTTATTTTCAATTTTTCAGCATTACATAATATATTATCATCTTGAGAATACCAAAGAATACAATATGGAGGAAGATTGAGAAAAAAGTTCCCAATAGTTAGTCACTAGTGATTCTACAGATTTTCTTTTTAGTGTTTTCTGTTGGAATTTTAAAATGTCCTGCCATGGCTCTGTAAGAATAGAGCTGCCTGGAAGGGGAGGCAATGAGAAACATGGACTCAAAGTTAGAAAAAGTTAAGAATGAAATCCAGGAGAAACAATATAATTTGAAACTAAACATAAGGATTTCCCTTCAGCCAGAATGTACATATCCAAATAGGTGCTAAGGGAAGAAATTATATCCTCCCATTTAATTCTCAAAATTGCCCATTAACAAACAAAATAGGTAGTGCCCATTCATCTGAGGAGGCGAACTGTCTTCATAGCATTGTAAAAGGAATGGCAGGGCAGAGGAAAAGGAAAGTGATGGGAGAGCAACTTGCTTTTGAGATACCCTAGCTTTTAAGATACCCTAGCTGGCAGGTGTCAAAATCTAAAACAATACCTTTCACAAGTAAAGCTGTGATTCATAAAATATATGTAATATCAGCTTCCTTCATAAAATATATGTAATATCAGCTTTCTATTGAAGAGCTAGATGGATAGATTAAAAAAGAAATGTTCGTGGAAAGGGGTCATATACCCAGGCAGCAAGACAATGTGGATACTGAATAAGAGTTAAGTGCTTTTAACCTCTTTGTTCTATGGATCAGGTTAAAAACACTACTTTTCAAATTAGGTCAAATAAAGGGGTGAACAAATTAATGCTGTATTTCAAATGTAGCAATGAGATGGAGCTTCAAGAAATTAAACACTTCTACAGAATAGGGCTTGGAAAGCACAGCCCCTTGAACTTCCTTCATTCCAGAAACATCCACTGTTCAAAGATGTTGCACTATTCAATAAACACAACAGCAGTGGTGCCACCAATACAACTTTTCAAAGGAAAAGACGTGTAAACACACAGAGGGTGATGGAGCTGCACCTAGCGCTAGACGTTCATTGAATAAGACAACCCTGAAGGAGGCTATACAGAAGAGACCCAGGAAATCCATCTTTCTCCAAACTTACCCTTATTAAAATTCTGAATTTGTAAACACTGAGGTCGGCCTTTCCATTCTTAGGTCTCAGGTTAGTGGAAAAGAAAGTTTCAAGGCTTTGTCTTCCCTGAAATTGTTAAATAGGGTTTCACAAAGAGGCACACGAGGATCATGAGATGATTTTGAAATAAGTTCAAGAATTTAAAAGATGGAGAAAAGAATTACAGATTAGAGGTCATTTCTCCTCAAAAAGATACTGGTCTTTTTGAACCCCGCATAGCCAGCCACAAGTATGGTAAGATCTACTGTTCTTCTGAATTGCTAATCACCAGGAAATAACAGATACTCTCTTGGCTGTATAGCAAGTAATGATATAGGAGAGTGACATAAATCTGCTTGAATGTAATGGAAAAGCTATGAAAAAGATTGTCCATTAATTTTGGTTTGGGGTAGGGTAGGGGTTTCTAAACTCCCTCACAGGTTAGTGCCCTCAATGTCGTTTTTATTCTTTAAGTCTGTCCTTGCTGTCTTGTCAATGCTATTCAAAACTGGACCCAGTTGGGTGGCTGTGGTGCCTGGTTTGGAACAGAGCTGGATGCAGTACTAAAATCTCCCCACAATCCGTTGCTTGCCAAAACTGAAGCTGATGCTGGTGTTGTGACAGGTGCAGGAGAATCCAAATCCATGAGAACATCTGAATTATACCTTCATGGTTGGATTTTGGAATGGGTGGTGGGGTGACATGATTACTGATGGCAACTGAAGAAGATGGTGGCGGAATAGTGACTTTGCCTCCAGGAGGAGGAGAAAGTAAGCTTAGACCCCCAGCTCCTGCAGTCCTGGGCTTAAAACCACCTCCTTTCTTGATTGTAATGTTCCTGATACTCAATTTGGTGGTCTGTCCATCCTTGAAACCTAAAGCCAACTTGGGACAAGTGTCCGTTTCCTGAGATTCTTTAGAAATCTCAAGATTCCTGCTTTATCTACTTGAAGTGATCTTGTAAGGAGACATTAACATCAAAGGCATCTCCCAGATCTGTGAATCCAGTGCCAATGAACGCACTTCACCTAGTACCATTCCTGGATCCGAATTACAAAGTAGCAGCTAGAATCTGTCACTGTTTCCACAGCAATACCAGGATATTGCTCTACTGTACCTGGGCAAAGAGCTCTCCTGAAACTTTATTTTTGAGTTTGATATAGGCAGTCTTCCCTTTTGGAGTGATTTGGAGACAACCAGTCCAATCAGGCAGCTCTGATTTCCAGTCAGATGTCCTGTTACTGTGGTTGAAACCCCCCGGGTAATTGCTGACATCCAACTTCACAGACAGCATAGATTCATACTCCAACTTGGCCGCCCTCTGGGATTCACTCCACATCTCAGTTTTTGTCCTATACACATACATTAGCAGTCTTATAAACACTCCAGAAGGAAGTGCCACCTCCTAGGTGACAAGGTACCATGTTCCTTAACAGCAGAGGAAGAAACTTCTACTCTTTCACTGTGTTTGGTGGCAAGAAAAGCTCTGTGATTCAGCTTTTCATTGCTGTGACCAAAATATCTGCCATAAACAACCTAGAGGAGGAACTTACAGTTCCAGAGTTTTCTGTTTATGATTGGCAGGGTCCATTGCTTTTGGACCTGAGGTGAGGCAGAACATCATGGTAGAATGGCACAGCAGAGGAAGTCTGCTCAGTTCATCCAGCAGAAAGAGTGTGTGTGTGTGTGTGTGGGGGGGGCTTTATATGGGGGGACAGGGATAAGATATAGAGTTCCCAAGGGTATGCCCAGTGTCTCACTTGCTCCAGCCATGCCTCACCTGCTTATTTCCACCAGCCCTTAG
The DNA here is from genome assembly GCF_964194105.1 of Spermophilus citellus. Classification (NCBI taxonomy): domain Eukaryota; kingdom Metazoa; phylum Chordata; class Mammalia; order Rodentia; family Sciuridae; genus Spermophilus; species Spermophilus citellus. Next base: position 99,055,873 of record NC_138192.1, read on the forward strand.
TGATCCATTCTGATTATTAACCCATCAAATGGATTAGTTCACTGATGAGGTTAGAACCCTCATGATCCAATCATTTCTTAAATATTCTACCTCTGGACATTGCTGCATTGGAGACCAAGCCTTTAACACATGAGACTTCAGGGGACATTCCAGATCCAAGCTGTAACAGCTCCCGTCTTCACTTGGCAGTGACTGCAGCTCTGTTATTAGTAGTCCAGCAGGGGTGGTCTGGCCCAGTTCTGTGACTCACAGTGACTCATTGGAATCCTCAGCAAAAACTCCTTCCTCTCTCTTTTCAGCTTTTAGGAGCTTCAGGAGGTTAGGTAGAGGGGATGTGAAGTGAATCAAATGAAGTTACACAGAAGTCTTTCTTCTTGTGCCTCTTCTATTTTTGTTTCTCTTTTTTTGACTTGGATCATCTAATCTTTGCTCTACTTTATCAGTTTGAGGTTATAGTATCATGGAAAGGAAAAGAGAAAAGAAAGCCTAATATACTTAAGAACAACCCATTTATTATATTAAACATTGCCTAAGTTTGTTCTCCTGCCATTTGTTTCTCCTGTAGTACACAGATATCTCACTAGTGTCTAGTGGGAGGGAAGAGGAACTCATTTTCATGGGGTAATTCTGAATGGAAGAGTGTGCAGTAATTTGTGCAAATTACAATTAGTCATATAACTTTCAAAATAAATACTAAAGCCTTGTAAAAATTACGGACAACCTACAAATAATTGAAGTAGTCTGAAGTGGAATATGTGTCATTTGGGATCTTTAAAATAGATCACACTTTAGTAAGAGAAGATAGTGGCCTTTTTAGCAGAGAAGACTTACCACATATCCCAGCCTCCCACTTTAAATAGATGCTTTTGAAAACAGCCAAGGAGAATTTTCAATTACTATATTGCTGTAAGGAACCACACAATTTTGGTCATTAGAAACACTATTTAAACAGATCTGTTCTTCACACAATAGAATACATGCAAATGCTGATTGAACTCAATCTCAGATGTTTGGCAGTCAAGATTTTTGGTGAAACATCTTGAGAGAAAGATGTTTGGGTTCTTTTACATTTGATGACTTTATGTGAAAATTAAGGGGTCAAAAACAATGAAATAACAGCCTTGTTTTTCTTAAAAGTTTATTGTGTAACGAGACCTCATTTTCCTACTATGCTTTATACTTTGATACATTTCATTTCTTTGTAAGTTTAGGAAAAATGATGTATGGTCACAAATATTAATCTAATTTTCACTTTATAGCTGCCAGTGGCTAGGCTTATTGAGCTACAAAGGACAAATGGTGAGGTGGAATTATAATATAGTAGTTTATCTGCTTTCATGTTTTTTGGGGGGAGCCCTCTTGCTCCTACCAGGACAAATCTTGGGGGAAAGGGATGTTTGTAGTTTTATTAATCACATTTTTAACTCATGAAAGTTTCCACATAAAGGAGAAAGAGACCAGCAGCCATCAAAGTTCTTGCTGTCTGGGAATAGTGTATTTGGTTTATTGTACCTTTGATTATCTCCTTTTTCCCCTATAGTATATTGAAAGATCAGAAAGCTACTTTTTACAACATTCATGTTGCATTCTGTATCAGTGCTCTGAATGAGCCCTTACTGTGGAGAGCAGGCTCAGAAGAGAGGGCTCAGCTGGAAGATGGCAGGAAAGGTAAATGAGGGGTTTGGCCAAGTCACATTTTCTGAGTTTACTCTCTTAAATTTCACATGGGTTAATTCTGGTTGGAATGAAAATAAAGCCACTATGACAGGTGAAGGGGCTGGGAGATATCTCAGAAGGAAAGACAGAATAAGTGGTGTCTTTTTGCAGGCAGCTAAGCCTGGGCTCCCTTTGTCCCTACAGACATGCTTAGATCTGGTGGAAGTCAAACTTACATTATTCCCCATTGCTTCACCACCTCAAGCAGCATTCTGGAGTAGTTGCTCTAATTTGTACAATATTGTACTCTGGTGATATTTCAGGATTTTTTATTTTTTAAAGGATAAAGTCATTGACCTGGAGAATTACTAGGAGGCTCAGCTGTTGCTATGTGCAGCAACAACATAAAAGGCAGTCTGCACTGAATGGTCCTCAGTTGAGTTACTCATTTCTCCATCCACATCCCACTCATTCTTTTCCTGTTCATGGCAGAAGCTACCAATACCTTTTCACAAATAGTCCTGGTAGAGTTTCTGTCCTCTTGTTCAGAGAGGGCCTTATTGAGTGTGTGTGATTTGATGAGGAGCATTTGGAAACACCTCTTGCCTTCCACCAACCAAGTAACCAAGTAATCATCATTTCTGTATTCCCAGGATTAAATTCAATGTTTAGTATAAAGTATTATGAAAAAATATTCTTTGAATGTTTTCATTACTACACAGATTGGTTGAATCTGAAAGGGGAAATGGAAAGGCTAAATGTGTTAGAGAGGAAGTTGTTGAAACTGGAGGGTTATGGTCATTTTATGCACTTTACTCATGTATTCTTAAGGATAGAGTATCAAACAACATGCATAGATCAGAAGTGGGCTTTTTCAGAAGAAATTATTTTGAATAGGAACTGAGTAAGACATTAGGTGACTTAAGGACCCCCAAAATCACCAGTTTTCCTCTTTTAGGCTTCTATTATCTTACTCACACTTTTTGTCTTTGGCCATTGTTATTCATGTTGGTTATAGGGCCCTCTGATAAACAATCTGTAGAACTGCCATCTCACAAAGTATGGCCAGTTTCAGTGCTTTGCTTTTCTGGAATGAGGTTATATTAGAAGCTTGGGAATTTTTTTTAGCTTGTGATGGTTTATGAATTGCCTTTTATACAACAGTGGATAATATCTTTAATTTGTCTTTTTATACAACAGTGGATAATATTTTTAAGTTGTTTCCTGTCGCTATAACAAAATACCTGGGACTAGATCATTTATAAAGAATAGAGGTTTCTTAGCTAGGCATGGTGTTGCACACCTATAATCCTAGCAGCTCAGGAGGCTGAGACAGGAGGATCACAAATTCAAAGCCAGCCTCAGCAATGACAAGGTGCTAAGCAACTCAGTGAGACCCTGTCTCTAAATAAAATACAAAATAGGGATGGGGATGTGGCTCAGTGATCAAGTGCCCCTGAGTTCATTCTCTGGTATCAAAAAACAAAACAAAACAAAACAACAACAACAACAACAACAAAAAACAAATCAAATCCAAAAAACAAAAACAAAACAAAACAAAAACAACACCACCACCACCACCACCCCAACAATAGAAGTTTCTTTATCTCATGGTTCTGGAAGCTGGGAAGTACAAGAATGTGGTACCAGCATCCAGTGAGTAATTTTTTGCTTCATTATAATATGGTAGAGTGTATCACATGGGGCAGAATTTGGACCTCTTTATCATCTTATAAAGCCGCTAATGCCAGAATGTGAGGTTCCACCTTCATGACCTTATCTAATCCTAATTGCCTCTTAGAGGACACACCTCCTAATACCATTAACATATGTCTGGGGACTAAGTTTCCAACACTTGGAATTTTGGCAGACACACTGTAATCATGGCACACAGTTATTCCCCATTTCTAAGAACCTATCCTTTCTTTTTTTTTAATGCTTTCTTGATAACTCAGTTTTCTTGCCTGTATATAGAAAAGTGTTTTCAAGTTAGTTCATTCCAAAAGCTAATCCTTAGCATCCTGCTATGAGCAAGACATTATTCTTGGTATAGTGAAGTTTCAAAGGTGATCGAGACATGGGCTGTTGCTTCAAGTTAATAGTAAAGTGAGGTTTGGGAGATGGGGTTCAGGATGGTGAAGAAACAGAAGAACATTTTGAGTATTTCACTGTGAGCATTTTAAGGGAAGGAAGATATCATCAAATAGGGAGATATCCTAATTCACTCAGGTCTTATGGTTTTGTTTCTCCTTCTCTTCCTTTGGTGACTATGTTAGTTGGCTTTTCATCTCTATGAGTAAAAACAAATTAGAGGAGCAAAAGGTTCGTGGTTTCAAAGGTTCAGTCCATGTTGGTTCAGCCAACTTCATTGCTCTGGGCCCAAGATGAGGTAAAGGGTAGTGTTAGATCACCTGCTCAGCACATGGCGATCAGGAAGCAGAGAAAGAGAGAGGTGAAGTGGCTGTAGAGAAGGCGAACCCTTCTAGGGCATGCCCACAAAAGCCTCCTCCTCCAGCCACTCCCCACCTGCCTACAGTTACTACCAAGTTAGTCCATTCAAAATGATTAGGTTACAACCCTCTTAATCCAACCATTTCACCTCTGAAGATTTCTACATTAGCATAGGAGCGTTGGGAAGATACCTCATATCAGACCATAGTATTTTGCTCCTGGTCCCCCAAAGTTCATGTACATCTCACAATGCAGAATGCATTTAGCCCATCTTTAAGAACCCTATAGTCTTAGCAGTTCTAGCAGTGCCCAAAAGTCCAACTCCAAAGTCTCCTCTGAGACTCAAGACAAATTCTTGGCTGTGAGCCCTGTAAAAATCAAAAGCAAGTTACATAATCCAATATATAATGGCATAGAGTAAACATTCCTAATCCAAAAGGGAGGAATATAGGAATGGAAAAAAGGGATGGGACCAAAACAAGAACTAAACCTGATTGGGAAAACAAGTTCTGAGGTTCCACATCTGGATATATGGCAGTGAGATAGGCTCTCCAAACAACTCAGGCAGTCCCACCCCTTTGGTCTTGTTGTTTATAGTGCTCAAGGCCTCTCTCTCTTAGTCTGTCTCTTTCTTCAGCTTTCCTCAGCAGACAGTCCACATTACTGACACCTCTATTCCAGCTTTGAATTCACCATCACAGCTTCATACATTGCCTTATCAGGGCAACCCACAGAGATTCTGACCCTGTTACACTTTGCTTGGCTTCCCAGGCATTCCTTTGAAATCTGTTAGAAGCCTTCATGATCCTCTAACTCTCACATCTTGCATTCCTGCAAAATGAATACCATATGTACAATGCTAAGGTTTGTGGCCAGCTTGTGTAGTAGCTGGTCCACCTGGGACCATGGTTGCAGCAGTTTTTGAGTACCTGGGTGGCTGAGCATAGTGAAACAACTTCCGAGGCTCTGCTACGTGAGCAGAATCTCGCCCCCCCCCCCATGAATTCTTAAAGAAGTTTTCCCTTCTACACCCCTAAGCCTCTAATGAGTGTGACCTTGCAAATTCTTGAGATGCCCTTAAACTATCTTTCCTATTGTCTCTGTGCAAAGTACTTAGCTTCTCTTTAGTGGTGGTTGTCTCTTCAACAACCATATCTTCTTTTGCCTCAATCTTAGATGTACTTTTCTGGCCAAATTCCAAGTTTAAAGTCCTTCAGCTCTGCTTTCTGCTCCTGATTCTTACAGTAAACCTGGCTATAAGCTGCTAGCAAAATTCCTACCACTGCCTGAATGCTATTTTAAATACAACCTTACACAAAGTCTCAGGACATGGGGACTTTGTGTAAGGTTGAATTTAAGTTCTTTGTGCCAGAATGTAACATGAATAACCTCCAGTTCAATTTCCCAGCAGAATTCTCATTTCCATCTGAAACCTCATTATCACATTGTTTATTGTATACATACCATTGGCATGCTGGTCTTCTGAACTCCCATGAAATTTTGCTTCCAACATTCTATCCTGCATGTCCGAACTTTTACAAACTCCTCCCAGTCAGTTCCTAAAGCTTCTGAACCACTTGATCAGGGCAGTCACAGCAAGAACAGCATTCCTGATACCAATTTCTGTGTTAGTTTTTTTGTTGCTATGACCAAAATACCCGAAAAGAACAGCCTAGAGGAGAAAAAGTTTATTTTGACTCATGGTTCCTGAATTTCAGCCCATGGTTGGCCAACTCCATTGCTCTGGGCTCCAAGTGAGGCAGAACATCATGTTGGAAATGTGGTGGTAGAGGAAAGCTGCTCATCTCAAGATAGCCAGGGAGCAGAGAGAGGGGGATGAGATTACAGGGAAGGTGAACTCTTCTAGAATATGTCCCCCATGACCCACCTTCTCCAACCACGACACACCTCCCTATAGTTATCACCTACTTTGTCCACTCAAACTCATTAAGTTACCATTCTCATAATCTGATCATTTCACCTATGAATATTTCACCTCTGAATATTCCTAGACTAACACAGGAACTTTTGGGGCACACCTCATATTCAAGCCATAGTAATGAGGTTTAGGATCAATCTATAAAAAGTGAGGATTTAATGAAGAAAATATTTTAAAGTATCTGCCCCTAGAAACAAAAAAACATATGAGTGGGGTAGTTACTGGAGCCTTTTAAAAAGGTTTGACTTAGACTTAAGGATATAGAAAGAGAACTAAAATTTCAGTGAATGGGGTGAACACCATTTTCTGGGTGATTCTTAATTATTCAGTATCTAATTATCCAGTTGGAGAATTATTTGTTACCCTCTTTTACTCCTCGTTTTCTTTCTGCTTTCCTCTGATCTTTGTATCATTTCTATGTATTAATTCCCTCCATAGCAGATAGTAAAGAAAAGAAAAAGACTAATAGATTCATTGCACGTATTCAGAAAGGCGATTGAGGAAAATTTGTGATATTTAGGCAAAATGAGAGTAATTGGTGAATTGGCTATTTGTTCTAGTCCATTATCATCAGGGGTAATTGAGAGCTAATGGAAGTTCATGGAGCTAGGCAGCTGCAAGACTTGAGATAAAATAAGATATTTACTGAGGGGGGCTGGAGTTGTGGCTCTAGCATGTTCGAGGTGCTGGGTTCGATTCTCAGCACTGTATAAAAATCAATGTATTGTGTCCAACTACAACTTAAAAAATATTTTTAAAAAAGATGTTTATTGAGGTTGGTAGGAAGTTTCTTGATTTAATACAGGTTGGAGTTTGCTCTTCTTTTATATATTGTCCTGAGTGAGACACTCTATTATATGATGATTTTGTAAAGTCTTCCTTTATGCTTTACTATATATTTTGGGGGGTATAGTATTTAAATTTCTAGCCTAAAATAAATTTCCTGGAAGAGTAATCTGGATTAAAAATGATTATAGCTATAGTAATACATGGTATGAGATGCTTCCAGAAATCCATAAGGCAAATATTAGAGCATTTTGGTTCAACACACTCAACTCTAATGCATCTCAGCCAATTAGAGTTTATGGTGATTGTCATTCAATATTAGCAACTCTAGTTAAACAGTGAGTACATTAAAAGGAGTATATTTATGGTTCCTTGTCTTATCAGAAAAAAATGGCTTGCTAGTAAATAATTCTTCTGGGGGGGAGGGGGCTAGGCTCCCTTCTTGGCTGTAAATGGGCAGGAAGTTGTCTTCCAAGGAAGTTATTTCTTCAATTACTTTTTAAAGTTGTGTGAGCAGGAAATAATATCTAACATGATAAAATACCTAGTGGATGACCAAATCTACACTCAGTTTGTGGAAGTTTACAAATGTACGGCTGCAGTGGTAGTGTCCATTAGTGCTGAGAAGGAAATAACTGATCACTTTGTGCTTTGACCTTGCAAAGGCAGCACAACCACAACCACACACCTTTCCCGTAACTGTAACTACCACACCAGGAGGCTTCTTTTTTCCCCCTCATATTCAAAAACACTATTATGATTGATACTATTTGAATGATGTGCTTTTAGATAAGAGAATCACAAGTTTAAAATCTGTTCTCTGGAGCCAACTTTTTGTTTTTATTAAGGTATAGTTGGCAAAAAATTGTATATATTTATGGTATACAGCATGTTTTTATATCTGTATACGTTATGGTATGATTAATTCAAGCTCATTAACATATCCTTTACCTTGTATACTTAGAATTTTTTATTGTGAGAACATGAAGTACTCTGTTAGCAGTTTTCAAGTATACAATATGTTATTAACTACAGGCTGAACAGTAGATCTCTTTAACTTATTTATCCTGTCCAACTGAATTTTCACCCTTTGACAACATATCTCTGGCAACCACCATTCTACTCTGTGCTTCTACAAGTTAGATTTTTCAGATTCCACATGCCAGTGAAATCCTGCAGCATTTTTCTTTCTGTGCCTGGCTTATTTCACCTGACATAAGGATATGTCCTGTAGATATATCTGTATGGTTGCAAATGACAGGATTTCCTTTTCCCCCCCCCCCCTAGTCAGAGTAGTATCCCATTCTCTTTGTGTATGTGCATGTGTTGGGGGGGGTCTTCTTCCATTCATCCATTGATGGGTACTTACATTGGCTCCATATTTTGGGTATTGTGAAAATGTTGCAGTTAACATGGAATTGTAGATATGTATGTTTGATATAATGATTTCATTTTTTTTGGATATATACCCAGAAGTAGAATTGCTTGTTCATATGGTCCTTCTATTTTTAATTTTTTGAGAGAATTCCACACTTTTTTCCATAATGGAAATTCCTACCAACAGTGAACAGGTTTCTTCATATTTCCATCAATCCTTATTGCTATAGCTTGGATCTTGAATGTCCCATGTGTTGAAGGTATAGGTCTCAGCCTCAGGTGCTACTGGGAGATGGTTGAGCCTTTAGGAGGTGGCATCCAGTGGAAGGAAGTTAGGTTATTGGAAGCAAGCCCTTAAGAGGGATATTAGGACCCAGGCATCTCCTCTTCTTTTTTCTTTGCTTCCTGGCTACCATGAGGGGAAGAGGCCTTGTCTGCCACATACTTCCACTGTGGTATACTGTGCTGCAACTGTCCCAAAGCAACTGAGCCAAGCAATCATGACCTGAAACCTCCAAAACTGTACGACAAAATAAACCTTTTCTCCTTTGAAGTGGATTATCTCAGGTATTTTGTTGCAAGAAATTTAAAGCTGATTAACATACTTATCTTTTGTCTTTTTGAAAGTAGTTATTCTAACAGGCTTGGGGTAGTCTCTCATTGGGTTTAATTTGCATTTTTTGATAATTAGTGATGTTGAACACTTTTTCATGTATCTGTTGGCCATTTATATGTCCTCTTTTGGAAAATGTTCATTCACTTCTTTTATGCATTTTAAAATCAGATTATTTGTTTTCCTGCTATAGAGTTGTCTGAGTCCTTTAATGTATTTTGGATTTTAACTGTTATCAGATGTATGGTTTGTGAATATTTTCTCCCATTCTATGTGTTTTCTCTTTATTGATTATTTCTATTACTTTGCAGAGTTTTAGTTTGATGCAATCCTATTTTTAAAAAATTTTGCTTTTGTTCCTATACTTTTGGGGTCACATGAAAAATATTGTCCAGACAAGTGTTATAGACCTTTCCCCCTATGTTTCATTCCAGTAATTTTATAGATTCAGGTCTTACATTTAAGTCATTAATCCATTTGGGTTGTTTTAGTATTTGGTGAAGATAAAGGTTCAATTTAATTCTTCTGGGGGCTGGGGATGTGGCTCAAGCAGTAGCGCGCTCGCCTGGCATGCGTGCGGCCCGGGTTCAATCCTCAGCACCACATACCAACAAAGATGTTGTGTCCGCCAAGAACTAAAAAATAAATATTAAAAATTCTCTCTCTCTCTCTCTCTCTCCTCTCTCACTCTCTCTTTAAAAAAAAAAATTTAATTCTTCTGTAGGTAGATATCCAATTTTCTCAACATAAATTATTGAAGAGACTATCCTTTCTCATTTGTGTGTTCTTGTCATCCCTGTCAAAGATTTGTCTAATGTGAATTCACAGATTTATATCTGGGCTCTTTATTTTGTCCTATTGGTTTATGTATCCTTCATTGTGCCATTACCACACCATCTTAATGTTAGAACGTTTTGGTTCAACACACTCAACTCTAATGCATCTCAACCAATTGAATGTTTTGAAATCAGGTAATGGGAGACCTCCAACTTTTTTCAAGATTGTCTTGGCTATTTTGGTCCCTTAGGATTCTGCGTGAATTTTAGGATTTTTTTCTATTTCTGTGAAAAAATGTTATTAGAATTTTGCTAGGTATTGCAGTGAATTTGTAGATTACTTTGAATAGCAAGATCATTTTTAACAACATTAATTCTTCCAGTCCAGGAACATGGATATCTTTCTATTTATTTGTATCTTCTTCAGTTTCTTTCATCAACATTTTATAGTTTTCATTGTACAGATCTTCCACCTTTTTGCTTAAATGTGTTCCTAAGAGTTTTATTTTTTGAAGCTATTGTGAGAAGCATATAATTTTAAAACAAACATAAACATCACACAGTTATAAGAAAGATTTAAAGAGAAACTAATCAGATGTTTTACAAAAGGATTAAAGAACCTAGTCAATTAGTCCCAAAGAGAAAAGACTATAAAATAAAACTAAGGGAAAGATCAAAGCCAAACATAGCAGTGCACACCTATATCCCAGAGATTCATGAGGCTAAGACAGGAGGATCACCAGTTTGAGACCAGCCTCACAACTTAGTGAGACCCTGTCTCAAACTAAAAGGGATGGAAGTATAGCTCAGTGATAGAAAGCTCCTAGAATACATCCCAGTACCAACACAGAAAAAAAATCAAAAGAATTATGATCTTTCCCATGTAGAGGAATAACTAGCATGGAGCCCCATACTTTTCTTAAATATTTTAGATAACGCTTGGTGACTGCACTGCCTTTGTGCTTTGTACTTGGGATTGGTCTAGCAAGATCCAAAGACTGGATATAAATACAGAAGTTACTCCCAAACTGTGGCAATGACTTGTTTGGAATACAGACTCAAACTTTCATTTCAGCAGTTACCACATTTATGTCTCACAGATATCTCAAGTTTTACATGTTTAGATTTATTGAACTTCCTCTAGATTGATACTTCTTTTGCAGTCTTCAGGAGTAAACAATGCCTTTATCTTTTTAGAACTTTGGGAGCTGTCTTTGACACTTCCTCTTACATTCAGCATACCATCAGTTTGTATTGATTGTACTTCCAAAGTGTACCTTTACCTACCTCCCAAGTCCACTTCCATTGCCATTTGATAATCCAAGCCCGAACCCCTAATCTTTTAACTGATCTTTTATCTTACACATTTTATTTCTTCAAATTCTTCTCATACAATGGCTAGAATATGGTACATCTTTTTCTGCTGTAACATAGTGTTCTCAGAGTGTTTTTGACAAAATAGATATTCATTTGTCTTTCAATATCTAAGCTATGCAAGGGGTATCCAACTGCTTGCACTTATTTGGACCCAAATCTCCACTTATTTCCATCTCCCACCAACAAATAATGGCGAAAGAGCCAAGGGAACACAACTTGGTCCTTTTAAGGGGAATTCCTAGAAGCTTGGAGAGATCATACAACTTCTTGATGGTCACATAGCCATTTAGTGGCAGGGCTGGTTAGACCTGAGGCTTGTGATTCTTAAGCCACTAGGCCACTCTGATGGGGGAAAGAAAGTGTATAGCTGCTCTGTTTTAAATTAACACTGAATTTGTTAAAATACATATTTTGAAATAATTATGTACAGTTTACATCAGTCTTAAGTAGAGATCCAAATTTGGTAGTATTAAGAGTAAAAAGATAATGAAATAGAAATAAGAACATCTGTGTTATTTGTGAATACAAATGATAGGGATAGTACTATTCATGTATTTGTGAATTGGGAAGTACATGAAACAAATGTATCAGCACCATTAAAAAAAACACATAAACCTTCAGTGGCAACATCTCCTGTAGGAGTTCTTAACTGGAGTGGAGTAAAGTCCTCACAAAATTAAAAACTTTTTATATTCAATTTCTTGGCTACAATCATTTAATAACTTTAGTTGAGAGATGTTGCCATGTGGAAGTAGGTGTTCTCTTAAGTTATCATCAAGCAGAAAATCGGTGAAAGCAGACTTGAGGATATCTAAAGCAGTGACTTTTAATCCTGAAGTATCCAGGGAATATTTAAAAAGCCCTAATCCAGGGCTGCATCTGTGCTTACAAAATCAGGATCCTGAAGATGGGATCTGTATTAGTTCACTCAAGCTGCTATAACAAAGAATTGCAGCCTGGTTGGCTTAAACAACAGGAATTTATTTTCTCATGATTCTGAAGGCTGAAGTGCCAGATCAAGGTGTTGTTGGTAGGTTGTTTTTTCTGATGCTTCTTTTCTTGGCTTGCAGGTAGCTATCTTTTCTTGCCTGTTTGTTCACATAGTCTTTCCTGTGTACATGCGTCCTAGTTTTTTTTTTTTTTTTTTGGTTGTTGTTAAACTAGAATTATAGAAAAATTTTATTTTTTATTACTTCTGTGCAATGCATATTCAAATTAAAGCATTGGAAGTACTTAGGTAATAATTCCCCTCAAAGGTTTAGAATTCCTAGTAATATAGATGAGATGAATTCTCTCTGTGGCCTTACATGTTCTTCTTAGGGTATAATGGAATCACATTGTAATTTACTAACTGCATCCAATTATTAGGCCCCAGATAAAGAAAGAAATATTATCTAACTGAGTTTCTACTTAGGGTAATGACTTACTTTTCCTTTTTCCCACTGTACCTTTAGTCTTTTTTATGCTTTTTTTTAAAAAGAAGAACACCAGTTATACTGGAGTAGGGCCCACTCTAAGGACTTCATTTTACCTTCTTAAAAAACTCATCTTCAAATGTGGTCACATTCTGAGGTACTGGCAATTGGGGATTCAACATGCAAATTTTTTTTCAGGGGGATACAATTCAGCCCATAACAGAACCAAAGCATTAGTGTTCTTAACATTAATAGCTCCATAATCCCAGAGGATTCCATTATGCAGCCAAACTTGAGATTCTGTGCTCTAGGTCATATTCACAAACCTGATAGCATTGGAATCATCTAAGTAGCTTAACAAAATAAAATAAAAAACAAATGAACCCCACATTTCAATGCTTTGGCATCAGCTCTGGTAGAGATTTGTAATCTGTAACCAAATTTGAGTACCACTGCCTTAAAGTTTGTGTTTCTTCACTGTAAAAGCAAAAGCATATTTTCTTACCTTTCTTCAGAATTTATTCTTTGAAATTTTTTTAAGAAATACAGCTTCTTGTTCTAATATTCCTTTGGAAAAGTAAAAAAAAAAAGACCAAGAATAGTCAAATAACCAATATTGGAGGCATGGCAGTAGCTAACTTCAAGTTATACTAAGAGCTATAGTAACAAAAGACTTAGGAATTAGGTCAGAAACACTGCAATTGCTAGAGAAAAATGTAGGGACAACATTCCAATGTATAAGTATAGGCAACAATTTTCTCAGTAGGACTCCTGAAGCTCACTAAATAATACCAAGAATTAATAAATGGAATGGCACAGCAAAGGAAACAATTAATAGCATGAAGAGAGAACCTGCAGAATGGGAGAAAATCATTACTGGGTAATTGTCCAACAGAGGATTAATATCCAGAATATATAAAGAACTCAAAAAATGTAACACTAAAACCCCAAATAGTTGCATCAATAAATTAGGAAATGAACTAAATGCTTCTTAAAAGAAGGCCAACAAATATATGAAAAAATGCTCATTATCTTTAGCAATTGTGGAAATGCAAATCAAAACAACACTGATATTTACTTCATTCAGAACAGCAGCCATTAAGAATGCAAATAATAATAAATTCTGGAGAAGATGTGGAGAAAAAAGAATACTTTTACACTGGGATTATAAATTAGTACAACCACTATGGAAATCAACATGGAGGTTCCTCAAAGGAATAGGAAGGGAGCTGCGCACAGTGGTGCACACCTGTAAACCCAGTAACTGAGAGGCTGAGGCAGGAAAATCCTAAGTTCAAAGCTGGTCTCAGCAATTTTTGAGACCCTATCTCAAAATAAAAAATAAAAAGGGGGGTGGGGTAGGGATGTGGCTCAGTGATTAAGTCCCTCTGGGTTCAATCCCCAGTACAAAAAAAAAAAAAAAAAAAGACTAGGAATGGAGCCACCATATAACTCAGCTATACCACTCCTTGGTATTTATCCTCAATAATTAAAGTCAACACACTAGAGTGATACATGCATAACCATGTTTATAGCGACACAATTCACAGCAGCCAAATTCTAGAACCAGTCTAGGTATTCATCAGTGGATGAATGGATAAAGAAATCGTGATACACACACACACACACACACACACACACACACACAAAATGGAGTTTCATTTGCCATAAAGAATAATGAAATTATGTCATTTGCAAGAAATAGATGGAACTGAGAACATTATGTTAAGTGAAATAAGCCAAACTCAGAAAGTCAAGGGTTGTGTGTTTTCATTCTTATGTGGAAGATAGAGAGAAAAAAGAAAAAAAATAGACAGGAAGGGGATCTCATGAAAATAGAAGGGAGACTAGTAGAGTAAAGGAAGGGAACCAGGTGAGGAAAGGGGGAGGAAAAAGGGAGGTAGTAGGTAATGAAATTGTCTAAATTATACTGTTATATTGTGTGCATGTATAAATATGTAATAACAAATCCTACTATACATATAATTATAGTTCACCAGCAAAAAAGAAAAAAATTATGAGAACCCCCTCCAAAAGACCAGAAAATAAAAAATACAGATTCTTCATATATATATATATTTATATATTATATAAATATATCAATATATGTATAAATGACACAGTTTTCAGTTCTAAAAATGAGCTAAAACTTCTAAGGAGATATAATTTCAAATGTCAAGAATGGTTTTGTGATACAATTTTGCATGTGATTTATAGGTTTTTGTTTTCTGCTTAGTGAAAATAAGTAAAAAGAATCTAGGCATGTCACTCAGAAAGCAAATGATGTGTAGTAACTGACGCTTTAATGATTAAGTTGACTAAAATGTCATAACTTGCAGTGAAGAAATTCTTGATTAAAGGAAGGATGACTTTCAGCTTTCAGAAGAAGGCTAGACTTTCCTTTCCAGATGATATAAAATCTGATAGAAATTCGTTGATTTAATCAGGCCAATTTCTGTGTTTTGAAGTAAAGCCACTTATCTGGCATTTTTCATTAAGACCCAAAAACATCTGGCTGCTTCCCAGAATACTGCACTGTGACAGATTATTTTATAAAGCTGTGGATCAGCTGCCTCTGTAATTTGTTTAAATTGATTATGTGTGCATTTCTTCACTTTCTGGGCTTAAAAGAAGGCTATACTTGGGTGAGGAAACAGTGTTGTTGTTTTAGTGACAAAAGGCCATTTTGGCCATGCTATATGACACAAGCATTCTGTCCTTTCCATTGTATTTAATTGTATTTTCAGTTTCATTTTTTTTTAAAGAAAGTTACTTTTAAATACTGTAATTTCTGTTTTGACTGAATTATGTAGCTTTAATCAAGTGTTTTAGAAATGGTGTTTAGAGTTCCATCCCGGTGAATAAGGTCTTTCTCAGCAACATAGACAAATGAATGAAAACAGAAGATGGACAGTGGAACTATGGTAGATTTGCAGCTTATTTAAGGATGAAAAATAGCAGCTTTATTTGAGCAAGGCTGGAATGAGTGTGAACTTGAGCAGATAGGCTATATGTGAAACAACTTGAGAATTCCTCTTTGGATGTACTGCAAAACTGGTTTACTTTAATGGACTTTGTTCTTTTTCAAATTTTTCTAATTTCTTATAACCTAGAGGTTTGTATCCTATTGATAATTAATCAGAATATATTGTTCACAATTTTTGATGATCATGGAAATGATAAGAGCCAGGAGAAGCCAAGGTGAGGAACTTCATATTGGCCTGAGTCCTATGAAAGCACAGTGAGAATGAGTAATACTAGCCTTCACTCCTGCATTCACACAAAAAAATATTTATCAATCCCACTGTTCTCTAAAACATATTAGAGATTCAAAGATAAATAAATATGTGGCCCAATGTCACAGAACATAAAAAAAATAGAAATGGTGTTTAAGATCAGACAAGCATCATTTAAACTATGTTCCAGAAAAGTAGTTGATTTTTATTTGTCCTTTCTCTCTGTTGACCTCTGATACAGAGATTTGCTGATGTGAGCTTTTAACTTAAAAAAAAATTACATCTCTGTAGTGAGTAATCACTTTCTAAAGTTGTATGATATCCATGTCTTATTGAAAGTCTATAGGAATTCCAAAGGCTGAGATTTTAAACTAGACTTGAATATATCAATATTTAGGTATCTTATTTTTAAATCACTTAAGAATGCAGACCTAGAAATCCACTAGCAAAATACCCAAAGAATGGAACCAGATTACCTGTTTTCCTTTTATTCAGACTAAGTACTGACCTGGGACACCAATGCCCATAGAACTGAGGTAACAATTTTATCATTGAAGGGAACTTCTTTGGTTTGGAAATGGACTGAGTTAAAAAGAATGAAACATGAGGTTTTGAGTTCTAGTTTTATTCATTTATTTCATAGAACCAGAAGGTAAGATTTGGTCAGCTACTCAATGCCACTTCATTGCCAGTTATTTTGTGGATTAGCCTTTCCTATTCTATTCTGACTGTTTCTTTCCTCCATGTTGAAGAAAATAAAAATGAATAGATATGGACCATTACCAATATTTACATTTTGCCTTCACTGATGCTTTTACATTGATTGGAAGTTTTTTATTTTTGCCTTGAAAATCCTTATATATTGGCCTCCAGACTCAGCTACTCATAGCAATTCCCTGGGGAGTCTGTTAAAAATGGACTTCCCAGTTTCATCCAGGACCTACTATCCTAAAAGCTTTTGAGGATGGAACTGGGGAATCTGTCAAGGTGATTCTTGGTTCAATTAGCCTTCTGCTGGTTCATTGAATGCCGTTGGTGGTCCCTTCATGGACAAGGGTAGTTTTTATTATTATTATTATTATTCTTTCTGTGCTTGGAAGGTCTCAGTCTTGACTTCCCCCTTAGAAAATGGGTGTTTTCTTTCACTGAAAAACTAATGCCATCCAGGAAACATGGCTCACATTTCCTTTTGTTTACCATGGTCAAAAAGCAAACCCTTCCTCTTTTGCTTTTCAGCAACTCCATTCCTATCTTCCGTTTCCTTTCACACCACCCTCCATCTTTTTTTTCTTTTTTAATTGTGTCTTTTCCATTTGATTTTTAAATAAGCACATATCTCCCCAATCTGGAAAATTCTCTCATACCTCTGCTATTATTGAATACTTTATTTTTTCTACCAATTTTCTAGAAAAAATGATGTATTTCTTCTTTATCACCGTTTTCTGACTCTTAATCTTATACTCTAAACCTGCCACCCCACCATAATTTCTCCTGTAATTATGAAATGAATTTTCCCTCTAGCACTTAGATTGGTGTTTCAAAGCAGGAAATAAAAAGTATGATGAGAACTATGAAAAGTTTTTTTTTTCCATGATGTTCTTTGGAAATGAATTTAGAAATACACCAAGGTCATATGAGTTGCACCTACTATGAAAATTTTATCAGTAAGTGTGATTGTTCCAAAAGACAACATCAGAAGACCAGTTCTAATTTATCCTTGTTTATCACAGCTTCTCTGGTCTAATAACTCACAATTTTGTAAGTTTTGATTGTAGTATCTGATGATGGATACTCAAATAGTTAATTATGGATACTCAAATAGTTAATTATAAGATATTTTGACCAGATCTCTCCTAATTTTGAGAATTTTGTTCTGTTTTTATAATGCAGGAATTCCTCCAGCACTAGAACATCAGAAAAATCCCTACATTGTATACATTCTCTAAATTTTTGGTTACGTATTTTTTCCAGTACTTTATTATGATTATGTATTATAATGTCATTATTATTATGATGGGGTATGTTTCACCATTGAGTGATTTATTGTATAACTGCACTTTGTGTCTTATTTTTGTCATTTTGTCTATAGGTAATAATTGCCCATTTATTCCCTTTGTTTAAATTTCTTTGAATGTCTAAGTCTTCCAACATCTTCTAACAGTTCAGTAAAATTTCCCTTGTTATAGAGCTCCACATGGTCAAAAGATAATTTTCCAGTTCCTATTTTTTTCTCTGCTTCTTGGAACGCTCTGCATCCTGCCCCAGAGTGCACTGTGTTCTCTAGGCCTGAGGTATTCTGTCACTCTGGTAATGCCTTTTGCCTCTCTTCTGTGTTTCCTACTTCCATGTCATCTTTTTTTATTGGTTTATTCCTTTGTTTTGGTGGGGCACATTCTCTAGTGGCTTCCTGAAAAAGGCTTCCTAGAGAAAGAATTCTCTTTTTTTTTTTGAATATTTTTTAGTTGTTGATGGACCTTTATTTTATGTATTTATATGTGGTGCTGAGAATTGAACCCAGTGCTTCATGCATGCTAGGCAAGCGCATTATCACTGAGCCACAACCCTGCCCCTGGAAAATGAATTCTTTTTTATTTTATTTTATTTTATTTTATTTTATTTTTTTATTGGTTGTTCACAACATTACAAAGGGAGAAAAAAGGGAAATTGCATGAAAATGAATTCTTTAGACTCTGCATAGCTGCATGGATAAGTTATGACTATAGGGTAATCAGAAATATCAGGTAGGTTTTTCACTGAGGGCCCCATCCAAAATGTCATTTTATATAAATTTTTTTCTTGGGAAGTTCAGTTTCTCCAGAGAAGAATTTTTATTTTCCTGCTGGGAGGATGCAACCTGAATGCTGATATTCTGGGGTTGAAGGAACTCAGGACTCAATGTACAGATTTTTACACAATTTTCCTGTTCAGAACTAAACCTTCCACTTGCTCTCGTTTGTGACTGTTGTGCTTGAATCACTGGAGAATAAACCTCAGAATTCTAGTAGGTGGTGATGGTTAGGATTTGGGAGTAGGGGTGTGCTGGTACATATCTGATAACCAGCTCTCTGAAAACAAAAGAGGAAATAAAGCTCAGATTTGTAGCAGTTGCCAATTCCTGTAGTATAAATACTCCCAATGTGGTTGATTGATTTCAGACTACCAGTGTGAGGAAGATCACTGAAGAGTTGGAAACCTGCTAACATTGAGCTCTTGCAAGCCCCAGTGCAAGCCAGCTTCAGCCCATCAATAGATGAAAATCTAAACTCAATTTTGTTTTAGCAACTACCCTGTACCTTTATCAAAATACACAGTGTCACCATTTGCTAAGTGTTTCTGAGGGGCAAGTTGGGTTCCTTCTTCTTGTCATGGGTTTAACTTTTCTCCTCTCTGCTAAAATGTTTCCTTAATTTGCTTTTCATCTTCAAATGTTAGGTTATGATCACTTCTTCATTATACTGAAGTTGGAGTTTGTGGTTTTTTTTGTGTCATCTTTGAGGTTTTGTAATTTTGAGAGAAAAAAAGGAGCAAAAATGTCTTTATCTTCATGAAACTTAAATTCTACTTATTCTTCTATGAAAACTAGAGTTATAAAATGACATCTTTTGTTGTTAACACATTTACAACAATGTCTAAATCTTTTAAATGAAATTTGTAGCACATGATCATGAAAAATAATTTTTTAATTTATTTACTTTTATATTTTAGTTCATTGTAGTTACATATAATAGTGGAGTTCATTTTGAAATATTCATAAATGCATACAATAGAATTTTGTACATTTCAGTCCCCAATGCTACATCCTGAAAAGTAAATTTTGACTTTATTGTATAGATCAAATTATTCAGCACGGGTTTGTAGCATACACATATCAGATGAGGGTATATTTGGAAATTACAGAAGCTCATGTTGGGATTTTGAACTTAAAAGATGTGAAGGAAAGTAGGTAAGTTGAAGGAGATACCAAGTTTTGAGTTACCTTGTGCTAGACCCTCATAGTTCTTATTTGTTATTATAGCCAAAAGCATTATAATTGAGTTCTGAGGTACATTATTTTGGGGGATGGAAGAGGAAGGTGGGCTTGAGGACATCTTTATTCAGGTTTCAGTTTAGAAATACAGAATTGAAAATGCATAATGTGCCAATAAAATATATACAGCTTTTAGATGTTAATAGTGCAAATGATCTGCTACATTTTCTATATTGTCCATAGTGGTTTTTAAACATTTATTTTAAAGTTGTAGGTGGACATAATACCTTTATTTTTTTTATGTGGTGCTGAGGTGTTTTTTGAGACTGGATAACATAGAAGTGGAGGTTTAGGATTCTCAGAGCTTCAGTACCAGAGTGTGGCTCTGCCAAGTGCTAGTCATGGGATCTTGAGCAAGTTTCATCTCTTGGTACCTCAGTATTCTCATCTGTAAAAACAAGCATAGGCTTGTTTTAAGGATTAAATGAGTGAACACATTTAAAGTACTTAAAATGTGAAGCACGATATGTTATTATGTTACGACAGTTATTGTTGTTGGCAGTAATGATGACCAAACTCTAGATGGATGAAAGCTCTGGCCCTGGGGAAAAAAAGAACCAAAGAGTTATTGGTAGGTGATACTGGTGAATATTTTTTTTTTTGTATATTTGGAGTGGAGGAGGCTTTTATATTTATTGACACAAAAAATCATAAACTCTAAAGTAAAAGATTGATAGTTGTGAATAAATAAAATTTTAACTTCTGACTGAGGGAGGACTCGTCAAAACAAAGTCAAGAGTGAAACACAACTGGGAAAAATAATGACAGAACAAATGACAGTGAAAAGTAAATATAATCACCAATCAACTGGAGCATGGCAAACAGCCTAAAAGAAAACTCTGAGAACAGCCATTCACTGAAAAAGAAGTTACAAATGGCAAGTAGAGATTAGCCAAGGCCCTCAGAGTAATTGAAAGAAATTTAAAACAAGACAATGATATTTTTCATTGATTGGGAAGGGTGTGAGTGGAGTGTGGGAAGATGTGTGAAGGGATACATAGCCACCATTTCCAAAGTCACCAGTCAAGGAAGACTGTCTTTTGGGAGTGGGATTATCTTGGCCTCTGATGCAAGTGACAGCTCTCTTGAGTGCTGTTCCTTGCAGATTCATTTATTGGAAAAATGCTTTGGCAGGTTACCTGTGATTTAATGAGGCCTTTTGCTGTGCATGAGTCACAGGTGGCAATCACTTCGAGTTCCTATGAGCCAAGCAAGTTCATCATTTTAAAAGCCTCCTTTCTGAAGAAGCCAGAATTGGCTGGTACTTGGTCATTTGCTTGGGTTCTGACATCATTTTCTGAGACACCCTTACTGTAGATCTCTGTGTACTTCTTGCTCAGGGATCCTGTCTCTGGAGGAAACAAAATGTAAAACCAACCCTTAGGATTTCTGGAGGAGAAAAGGACTAGACTGGTTTCTGGGTTCATTTATTCAATAAATATTTATGGAGTACTTACTTCGTGTTAGATTCTGTTTGAAGCACTGAGCAAATGGGGTGAAAGTAAGGGTTTTTTGGAACTTATATTTTAGAAGGGAAGAGACAGATAATTTAAAAAACAAGTAAGAATTTCTGATGGTTGCTATGAAGAAGATAAAATCAGGTAATGAGAGGAGTGGAGGTACTCAGATAAACACACACATCTGTCAAAATAGTGCATCTCAAATTTCAATGTGCATCAGAATCAACTGAAGGACTTATTAAAACAGATTTTGGGCCTCATCCTGAGTTTTTGATTAAGTAGAGCCTGATGTGAGCCCCAGAGGATAAGTTTTCAGATGCTACTGCTGCTCTGGGGATCATATTTTGAGAACTACCAATGTCAGGGATAGGTGGTCCCTCCAAAGAGATGTTGGTTGGGTAGAGACCTAAGTGATGAGACAGAACCAATGAAGTGAACATGATCAGTGGAGGGCTGGGGAGTGGGAAAGGGGAAGAGCTTTTCAAGCAAACCTGTTTGTGGGTTGGAGAAAGCAGAGTCTGTGAGGCTGCAGTGTAATGACCTTAGAAGACACTGGCCACAGATAAAATCAGAGAAGATGGAGGGCCAGCCATGTGGAGCAGTGGTCCTCTAATCTGAAAGTATACTTATAAAACCCTGAAACAATGCTGAGGCCCACCCTCCAGAGACTCTGATTTAATTAAACTGGGTTGCACTTAGGTATTTCTGATAGCTCCTTAGGTGATTTGGATAAGCAGCCTAGGCTGAGAATGATTGACGTAGGCCTTTAGTAGCCCCGGAAAGATGATTTTATTTCGAATGTGATGGGGAACCATTGGAGAATTTTAAATGGTAGGGGATAAGTTGGGGTCAGTTTCTGGCTGCTGGTTGTAGAATGGAGTTTCATTTAAGTTGGACTCCCGCCTGCCTCGAGGGTCTCACTGCTGTCTGCTCTCCAGCTATTGATGTTTCCTTTGTCTTGCCTCCCTTTGTTTGGATCTGGTTCTCTTTTTCTTGCTCCCTCCGCCGCATGGGAGACCATTCTTCAGTTCCATAGCTGGGGATCTTTTGTACCCCATGCAAGCGCCTGAACCCAACCAGACCTCTGCTCACCCAGGAAGGGAGGTCAGACATGACTAATATTCTAGGAAATCATCTTACTAGGTATGAAGTATGAGTGGGGCATTTGTTTTTCAGACATTCTCTATTACATGCTCACATGGATTTAAGCATAAAATGATTTATGGCTTATCAAGTAATTAAAAGTTTATTTTGCTAAAGAAAGGAAGAAAGTAAGAAAAGATTCACTATTTGTTATATTGTAACTCCAGGATCAGTGCCTTTGAAAACTCTGTATGATGAAAACATCAAAGTCAGTACACAGCTTTGGAAGAAATAATTACAAATGTTAATATAATCTTACAATGTTTTACTTTTCTACTGACTCTATTTTGCTACTTCAGAATTTGCTAAATATAAGTAGGCAGGATTATAAGATAGGAATGTGGTTTATATGTGGAGACTGACCTTTTGACTTCATTCTCAACAGTTGCTAAATATTCTCTTATACAGTAATGAAGTTGTTTATAGTAATAAAAATTGCATTGCAAAAATTTCTTAGGTGATCTAAGCAAAAATTAGACACCTAGAATAGGAAGAAAATAATTCATTCCTGAAGGCTTGCTCTAGACAGGAGTAGTATATTTGTGAAATCATTGTAATGTATTCCTGGAGAAATTGTACTTAGGAGTTTCATTGTCTTCCCACCAAAGAACCAGGAGGTAGGAATGGTGGAAACAATCAGCCAAGAAGGTCAGGGATGCAATAAGTTGTATGTCTTGAATGACTATAAAATTTATGGCCCTAGTTAAGTTCCAGTGAAAATGGAATTACAAAATGAACAAATGGATGTTTTCACATCATGCTTATCTTTGCAGTAAAATGCATATAAATACCCATAGTGGTCTACTATTACTTTCTATTTAATACTACCCTCAGCCTTTCTTCTGGAAACAATGCTCACTTTTCTTTGGGAATGGCTCAAGCTCCCAGTAAGCACTGCCATTTCTTTATATCATGCTGCCCCTTCACTGCTCCCATCTGTTCTCTTGCCAGGGCCATAGTGATGAGCCAGGAGTGGGTTCCTGACTGAAGCTGGTACTCCCCTTGAAATTTTCAGCATTATTGGGAAAAACTCAATTACTTTTGGCTGTGGAAAGAGGATATAAGTTGTGAAACTCAGGAGCTTCGGATACCCAGGTTTGCTGTCCAGGGGAGAAAGCCAGTCTGCAATGAGAATGTCATATGGTGGAGAGAAGTATACCTCCTGCAGTTGGTGGCTTGGTCCCTTAATAGATATCTTAGCGCTCTTTCTATATTTTCATCTTGCTTAAAATAATCTAAGATGGGTTTTTGCCACTTAAAAAAAAAATCCCTGATGAACACATAGGCTCAGTAAGTAGGAAAGATGTTTAACTACAGGCTAGACAACTATTGTCTTCAAAGTAAGCCTGAGATTTACACTCTCTGAACTAGGTTGATTATTGAACATGACTGAAGCCCATGGATTTAAATCAGTAGAAATCTCATAGATGACTGACTGACTGATTGTCTTCTGATAAGTATTTAGTGGTTCACAAAGCCAGTGAAAAAACCTAAAGACTCAGTCTCTTTTGGTTAATCAGGACAGTTGTCCAAACTCATTCTGTGTCTCTATTATGCATTCATGATTAATTTAGTTGGACTGATAGGATCCAGTCACTCTATCCCCTAACTGAAAAAGAATTCCTTTCTAAAACCCGAATCAGGAGCCCCTCAGCATATATACTCTTGAAACTACTTATTGGCATATAACCTGGTGGTAAGAGTTTGTCTTTACTATCCTTTTATCCATGCATAACCTCTCTTCTTTGTGGGATTCCCTGCGTGTTCAAGAAAGTACTATTTCAGGAAGTCAAATGATACATCCTAGATTTTTAACTTTATGTTTTATCTTAAACCTTCCCAGCCTGGAGTCAGTACTCTGCTGGTGATCAGTTGAAGAATTTGATAAACCACTTAGTACTGAGTGAAATTCATCAACAGTGGTTTATTTTGTTGCCCTTTTCAGTCAGTACTCACCTTTTAAATCACTGGATTGAGTTAGTTGAGGATTTAAAATGCAAAGTAAGAAGAAGAGCGAAACTTTTATTTATTTTTTTTAGTGGAAGCAGTACCCAAGTTCCAGCAAGAGAGGCCAATCAATTTGTTGATACTGAAATTCTTCTCTTAGAGGGGAGCCTATCATCCAGCATAATTATTTAATTACTCTTGGTAAATAGTCTTTCTATCTCAACTGTATATTCTGGTGTGGCTCCTTCATCATTATTCTTGTATGAATAAATCATACCTTCATATAGTGAAATGATAGGTAGCATGTATAGCAAGCTGCATGTGCTAGATACTGTGCTTTCATACTTTCTCTCACTAAAGTCAATCTTCAGAACAATGCTCTGAGATAGGTATTATTGTCCCCATTTTACAATGGGGGAAACTAAGCAAAGAGTACCTCAGTCACTTGGCTAAAGTCATATGACCAACAGGAAACATAACTCAGGTTTGCTGATTCTGCGGCTTCTTTTGTGTGCTACATATTTTCCAAAGTTTGGTTTTCCATATGGTTTTGATACAACTAGAGACACTCACCAGTGCTGCGTTCTGTATACTGGACTCCTTGCCTGAATGAGTTACCTCCTTACCTGCTTTAGGTAGTGGGCAGTGGTTGCATGGTAATTCCAAGAGAACAGCAATCCTCTAGCAGCTCACCATGGATCATAACTTAACTCAGCTATGGAAGAGTGTTGGTATCAACTAATAATAATTAAATGATGATTCACAGACTGAGTGCAGGTTGTTTGTCTGCTATTTTGATCAAAGGTTGATTCCATGGGATAACTAGGAATTATTTTATGTTCCTTATGGTGGTTGAGTTATTGATTCAGAACCTATGAATCTCTTAATAACTGCTTATGATATGGTTCTGAATCCTAGAGGAATATCAGAAATGGTTCGGAAGTGAAAGTTCTAACTGGACTGGAATGATAC
Source organism: Spermophilus citellus (assembly GCF_964194105.1). NCBI lineage: Eukaryota > Metazoa > Chordata > Mammalia > Rodentia > Sciuridae > Spermophilus > Spermophilus citellus. The sequence goes on from NC_138192.1 coordinate 99,081,048, forward strand.
TCTTAACTTATATATTAATGTATCAGTACATTAGCCCCCCTTCTCCTCAGAGGATACATTCCAAAATACACAGTGAATACTTAAAACCTTAGATATTAGTGAACCCTATACATAAGCACTGTAATACTGAGATGGAGACCGCTATTAAGTGACTAATGGGCAGGAAGTATATACAGTATGGATACACAGGACAAAGGGATGATTTATATCTATGATTTATTTCACAGTATGAAATTTCATGTTACTCAGAATGGCACATACTTTAAAACTTATGAATTGTTTATTTCTAAAATTTTGTATTTGATATTTTCAGACCATGGTTGACTATGGATAACTGAAACCATGAAAAGCAGAACCATAGATAAATTAATTATAATGAACATCTCATTATTAATCTAGATAAATATATAAATATTCTTGTTCCAAACTGAATTAGAACTCCAAGAATCAAAAATTTTAAAGATGGTTTATTTATTTTTCTGTTTTAAATGATATGTTGTATATTGCAGTGTTTTTTTTTTTTTTAATGTTGCATAGTTTTTCCAGCTTCTTCAGAAGACACCAATGCCTTAGTGGAATAGATCTACATGAATCTTTACTGATCTACAATCTTGAGACAATACCTTACTACATGACAGCACAAAACAGTTTGCCCTGTGTGTACATGGCTGTTTTTAATATTTTTCAGCCTTGACTGTGACCCAGCAGATAATACTGGACTGATGTCTGAACTGAAGGCCCATAAGAGATGGTGGGGAGGGCAATGGAAAGAATCCTAAACTAGCAGTGAAAAGGCTTATGCTTTGCCTTATCAGCTATGGGACCTCAATTTTCATTTTTATTGGCTTTAAAATTAGGTGACTAAGTGAAATGTTCTGCAGGTTTCATTTCAGTTTAAAAGTTGAACTTCTCTAATGCCAAAGTAATTGGAGATAGTTTGCATGTGCCTGATTACAAAACCTTTTGGAAATAGAAGATAATTAATGACATACTATGTTGTTCACTGTCCTGGGATAGAAATTGAAGGCAGGAAGGCTTGCAGAAAGCCTCAGCTTAGTTTGTGAGATGGCTTGCCTCCTATTTCCTTCAAAATGATGAGGAGAGATTTTAATCTCTATCATGTTTTAGCATCTGTGGTTTCTTTCATGTGCAAGTATCATAGTGAGTGTCAAGAACTACAAGGTAATTTACAATAATATGGTGGCTTCACATAATGTGCGTGCATTTCAGAATAATAGTTTTAGAAGTGCTTTTGCTTAAGTATGATTATATTCAAAAAGGAAGAACTTTGTAAGTGATAGCAGTTACCTGTGAATTTCATATTTAAGCACATTAATGGCAGGAGCTGATCTTGCATTCTTTGATGTGCACTATTTCTAACCATCTTTGGTTCCTTCTCTACATAACAGATATAGAAGGATTTTGACAGAACCCAAGAGCTTATAATCCAAGACAATGTGATTTATTTTAATTCAGAGGCTAAAAAGTATTAAAATAAATTTTCTTTTTGAAAGAAAACATTTGAAAAATGTTTTAAAACTGGTATGTGGAAATATATGGAAATGGTATGTGGAGAATTACATACTGGAATTAGGAACATTTTGTATTGCAGTGGGCATGTTATGCATTCATTTTCCAGACAGCATAAATGCTAATTTATATCAGAGCATTCCACATTTTAGGAATAGGTGTCACTTCCATTAATCTCTTTCTTCCCATTCTTTTTATCCATTACCTAATTTGGCATTTATTGCCACTCTTCTGGATTATTGTATTAGTCTCCTAGAAAACTCCTGGCTCTTACTCATTTCTGAATATGATTTTGCAGACACTCATCAAATAGATCAAACCCATATATGTTCAGGTTAAAGCCTTCAATGACTTTCTATTGGAAAATAAAAAGGAAATAAACCCAGCCACTGTAGCTTGGTAGTAAAGGTCCTTGACACTCTTGTGTGATGAGTGAATTAGACTTTTTGGAGGAAGAGGGAAGACTTAAATATTCCATGTAACCATATTATTTTCAGCTCCTTTTGTAGCTATGTATATCCTTCTTTAGATATTATTATGAGAATTTGTTGGCGAAAGAATGTTGGATCAAACTATTATGTTAGTACAAAAATTTTAATTAAAATACTTATATTTGAATGTCTTTTAGGGAGGATGAGAAAGGGACTGGAGAGGTAACATATAAATAAAATGTACACAATCCTTCTACAAATAAATAGAGGAAATCAGTGGATTGCAGAAAGACTGTACTTCCTAAGAAAATCTCTCTCATATATAGCAAACATGCTGCTACATTGCATAGTCAGTTATTGTGGTATTCAGGTTAATCAAATAAATCTCTAGAAAGTTACCATAGAGACTACATACAAATTACTAAACTACAAAGGATTTGTGTAAAATGAAACACACCGCATCTAACCACAGTGAACTTCGCTTTAGAAAGTGTTTCAAGATCTTAAAGCGCTACTGTAATTGTCACCATAAATGTCAGCTAGCATGATTCTGAAAATGTGCCAGAACACCCATGAAAAGAGAATTTGGTAGTAGTAGTGACTATTTATTAGATCCTAATTATGTGTACATGTCTACTCCCTTGTTCAATCCTCCAGTGTCTGAGAGGTGAGGTGTGAAGTGCACTCTCTCTGAAGCACAGTGGCTAAGTAACTAACCCAAGGTCACTTACGTAGGTAGTAAGTGGTGGAGTTTGGCTTAAAACCCTAGGCAATTTGGTTTTCCAATCTGTTCTTAACCACTAATCTGTATTGCCTCTTAATTCCGTGCTCTCAAACTTTGGTGTACATAAAAATCATCTCGGTGAGTTGCCAAGATGCAGATCCTGGGACTCCGATCTTAGAGAGGGTTGGATTCAATAGATCTGGTGCTCAACCTCGTAATCTGCATATAAACAAACAGATACAAACAGCTGTAGTTTTGCAACTATACTCTGAGGATTATCATGTTGTATGTGCTATCTCAGGTTTTTATGATATATAAACAGACACAAACATATCCATAGTGTCATCTCTACCAAGTTTACTGTTCCCATACAGTCAGTGTACTGGAATATACTCTAGAGAAAGATTTATTTATTTAACTAATTAAATTAAATTTATTTATTTAACTAAATTTATTTATTTACTATAACTATTAGCTATGTGACTTTGGTCAGATCTCTTGTATTAGTTAAGGTTCTTCAGAGAAACAGAACTGATAAGATATGTGTGTATATATTTAGAAAGAGATTTACCATCAGGATTTGCTTCGTGTGATTATGGAGGCCAGTGAGAACACGATCTGCCATCTGGATTTGCCTGTGGGAGACCTGAGAAAGCCAATGGTGCACAGATATCACAGGGTATCTAAAATGCTCCCTTTTGCACAGGAGGCTGGTCTTTTTGTTCTATTTAAGCTTTCAATTGAATGGACGAGACCAACCCACATATGGAGGGCAATCTGCTTTAACTCAAGTTAACTGATTCAAACATAATCTTATCCCAAAATACCTGCCAAGTTGATGCATAAAATTACCTATCACAATGCTGAAGCCATTTAAGTTTCACAGGTAAAATTCCATGGGTAAGATAAACAGGGATTGGGCCATGAATATGACTACATATAACAGAGGCGCTAAATGGATGATTATGGCACATACCCTGACAATGGATGGCTTTAGGTTGGCTCCCTCAGAAATGTCCCACCTGATATTTTCTAAAATTTGGATTACTGGTAGTTGCTAATAAACTCTACCTGAAAAAACTATATTTTGGGTTTCTTGAAAAATAAAATTGATGACCTAGTCACATTACAAGACCACAATGTGACTGAGTCATAGTGCTACCAGTAGGAGGGGTTTGTGGTCTCCTGTATTCTCATTACTCCTCATATGTTGTTCACTTGGTCCACTGCGTTTCTCACAGCCTTTATAGGCACTTGAGTTTTTTACCTGTACCTTGCTGGCTATTAAACATCTATGTCTGTTCTACATCTATGATTAAAAATGACAAAGGTAGGACTTAGGGTGTAGCTTAGTGGTAGAGTGCTTGCCCAGTTTGCACCAAGCCCTAGGTTAGATGCCTGGCATGGAGTAGGTGGGGAAAGACAAAGCATAGAAGTAGGATTTCTGAAGCACAATGAATACAGAGCTGTCAAAGCTATTTCTTTATTGTGTGCATGTCGTTTATCACCTTTCTCAGAATTGCCTTCTCTGGGCTCTTCAGATCACTACCTGCTTCTTGAATTAATAAAAGGATGCTTTTATATCCCTGCATATTTTTTTGGTAGGAAGTTATAGAAATTGTGAGCTAAGTTTTTCAGAATCACTAAGTGAGGTCACCAGATGAAAAGATGGAGGACCATTGATATAAGAATAGAACCTGCTAAATTTGCATGGGATTGAATTATTTCACAAAACAATTTCAAATGTGAGAGTTCTCTCTCCTGCATCAAGTCTGGCTTTATGGGAAAAACAGAATGGGAAGTTGTTTAATAGTCAGGTTTCAATTTTACATAGCCTCATTACTCCCTCAGTTGCTCCCTGAATGCTGGAATTACTTCACCAGAGAAAAGCCTTTTATTTTATAATGGGAAAGAGAGTTCATATAGCAGAGATTGGAGAGCAGCAGCACATGGCCCAAATTGACACAGGAATGAAGTGGTGATATTAGAGCCATGTTGCAAATAGATTTTGGTGGGGGGAATGGGGAAAAGATGAAGCCCAGGAGCCTTGTATGTCTGACAATAGTAGAGGGAGAAAGGATACAGCCATGGAGAAGTTTAAAGGACCAAGATTCTCCTTCCTGAGTGTTCAATGTGCTTGGTCTAGCAACATCTTCTTTTACATTTTAACATGCTGAGGTTTTTTTTTTCTTTTTTGACAAAATTTATATAAGTTGCCTTTGGGGCCTGAAAATTAATTCCATCAGGCATATGGTTTGCAAACATGCTCTATTTTTCTGTGTTTAAAAATGCATTTCAGATGTATAGCATTATTATAGTTTCTCTAGAAGTCATCCTTCATAAAAGTTATTCAGTAATGTTAGAATTTCTGTCAGTTTCTTGGCAAACAGTATTTGATTATAAATTTATGCTCCATAAGGACACACAACTTTAGAAGTATTCTGGAATGTTTCCAAATTTTATTTTGGAATTGAGCATTTTGGTTACTGTTTAATAATATTAATTGATAATAGTTTATTATAGTCATAAATGTGTTAAGTTGAAAGAACTGTTGTATTTCATTTCAGCAAGAGTGTTTTTTCTATTCTCTTTCCCAGAGCGACTATTTGAATGTTGATTTTTGTGTGAAAAGTTTTTTTTTTTTTTTGGTACTTGGATTCCTGTGGAGAAATTGTATGAAGACCATAGAAAGGAGGAGAGAGAGAGAGAGAGAGAGAGAGAGAGAGAGAGAGAGAGAGAGAGAGAGAGAGAGACCTAAGTTTTAATATCTAATGTTACATTTCTGCTTGGGAGGTATATGCCTGCCTCTAGATTTTCCATCCCTAGATTTTCTATTTCTTTGTCTTTCTATTAAATTTGAACACATTTTTAATACATTAAGGTCATCATTAACTCTAGCCATTTTCTTATCATAGCTTATTTTCTTCTTGAATACATTTGTAGCTTTTTTATTTTTAAATCACCTACTAGTTTGTTTATACATCCCTTTTCCTTTAAATCATAGGAGGAGAAATATTATACTTAGCAAAACTTTCGTGCTTCCTATGCTGTCCTTTGGAGTAATTTTAGGAAATTACTGACTATAGCTCTTAGAAGATTGCTTATGCCATTCTGTTAGGAACTGTAGTCTTATTTGGCTCAGAGACAAAATAAGCTTAGTTCCCAGGGCCCTTGCAGTTAACATCTTTTTCCTCCAACCAGATAATAGACTCCATGTAAGAGATGGTTTTAGAAAGGAAACTTTAAACCCCAGGGGTTTATTTCTGATCTACAGGGATAGGTGATAATGGTGCTTTCACTTGGAACAAAGACTGAGATATTTCCTGCCTCTTCAACTCAGGTAAAGGACGAAAAGTAAGAAAAAAATATATTGTTTTAGAAAAATAAATATATGGGCTTAGAGGAAGGCTGTTCTGTGTGATGTAGGTATTTTAATTAGAAAGATGAATGATTTGTATTTAAATAAGAGTAGTGATCAAACTATCCTGGGCATTTAAATGGCAGAATATATAGTAAATTTTTATTTTATGTTAAAATTATGTTATATATAATTATATGTAATAGTAGGATTTGGTTTTACATTTGTACACATAAACACAATAGAATAATATAATTTGGCCAATTTCATTCCCTAGTACTTCTCCTTTCTTTCTCCTCCTCCCTCTCCCTGGTCCCCTTCCTATACTGTGCTAATTTTTTCTTTTTCTTTTTTTTTTTAAGGAGAGAAAAATGAATTGTAAAAACAATTAAGAATAACTTGTATATTTTGTTCATGATCCATTTATCTTCATTCTTGTTCTCTTTTTCCCTTGAAACATATATAAAGAAAGATGGTATATTGATGAGCTATTTAGGGTGTTGGTGGAAAGAAAACCTCTGAGCAGATGCTGATGCCCAGGGTCACTGCATACAGTTTGGGACATTTAAAGTGGAGTAAACTGCAAATAGCTCATCTCTGTGACTGCTAGATTTACCACAGTGGGGTTTCCATTTTGGCCTTAAAATCTCTGGTTAGGTTTTTTTCTTCAACTCAGAGTTCCTCCGGACCACTCATGATGGTGCTGACTGATGCCAACTAATTTCTTTTACCAGCTCTAGAGGCTGAGTAAAAGTCTGAGTCTGGAGCAGAACCAAACGTGGAAGCTGGGGTTTCTGTGCTAGTTCTGGGACTAGAGGGACAGGGAGTTGAACAAGTGATGACACATTGGAATCATGGAGAAGAAGCAGCTTTACAAACACTTGGTTTTCTACTCTGTGTGAGAATCACTGTGTTGAATTAGAAATTTCATTTACTTTCTTCTCATTGTTGATAACATCCTAAGTTTAGTAGGAACTTGGGTATCATTAGAGACATAAGGCAACTGAATAGGTATTAAACTAAGTAAACTGACTTAGTCTGCTTAAAGGTAGGAGCACTGCTTTCATTTTATTTTTTAATTTATTTTTTATTTCTTGATATACATGGCAGTAGAGTGTATTTTGACATATTATGCATACATAGAATATGTATGACTTGTTCCAGTCCAGATCCCATTATTATGGTTGTATATGATGTGGAGTTACATTGGTCATGTATTCATATATAAGTATAGGAAAGATAAGTCCAATTCATTCTGTCTTTTATATTCCCATCTCTCTCCCTTCCCTTCATTCCCCTTTGCCTAGTCCAATGAACTTCCTTGTTGTGGGTTAGCATCCACATGTCAGAGAGAACAGTCTGCCTTTGGTTTTGGGGGACTAGCTTATTTTGCCTAGCATGATATTCTCTAATTATATACATTTACTGGCAAATGCCATAATTTCATTCTTCTTTATGGCTAAGTAATATTCCATTGTGTATATATATCACATTTTCTTCATCCATTCATCTGTCATAGGGCACCTAGGTTGGTTCCATATCTTGGCTATTGTGAATTGAGCTGCTATAAACATTGAAGTGGTTGTATCACTGTTAGTATGCTGATTTTAAGTCCTTTGGGTATAAACCAAAGAATGTGATAACTAGGTTAAATGGTGGTTCCATTCACGTTTTCTGAGGAATCTCCCATACTGCTTTCCAGAGTGGTTGCACTAATTTGTAGTTCTATTAGCAATGTATAAAGAACCTTTCCCCCCATATCCTCACCAACATTTATTGTCATTTGTATTCTTTTTTTAAAATTATTCTAATTAGTTATTCATGACAGTAGAATGCATTTTGGCACATCATATATAAATGGAGGATAACTTCTCAGTCTTCTGTTGTTCATGATGTAAAATCACACTGGTTATACAATCATATATGTGTATGGGCTAATAATGTCTGATTCACTCTACTCTCTTTCCTTCCCCACACCCTCTCCCTCCTTTCACTCCCCTCTGCCTAATGCAAAGTACCTTTATTTTTCCCTTGCCCCATGATTGTTACTTGTATTCTTGACAATTGCCATTCTGAGTGAGATGGAATCTCAGCATAGTTTTGATTTGCATTTCTCTAGTTGCTGGAGATGTTGAACATTTTTTCATATATTTGTTGGCCAGTTGTATTTCTTCTTCTGTGAAGTGTCTGTTGAGTTCCTTAGCCCATTTATTGATTGGGTTATTAGTATTTTTTTGGTGTTAAGTCTTCTGAGTTCCCTATATATCCTGGATATTAATGCTGTATCTCAGGTGTAGGTGGCAAATATTTTCTCCCATTCTGTTTCCTTTGCTGTGAAGAAGATTTTAGTTTGATATCATCCCATTTACTGATTCCTGATTTTTTCTTCTTGCACTTTAGGAGTCTTATTGAGGAAGTCAGTTCCTAAACCGACTTTATGGAAAGTTGGGCCTACATTTTCTTCTAGTTGGCACAGTGTCTCTGGCCTAATGCCTAGGTCCTTGATCAACTTTGAGTTGAGTTTTGTGCAGGGCAAAAGATAGGGGCTCAATTCCATTCTGCTACATATGGATTTCCAGTTTTGCCAGCACCATTTGTTGAAGAGGCTATATCTTTCCTCCAATGTATGTTGATGTCAGTATCCTTTAAATGCTGAACTTCATAAAGCATACGTAGTTTGAATTATTTTGTTTGAAAGAGAAGTGTGGAAAGAAATGATATGAAAAAAAAATGATATGCTTCCTCATGTAACTCAACGCCCTGATCCATCAAAGTTAGAAAAGTTGCAGTCACCTTGGGTGAATTTTGGTTTCTCTCTTGTTCTTGTAAGACCTGTTCTCTCTCACACTAGTATTCTCTAACAGCTTCCTACTGGTGGTGTGTATTTGACTGAGTAGCTTCCAGTGAATTTAGTAATTATTGAGCTCAATTGTCTTTCACTTACTATTTCAGTGCCCACCTATTTCCTCAAGATAATTTATAAATATAATTTACCTTTGTAAATATTTCTTTTTGTGCATGATATTACACTTTAATATTTAAAGTTTCCAAATTTATTTTCTGCTTTTGATAAGCTCAAAAAAAAATCAAGCTCTTCGGTTATTTTCTTTAATCTACACCAGTAAATTAGATTAGGTTGCATGGGACTTTGATTTTGAGATTGCTAAACCCAAGAGATCACGTAAAACCCAGAAGCTGTGTGGCCAATTCAGAATCCCAGCAAGGTGAGTGCACTGCACAGTTGAGTTTTGTGCAGGGCGAGAGATAGGGGCTCAATTCCATTCTGCTACATATGGAACACAGAATTGTTGAAGACACTTACTAAATAATAAGAAGAATAGTTGTCATTTGGGGAGTAGTTTCTAGTTTGTGGATTCTTTATATAAATTATCCCAAGGCAACCAAGTAGGAAGGTATAAATACAGTTCAAAATTCTTTTCTTTATATTGAAGGGATTCACCATACCACTGTGCTAAGTTAACTTTCTGCTTATGTTCTTCCACTATTAAAATAATTTTATTTGGTCAATGTGATATGTTTATACTTTCTCACAACCATAGCTTATGTTGTTTTCAAAGAATAATTGTATTGAGATATAATTTATGCTAATGACAGTATTTATCTATTTCATGTACATGACTCAATGGCTTTAACATATTCACAAAGTTGTGCAACAATCGCTACAATCTTTCATCACTTACCCCCCAAAATACCTATGCCCATTAGCAGTCACCCCCTTCTCGCCTCCATCTACCCTTCCACAGCCAGAAACCTACTTTTTATCTATGAAGATTTGCCTGTTTTTGATATTTCAAATAAATGGGACCATTATAAGTTGTCTTTTAAAAATGTTTTTTAGTTGTTGATGGACCTTTAATTAATTAATTAACTAATTAATTTAGGACTGGATTGTTTAACATAGCTGAATGTTTTGAAGGTTTAGCCACCTTGTAGTATGAATTGGTACTTCATTTCTTTTTATTACCAAATACTATTATTTTTTTGTTTGGTATACCATATTAGCTTATCCATTCATCAACTGATGGACATTTGGATTGTTTTTACTTTTTGGTTATTATGAATATGCTGTTATGAACATTCATGTATAAGTTTTTGTGTGAAAATATGTTTAATTTCACTTAGATATACAAGTAGGAGTGTAATTGCTGAATCATAGGGTAATTCTAACATTTTTTAACAATTAATATTAAGATTTTAATCTGCCAAACTCTACCTGCTAGTTATTTAATTTGATATGGATTTCATACAATGTTCATGATACAAACATATCCTAATTGGATCTTTTTTAAAGACATGTTGATATTTTTTTAAGATTTCAATTTGTTATATATGACAACAAAATGCATTACAATTCATATTACACATATAGAACACAATTTTTCATATCTCTGGTTGTACACAAAGTAGAGTCATATCCTTCGTATCTTTATAGACATACTCAGGGTATGATGACCATCACATTCCACCATCTTTCCTATCCCTATGCCCCCCCTCCCCTTTTCCCCTTTGCCCTATCTAGAGTTCATTTACTCCTTCCATCCTTGTGTCCCCACCATCCTGTGCAACATATTGTGAATCAGCATCCTTAAATCAGAGAAATCATTTGGCACTTAGTTTTTTTGGGATTGGCTAATTTCACTTAGCATTATATTCTCCAGCTCCATCCATTTATCTGCAAATGCCATGATTTTATTCTCTTTTAATGCTGAATAATATTCCATTGTGTATATATACCACATTTTCTTTTAAAAAAAATTTATATATAACAGCAAAATGCATTACAACTCTTATTACATATATAGGGCTCAATTTATCACATTTTCTTTATCCATTCATCTATTGAAGGGCACCTAGGTTGGTTCCACAGTTTAGCTATTGTGAATTGTGCCACTATAAACATTGATGTGGCTGTGTCCCTGTAGTATGCTGTTTTTAAGTCCTTTGGGTATAGACTGAGGAGTGGGATAGCTGGGTCAAAAGGTGGTTCCATTCCCAGTTTTCCAAGGAATCTCCATACTGCTTTTCATATTGGCTGCACCATTTCACAGTCCCACCAGCAATGTATGAGTGCCTTTTTCTCTGCATCCTCGCCAACACTTATTGTTGTTTGTCTTCATAATAGCTGCCATTTTGACTGGAGTGAGATGAAATTTTAGAGTAGTTTTGATTTGCATTTCTCTAATTGCTAGCGATGATGAACATTTTTTAATATATTTGTTGATTGGTTGTATATCCTCTTCTGAGAAGTGTCTGTTCAGGTCCTTGGCCAATTTATTGATTGGGTTGATTTTTTGGTGCTTAGCTTTTTGAGTTCTTTATATACCCTAGAGATTAGTGCTCTATCTGATGTGTGAGGGGTAAAAATTTGCTACCACGATGTATGCTCTCTATGCACCTCACAGATTTTTTTTTTTTTTTTGCTGAGAAGAAACTTTTTAGTTTGAGTCAATCCTATTTATTGATTCTTGATTTTAATTCTTGAGCCAAAGGAGTCTTATTAAGGGAATTGGGGCTTAATTCCACATGGTGGAGATTAGGGCCTACTTTTTCTTCTATTAGATGTGGGATCTCTGGTTTTATTCCTGAGTCCTTGATCATTTTCAGTTAAGTTTTGTGCATGGTGAGAGATAAAAGTTTAATTTCATTTTTTTGCATATGGATTTCCAGTTTTCCCAGCACCATTCATTGAAGAGGCTTTTCTTTTTTTCAATACATGTTTTTGGCGCCTTTGTCTAATAAAAGATAATTGTAATTTTGTGGGTTATTCTCTGTGTCCTCTATTCTGTACCATTGGTCTACCAGTCTGTTTTGGTGCCAATACCATGTTGTTTTTGTTAATATTGCTCTGTAGTATAGTTTAAGGTCTGGTATAGTGATGTTACCTGCTTCACTCTTCCTCTTAAGGATTGCTTTAGCTATTCTAGGTCTCTTATTTTTTCAGATAAATTTTGTGACTGCTTTTTCTATTTCTATGAGGAATGTCATTGGGATTTTTATACGAATTGCATTAAATATGTATAGTGCTTTTGGTAGTATGGTCATTTGATAATGCTAGTTTTGCCTATATAAAGAGCAAGGTAAATCTTTCCATCTTCTAAGACCATCTTCTAAGGTCTTGTACTTCTTTCTTCAGGGTTCTATAATTTTCATTATATAGATTTTTTACCTCTTTCATTAAGTTGATTCCCAAGTATTTTATTTTTTTGAGGCTATTGAGAATGGGGTAGTTTTCCTTGTTTCCCTTTCTGAGGATTTGTCACTGATATACAGAAATGCCTTTGATTTATATGTGTTGATTTTATATCCTGTTACTTTGCTGAATTCATTTACTAGTTCTAGATGTTTTCTGGTGGAACTTTTAGGGTCTTCTAGGTATAGAATCATATCATCAGCAAATAGTGCCAATTTGAGTTCTTTTCCTATGTGTATCCCTTTAATATCTTTCATCTGTCTAATTGCTCTGTCCAGTGTTTCAAGAACTACGTTAAACAGAAGTGGTGAAAGAGGGCATCCCTGACTTGTTCCAGTTTTTAGAGGGAATGCCTTCCATTTTTCTTCATTTAGAAAGATGTTGGCCTGGGGCTTAGCATAGATAGCCTTTATGATGTTGAGATATGTTCCTGTTATCCCTAGTTTTTCTAGTGTTTTGAACATTAAGGGGTGCTGTATTTTTTCAAATGCTTTTTCTGCATCTATTGAGATAATCAGATGATTCTTCTCTTTAAGTCTATGGAAATTATGATCTACATTTATTGATTTCTGTATGTTGAACCAACCTTGCATCCCTGGGATGAATCCCACTTGATTGTGGTGCATGATCTTTTTGATATGTTTTGGTATTCAATTTGCCAGAATTTTATTAAGAATTTTTGCACCTATGTTCATTAGAGATATTGGTCTGAAGTTTTATTTTTTTGATGTGTCTTTGACTGGTTTTGGAATCAGGGTGATATTGGCCTCATAGAATGAGTTTGGAAGAGCTCCCTCTTTCTCTATTTCCTGAAATAAATTGAAGAGTATTGGTATTAGTGCCTCTTTAAAGGTCTTATAGAACTCAGCTGTGTATCCATCCATTTTCTTTCTGAGTTTGGTATATTTTGTTCTGCAATCTTCTGGCTTTGAGGGTCTGGGTTAAAAAATATGTTGAGATACAAATTGGTTTCCCTCTATATGTGATCTGATTCCTCTCTCTTGTGGCTTTTAAGATTCTATTCTTATTCTGTATGCTAGGCATTTTCATTATAATATGCCTTGGTGTAGATCTGTTGTAATTTTGTACATTTGGTGTCCTGTAAGCCTCTTGTATTTGGTTTTCCAATTCATTCTTCATGCTTGGGAAATTTTCTGGTATTCTCTCTTTGAAGAGATTGTGCATTCCTTTGGTTTGAAACTCTGTGCCTTCCTCTATCCCAATTACTCTTAGATTTGGTCTTTTGATGCTGTCCCATAATTCTTGGATGTTCTGTTCATGGTTTCTTATTAACTTCACTGTGTGGTCAACTTTATTTTCCAGATTGTATACTTTATCTTCATTATCTGACGTTCTTTCTTCCAAGTGATCTAGTCTGTTGGCTATGCTTTCTATTGAGTAAATTTGATTTATTGTATCCTTCATTTCAAGGATTTCTATTTTTTTTTTCAGAGTTTCCATCTCTCTCTTGAAGTAATCTTTTGGTACCTGTATTTGCTTTCTTATGTCTTTGTTGGAGTGATCAATTTTTGCCTGTATTTGCTCATTTAGGTAATTCTTTAATTCACAGATCATTTTAATTATGAACCTTCTGACCTCCTTCTCTGACATTTCATTGACTTCGCTATTTATGGGTTCTGTTATTGTAGTATCCTGGTTTGTTTGGGGCACGTTCCTCCCTTGTTTTTTCATGATGTCTATGTCTCTTCCTTTCTTGCAATGTTGATCTGAGATATTACAGTTTCCACCCTATATTCTTATAGTAACCATGCAGATTATCTGTACCTCACCTTGATGTTGGGCTTCCAGATCCTGCTGGTGTCCCTCAATGTATGCTACTGCATCTAAAGGTGGTGGTGGCAATGGCCTAGGTAACTTGAGATAATAGTTGAAGTGCCCCAAGATGGAAGCAATGTTTTACAGAGATTGGCTGAAAGGGTGGGCCTCACACTCTCTTTGGGATGCCTGCTCTGAGATGCAGCTGCTTCTAGGCCCTGTCTGTTGTCAAAGATAGGGGCTACTGTGTGGGGAAGGCGATGGCAATGTATATAGTGTCCCAAGATGGAAGTGGGTTAGGCTTGGGCTCCTAGGTGGGGGGGGTGGTGGCGGACTTGGATCTACCTTGGGCCTGGGTTCTGTGCAGGTCAGTATGGGTGAATTGGTGGCAGACTTGGATCTACCTTGGGCCTGGGTTCTGTGCAGGTCAGTATGGGTGAATTGGGGCCTGGCCTGAGCTCCCATGGGGTCTGCTGGTTGAAAGAGGCAGTCCTGTGTGGAAGCCTGAGCTCCAGTGGGTGTCTGCTGGTGGAGGGATGGACCCAGGTCCACCCTGGGCCTAGGTCCCACGGAGGTCACTGTGGAGAGAGCCTATGTTTAACATTTTGAAGCATTATTATTCTGTTTACAAAGCAACTGCACCATTTTACATTCCCATCAGCAGTGTATAAGGGCTCTAATTTCTCTATATCTTTGCTAATACTGTCTTTTTGATTATAGAGATCTTATGCGAAGTGGTATCTCATTGAAGTTTTGATTTTCATTTTCCTCATGACTAATGTTGAACATATTTTCATGTGCTTATTTGTAATTTGGGTGTCTTCTTTGGAGAAACATCTATTCAGATCTTTTGCCCATCTTTAAATTGGATTACTGTGTTTTTGTATTGATTTTTAATAGAGAAAAGCCCATTATTCGTTATATGAGTCATAATGTTTTCTCACGTGCTCTGAGTTATTTCACTTTCTTAATTCTGCCTTTGAAGCACTAAAGTTTATAATTTTGATGAAGTTTAATTTATCTTCTTTTTCTTTTGTTATGCTTTGGCTATCATAATTTGAAAAGTCACTGCATAATGTAAGGTCATGAAGATTTATTCCTATGTTTTCTTCTAAGAGTTTTGTAGTTTTGATTTGTGTAAAGTAGGAGTCCAACTTCATTTTTTCCCCCATACGAATATTTGGTTGTTTCAGCACACATCTGATAGTTAATTTTTAACTTTTGTTTCTTCTCAAAATGCTTTTCTAGCTTCTTGATTGTTGAAATCTTTAAATCATCTCACCTTCTGACCCTCTGAGTTGTCTTTTGACCACCTTAACCTAAAGTTCTTTCTTTCCTTTTAACTGGTTATCTTCTCATGGGTAGGTATTTTTTTTTTCCTATGGAACTAAAGGAACTATATATCTTACCTTTAAGGACCTGAAAACTATCAGCTCTGATCAGTGTCCTCTTTACCACTGTCAAAGTTAATGAAATGCTGAAGAGCAGTAAGTTTTACTTGGTCCTCTAATTCTGACATTCTTAAAGTTTTTATGATATGACTATGTTTGAGATGTAGGAAGTAATCAATGGTGTTATAGCTATTTCATGGTGATTACTCTTTGATTCCTATGGCCTTGTTAATAATTAACTAAATAAAATTCCTAATGCAGTTTAAAAGAACAATAATACTTTATGAACATTTACATAAAGAATTTAGTAAACAATTATCTAACATTTGGTCTTTATAAAAATAATTTTGGAACAAAGGTTCTTCATTGAGAAAAGATTGAAAGAATAGATGCATCCTTTGTAATATAATGGATAATTGGACATTATTCAAATAATTATTGTTGTTTTCTGGATTATGCATTAGTAATCCTGCCATTTCCAGGGTTAATTGAAAATTGCAGACCATTTGGTTTCTGGGTGAGAGTATGATTTGGGGGATAGGTTGTATTTGATGAGAAGTACTATAGGTTATTTTGCATATCAAATGTTACCTTTGATGATTGACATGATAGGATATGTCTTACACAATATATGGAAAATCAATAGATATTTTACAAGATGTAAATTGTCGTTTTCTGAAGTTCACATTATTGAACTTATCTACTTAGGCAGATACTTGATAGTTTGGCCTCTATTTTTCATGAAATGAAATGTTACTTTCTTTGACACTCTTTAATAATCTCTTAGCTCTATAATATATAAAATATTTAACTCTATAATATATAAAATATTTCCAGATATAGCTAGTATTCTCTAAATGTTTAGTGAAGCATACAAGAGGAAAGAAGAAGGTTTCTCAATAAAACAATCTCTCACAACACAGATACTGCATAGGAAATTGAAAGTGTTCTTCTTGGTATTATGGTTTTTCACAGCATTTTTTGGTCCACTGGAGATTTTTTAGAAAATAGTAAGTGTGTTAGTTATACACATTATTTCCTCTGCTCCTTTTCTGAGATCTTAGAATGATCTGGTTAATCTGATGGCTGGCTGAGAGATGGCTGTTTTGTAAACTCAAAGTGAGGGGTTTAAAAAACAGTTTACACAGAATTGCCCTCAAAATTTACATGCAAGTCTGGTATATATTGTAATATACATTTTTTTTTTACAGAGTATGTGCAGTAGCAATTTGTACTGTCTAACAGGGATGAGAGATCTGGTTTTGAAAGGCTAGCTTCTGAGTTAGTTAGTTGGGGTTGTTCTCTAGACATGTGAGTTAGTCCCCGGAAATACCATTCATGGATAATTCTCCATGGTGCCTGAAGTAACTTTACTCTCCCCTGGACTTCCTCAACTTTTGCCTGTCCTTTGCTGAGGGCTTTTTATCACTCCCACCCTGTGTTGTAGCTCTAGCTATCTACCTCTTTATCTCCCTTCTTGCTTTTTCACATTGCTTGGTTTGTGATGTCTGCATAACTTTTATGGTTAATCCTGGGTGTTGTCTAGCAAATATTCCAGATCTCAACTTTCTACTCAGGTGATAAGATAGCATTTCCCATTATCCTTGGCTACATGGCTTGCTTTGAACAATGAAATGTGAGCAGAAGTGATGCAAGTCATTATTGGGTGGGCACATTTGATAGCCAGGGTTCAGCTCCCACTTTCCCTTCCTATTAATTGTGATAGTATTTTGAAATGGAATGGAGTCCCCGCATGACAAGTACATATAAGTTATCCAGAAATATATTTTTGATGCTTTAAGCCAGTGAGACATGGGACTCTGTGTACACAGCATAACCCAGCATCTTATGACAGATACATTATACTTTACCAACCACATGTGGCTTTTGAGCCCTTGAAGTATGGCTAGTCAAAACATGGGAAATACACACTGGTGTTTTGAAGATTTAGTATGACAAAGAGTATGTAAATGTCTCTCAATAATTTTAAATGTTGATATCATGTTGAGATGATAATATTTTGGGCAAATGCTAGGGTAAATAAATATAATATTAAATTAGTTCCACCTATTCTTTTTACATTTTAAAAAATTACACATGGCTTGTGTTATCTGTCTGTGGTTCAGTACACACTGAACCGTGAGCTTTTGAAGACAGAGGCTCTGTTGGTTACACCCTTGTTTTCCCACAACATCTAAGTGTCTGCGATGTGGAATATGTTAAGTAAATGTAAGTTTAATTAGTAAACTATGTCTCCATTCATTTTCAGTTTAACATTTAGAAAGTAACACAGTCCTCAACATGAAGCTTATTTGTATTATCATGTGTAGCAATCCCTTCTTTTAGTTCCTTTAGCTAAATAATAATGTCTTTTAACTCTTTTTTAAAAATCAGAACGGTGAATGTTATTTTTGTATGTTATGTTAATGTTTAAAAAATGTCATATACAGCAAAAATTCTGGGGTTAGGGCCACAAATACTTGCCCTGATCATATGTTTAGTGAGGTTATTTCTTATGGCTAACATTTTCTTGTCTTTGCAAAAACAACCAAGAAACCCCTATTTGTTCAACCATATTGTGACCTTTATTTATTTTCCAATGTCTACCACTTACATTATTTATTAAATTATCTTGCCCTTTGTATGAGGCTACAAATCAAAGGAAACCAAGAAAAGAAAAGAGCCTGTGCTCCTTCTGTAGCTCAGGTGTGGGGACCCCCAACTGTGAGGAAACAGTGCTTTCAGTTTCTGGATGAGTTAGACAGAATGTAAACTAGGTAGCAAAAGAAGCCCTGGAAAGGAACAACATGTCTTTACAGAGCAAAGGATGGGGAAACGGGAAGTACCAAATATGTTAGAAAACACTTACTTGGTTAAAAAAGCATTTAATGGATTATAACAATTGGCATAAGAATGTATAACCCAGAAGGAACTATGGAAAAATGTATACTGGGCTGTTTCATTGGCTAAACAGGGGTAGGTGAGCGAGGTGGCACAGGGAGGATGGAGATAGATGCTCCCATCAAAAGTCTGTAAAACTAGCAAGGACTTGGCTACAAACCAATTTATATACTATTCCATTCGCATAAAAATCATATACACATATGTGCATAGAAAGACATTAAGTCAAGGTGGTTACCAAAATATCGGTAGTGATTCTGTCTCTGGATAGTGGCTGAATTTCAGGTGATTTTTACTTTCTTTGTTATCTTTTTTGATTTTTTTTTCCAATTGAGCATTTATCATTTGTATACTTGGTAAATATTCTAGCATTTTTGTATTTATGAATAACATCAGGACAAAGTTTAAGCACCCAACCATTCAAAAGTTGTCTATACTGTTTGTGTTATTGAATGCAAGTGATATTAAATAAGACTGTCATATTTTATAAATAAAAAAGTAATCAGAATCTCGTAAGTTGATATATTCATTTTCAGTTAATAGGGTCTATTTTAAAGGTATATATTTACAGGGCTGTTAGCCTCCTCACTGCCTTAGGTTCGGGTTGATTTTCTACCAAGGAAAATAGCTGGTTTAGTTTATGGAGGCATCTTATCTGAAAGTCAATGGCTTCTTCACAAAGAAAAAAAAAATGCCTTTGTAAGAATAGTGTGGATTTTGGGAATTATGCCTTGAGGGCACATGCTGAGTAATGTGTTTTTGAGCAGGCTGCCAAGTTTTTGTCAAAGAAAGGCAAGTTCAGAGTTTGTTTTGCAATATCTGGAAAACTTGGAACCCTAATTTTTTTGGAAAATCTTTCCAAGATAAAAATCAATGTGAAAGCATTTTACCTCACAAGTTATAAGTAGCAAGAGAAAAGTCAAAGTGAAATGGAACTTGTGAGATAAGAAAAAGGGGGTCCCCTCCGTCTCAAGAGATTGTACCTTGTTGAAGTCAATCACAAGTCTGACAGGTTAATTTAATTGAAACTCCTGAGCAAGGGCAGAATAAGAAAAATAATCCTTCATCATTAATTCACTTTTCTCCATCTTTAAAAATGTTTTAAAGAGAAGGTATTATGTGTTCCCCAAATCCTGAATTACTGGGGGCTCTTGAGCAAGTCATTTAGTTTTTCTCATTTGTCTAATCTGGAGGGTTAGGATTGTAAGAACTGCTGTGGTGTCTCCTAGGTTTTATTTTTTAAATAAGTAAAACACAAACTATTATTTTTGACATACTGACATACTCTTTGACATTTATCAGAAAAAAAACTTTTTAAAGGAAGTCCTAATTCTTATATGGTTGAAGAGCATTGTGGGTGACTTTATAGCATAATTTAGAACTATGACCCCTCCCAAAGTCCCTTCAGGTTCTCCACACAAGGAAGCCTTTGGATGGCTGTCACGGGGCTTTGGTGATTGACAGGAAGAATCCAGGTGATACAAGTTCAGGTCCTCATCTGTCTGCTGGCTGAACATAGTACAAAACTCAGCAGTGTTCTCCCCATGGCCCAGAAAGCTTTCTTTGCCCTTAAGTGTTCTTGGAGCTGCCCTGCTGCTGGTGATTCTGCATGAATAAGGTGGGAGATTTGCTCAGGTTCTTCAGGAAGCACGTTCTGTCAGGTCTTGTCAGGTGAGCCCCACTGCAGTACATGGAGGTTTGAACTATGAAGCTATAGAAGGATACAAGTGCATTTTACTCTGAGACTCTATCTCTAGCTGGTGGGAGCCAATCAGGCTGATTTTTTGAGCAACTTTTGAATTGAAGTTGAATTCTGAGTGACTTTGAGATCTGACTGTTCCAAGTAGGGTGATACTTTAAGCCTGCCTGATAGGTCTACCATACTCCAATTAAAGAAAAATTGTATATGATTTAATCATGGATTCTGTGTTCATTGAGTATTTACTATACGCCATCTTGATGAGGATAAGAATGAAAAAAATTAAGATAGGGTAATGCAATAGAGAAAGACTAGCTACTAATCAAGATTGGAAGGGCCTCATTGAAAAGGTAACATTCCCAGAGATCCTACCTCTTGGGAGAAAAAGCTTTACCCCTCACACATCAGATAGAGCACTAATATCTAGGGTATATAAAGAACTCAAAAAGCTAAGCACCACCAAAAAAAAAAAAAAACCCAAATAACTCAATCGATAAATGGGCCAAGGAACTGAACAGACACTTCTCAGAAGATGATATACAAACAATCAACAAATATATGAAAAAATGTTCATCATCACTAGCAATTAGAGAAATGCAAATCAAAACTACTCTAAGATTTCATCTCACTCCAGTAAGAATGGCAGCTATAATGAAGATAAACAATAATAAATTTTGACGACGATGTGGGGAAAAGGTACAGCCAATATGGAAAACAGTATGGAGATTTCTTGGAAAACTGGGAATGAAACCACCATTTGACCCAGCTATCCCTCTCCTCGTGCAACTTAAAAATAGCATACTACAGGGACACAGTCACATCAAAGTTTATAGCAGCACAATTCACAATAGCTAAACTGTGGAACCAACCTGGATGCCCTTAAATAGATGAATGGATAAAAAAAACTGGCATATATATACAATAGCATATTACCCAGCAATAATAGAAAATAAAATCATGGCATTTACAGGTAAATGGATGGAGTTAGAGAACATAATGCTAAATGAAGTTAGCCAATCCCAAAAAACCAAATGCTGAATGTTTTCTTTGCTATATGGAGGCTGATTCATAGTGGGATAGGGAGGGGGAGCATGGGAGGAATAGACAAACTCTAGATAGGGCAGGGGTTGGAGGGGAAGAGAGGGGGCATAAGGTTATAAATAATGGTAGAATGTGATGATCATTATTAACCAAAGTACCGGTGTGAAGACACAAATTGGTGTGAGTATACTTTGTATACAACCAGAGAGATGAAAAATTGTGCTCTATATAAGAATTGTAATGCATTTCGCTATCAGATATAAATAAAAAAATTAAAAAAAAATTTTAAAAAAGAAAAGGTAACATTCCCCCTTATTGACAAGAAAGAGCCAGTCATGAAGAAGTCTGGTGTTAAGATATCCCAGGTCGTGGACAAGCAAGAGAAAGGTAGGGGATGAGCTTCACATGCTCAAGAAACAAAGAAGGCTAGTGTGGCCAGAGTGCATGAGCAAGGAGGAGTAGAATGACAGGAGCTGAGGTTCAGCAAGGTGGGCAGGTGGAAGGTCAGGTGAGTCTTATGAGGCCCTGGGGAAAAGTTTAAATTTTATTGTAAAGAGCAAATAACCATTGGAACACAATCTGATTTGTGACTTTCATGGCTCCTCTGATGGTCAAGAGATAAGGGAGAACTTTTAGAGACTTTGTAAATCCAGTAATTCAGGTGAGAAATAATGGGACAAGGCTAGCAGCAATCGAGGAGAGAAATTTCATGGCTTTGGAAGATATTTTAGAGTAGAACCCACAGGTCTTGCTGATGAATGCTTATGGGATAAAAGAACAAGCATAAATCAAGGATGATTTCTATGTTTTGGTCTTGGTAGCTGCATGGAGGGTGGTGTCATTTACTGCAGAGGGGGACACCTAGGGAGGAACTAATTTGGAGGCATAGAAATTGTTCTTTCTGATTTTACCTTTTTAGATTGAGTTCTCTTTAAATATTGAAGGAAAGAGGTCAGAAAGGCAGCTAGAACCCCAATGGAAAGAACTGGACTTCTGATTTAAATTTGGGGATCATGGACCTGCTATGAATAAATGCAAACCACCCATGTAATTTATCTTGAGCATGTGCTGTTCTCAGTCAGGAAAAAAAAAATCTCCTTTATGAAATGATATGGTAATTATTGCTTACTACTTAGACTTTTGTAGTAGTTGATTATCAGACAATTAGAATAACCACATCACTTTTATCTGATAATTAGAGCTAATTTGCAAGTACTGATAATAGGCTGACTCACTGAATAAATAAAATACAGAGCAGAAGGTTTGTCTCATCAACTGTATAAGGGAAGTCCCTCCTCAAGTCTCTTGAGGTTCAGGGCTGATGAATTAGTGCAGAGTATAATTCAGCACTGTCCTTTTTTTGTTGTTAATGGCTTTGTATACCTTGGAGGAGTGCTATTAGGGGAAATTCTTGTCCTTCCACTCACCTACATCTGATCCACGCCATCACACCCTGTTTGCACTGGCTGCCCTGGAAGCTTGGAAACTGGTTGAACTAGTGTGGTGTCGCTTCACTTTATTGAATGTCCATTGAATGCTTGTTACAGTGTCAGTTGTTTTGCACAGATCACCTCTAAAGTTTATTAGGATTACTGTAAGGTAGGTATTTTTACTCCTATCTGAATGATGAGGAAACAAAAGCCTGTGGCCACATGGCTAGTATGTGGCAGAGTCAGGAGGACTCAGATATAGTCTGCCTTCTACAATTTTTAGTCCACCAGGGTGCTAAACAACCCCAATTCCCTGTGGTTTATTCTCTGATCCATGTTTTCTCCTATTAGCCTTTTAATCTTATTCCAGTCAGATATGAAGTTGCCTACCATCTACATTTCTCTTTTTAAAAGTAGTTCTCTAAGATTCTCATGCACACCTTCTAATGCATCTGTTTTCTGTGGGTTTCAGCCCATTCTCCTCGGTCATACCTACCTTTTCCCTATCCATGCCCCTACTACGCTCTACTACTCCAGAACTTACATGAACCTCACATTTTTTAACTTCTCCCTTAAAATTTCCTTATACACTCGCCAAAGCTCAATCTTGGTTTTACTTTAAGTTATAAGTTCGTGAGCCAACTTTGTCACCAGTGGTTATTTCTTCCTCTTTCTCTGGCTCTCAGAGTGAGGAACAGGGGCCAGCAAATTTCCTGCTTCCCACCATCGCTTCCAGACTATTGTTTGTTCTTTGTCTCTGAGGAACTTGGGTTTGAATGGCACTCTATCCTCACGTACCACACTTTTCCCCTCTTATATTCCACTCACATCTGTTCAATTCTCATCCCATAAACTGTCCACATTTACTGATTCCCTGTTTTTTCTTGTTTCCTTTCATCTTCAGGAACCTGAACACTTATGTGTGTTCCAATCTCTGACCTTAAGGAACTTTATTTCTATGACACGCCTGCTCCTTAGACACAGCCACTTCCAAACCCGCTCCACATTTGAAACTGCCCCTCTCAGCTGAAATGACCTCAGATGATAACATGTTTTGGTTCTATCTCTTCTCAGCCTTCCCTTCTATTGAATCTTGGCTGTATTCTCACTTTATCAGATCCTTGTCCCATCTAACACCTTGACTTGATACATCAGCCTCCTCTGCTTACTATCCATATTGACCTTTTGGCCCACCATTTATACTCTGTTCTTACTAGCTTCATGGACTTTGGGCTCTTGTCCCCATGTCCTATTTTACTTGTTCTGCCCTTCTCTAATTTTATTAGAACATTTTAGGATATAGCTTAAAGTCCTTTGGTTGGTGAATTCAGTAATCTATCAACACCATCAAAGATCTGGGATTTCCCCACCCCATCCCCTTGCCCCATCTTTCAGTGTCTCTATTAGTTCAGTCTCTGATTAGTTACCTTCTGGGTTGCAGGGCAGCTGCTGTAGTTCCAGAGGATATGCCGACAAGAATCAGCAGAAAAATTGGCCTGCTTGGTTATAACCTAAATATGCCCAAATTCTCAATTAGAACCTTTTTAGGCTCCAGTGTAATCTCATTGATAATTAGCTTCCAGTTGTGTTTCACACCAGGACTAATCTGTGCCTTTTTCCAATTCCAATTGTATTAAGACCTACTTATTTCTTCTCTTGCTTCAAGTTTCTTCCATATCTGTTCCTATTGCTCCAACTCTCACTCAGCAATTGATTACCTCACTCTCATCCATTCTCTTCACTTTATCTACCAATGGCCACTTACTTCCTGAAGCATTGTGCCAAGTACGTCACTTTTCTGTTCAACCCAGCTCTAGTGGGTCCCTGAATATGACCTGGCCCAGTACTGCATTTCCAATTGTAATTTCCACTGGAAATTCCTGGCTGTTCCCTTAATGCTTCCTTGTTTCCTCCACCTCTTGTTCCCTTTTGAGGAGGACTTCTGCTCAACTTTGCAAATAAAATTATTGCACTCTTTTAGGTCTAACTCTAATGTCACTTCTTTGAGAATTTTAAATTATAGTCTTTTCTGATTTTGAGGTAGGTTATCTTAGATCACTTTTCACTTTATGATTATTTTTTACATATATCACTATTGATTGCTCTGTAATCCTAGTTTTCATATTTCCCACTAACATTTGAACAATTCTTCAAGTTCTTGGTGTTTGGTTATTTTAGTTGTTGTTTAGACTTGTTTTTAATTTTTTTTCTTTTTTCCTGACCTATGATTCTCCCCAAGCTAATAGTATCTGTTATGTACTTAGAGGACATCCGGCTTCTGGGGTCCTCTGGGACTGTACATAATTTTGCCTGGAAAAAACCCAAATGCTGTAACTAAAATTGTTCCTCTGGGTATTTAGCTCAATTTATATGTGGTTGTTTATGTCTTTTAGGTTTTAGTACAGTATTTTAGTAAGAAAAATATGGCAAAAACAATTTGAACAAGTATTAGCAAATTAACACTGAGGTACCCAATTTTTGCTAAAATAATTGTTCTTTACTTCACAAAATACTTTGAGTCTACCTTTAAAAATGCCTCTGGATTTTATCCCCTTCTGTCCATTCATACTGCTGCTGTCCCATTTCTGACCTTCACCCTTTCCCTGCCACCAGTTTTATCTCATTGCTGTTTGTGGCAGGATTTTCTCCATCAAATACAAATCTAGTGATGCTACTCCTTTGCTTATACAGATTTTTCTGATTCCATATTGCTGCCAGAATTGAAATCCAAGTTCAGTTGTGGGACCTCCCAGTCCCTTTTGATTTGGAACTCAGTTGCTTTCCCAGGTTCATCTCATGCTTCTCACTTAACTGTGCCTCCTGTCTCCACTGAAAACCTCAGTGTTTTCATGACTCCCAGAAAAATCCATGCTAATCTGAGGCCTGAAATAGACTTTTCACTTATTTTCTTGGTCAAATCACATCGATCATTTAAGACCAGCTCAAGTATCACCTCATCTGTGGTGCCTTTCTCAATTTCCTTTTCTGTGTCCCTATACCATTAATTCATTCAAATCCATGTAATAAAAAATGTTAGGGATACAATGACAGGTAAATTGTAGGCCGTGAACTAAAAAAGGTACACAGGAAGTGTATAAGAAAATGACAATACAGAAGGAATGGAAGACATCAAATTTGAGAGACTGGTGCATTAGAACAAGAATGAGGATGCAGTGCACGATTAGATTTTGGGGAATGCAGATTGGATTGACAGTGGCTTTTTACTTTCCCACAGTTAAATACAAACTTCCCACCTGAATTAAACCATTGCTTCTTTACATTTAAAAAAATCTGTACTAATTTTTCCTAAATTAAAATAACCAAATATATTATAAGTACATATTTCTAAATAATACAAATACAAACATATTGTAAATATATATTTTTAAGCAAAGATGCAAGTTTATCAAGAAATGCTACCAAGAATCCCATTACTTATAATTTTGGATAAGATTCTTGGCCTTTAGGTGAATTCATTTTTATCTAGGTTTGGATTTTTTTTTTGTTGTTGTACTAGGGCTTGAACCCAGGGGTGCTTAACTACTTAGCAACATCCCTAGCCCTTTTTATTTTTTATTTTGAGATAGGTCCTCATTAAGTTGCTCAGTAAATTGCTGAGGCTGGCCTTGAACTTGTGATCTTCTTGCCTCAGCCTCCCCAGTTGCTGGGATTGCAGGTATGCAGCTTGGTTTGTCCAAGTTTTTATATAAGTGGATGAGCTTTAATCAAAAGAATTTACGTATATATAGAAGTTTAAAACTTTAAACTTTAAGGGGTCTTTGTATATCTCTACTATCTTTTTGGCTTTCTGTTTTCACATATTTCCATTTCTGTTTATGCCTACCTTCCAAATTCAAGTGCGTAATCTCAGAGAACAGTCAGGAATTTGGTAAAGAATAGTAGAGAAATCTAAACCTTCAACTACCTTTAAACCTCTACCATGCTGTGTAAGAAATCAATCTCTTTTTCTATTTTTTCTTTCTTTCTTTCCATCTGTTCATCTGGTACTAGGCTAAATCTTATCATTTGTCCTCAGTTTAATCCAAATTTTATGGGGCTTGAAAGTTTGAAAGTCAAAGATCACTGGTTAATAATCAGTTATGGGAACTTGTATACATATAAACTTTAATGTAACACTTCATATTTTAAGTGGGCCTTAATCATTGTTTTGTTTTCTTCTGTGATATAAATGTGAGTTCTTATCAAAGATGACAGCTTTGAAGTGATGTGATTCTGAGTAGCATTTTTTTGACAGACTTGTATTTTTGCTGAGAGCAATGCATTTATAATCTTTATTTATTTTTTTTCTTTTGGAGCTAGAAATCAAACCAAGGGCCCCACAAATTCTAAGCAGGCACTCTACCTCTCCACTCCCATGCTTATCCAAAGATTTTGATCATCTCAACTTAGAAAGAAGCCTTTACAATTAGATATAATATAGATGAGTTGTAGCTGTGATCCAAAGAGGTGGGTTGAATGACTTGCTCAGTAACTACAAGCTTACCTGGGAGCCTTAAAGGATCTTGCTTTTATCTTTAACACTAAGTCAACTGCTTCTATTAAGAATAAAAAAGCCTCAAGAATTTGTTGACTGAAGTCTTTTAGTATTAATGTTTTTCAGATTAATGGTTTTTATCCTTTTATATCCCTTTCTTAGTTAAGTGACTGTTGGCTTAATTTTAATGTGGATATGATAAAAATTTAGCTTACAAATTTACCATTTTGGTAGAATAGGTTTGAGTTAATCGTTTGTATAATACTTTCTTTCCCCTTTATACTTCTGTTTAAGTGAGAAGGTAGTGGAATGATTACATTGCAAAGTTTCTCTTGGGCTTACGAATGGGCTTGCCAAGGAGCTTCGTGAAAGAGTGAACCCCTTATTTCATTTAAGGTACGATTTACAAATATATGGTTTGATATATTTTGTTATTTCACTTAAAATTTACTGAGAATTTAGTAATAATAGGTTGTTTGGAAGAGTAAATAAGCATTTTCTTCAAAAGCCTTGTTGCGTAGAACCTGGAATATGCAAAGGATATAATTAATGTTACTTCTTATTGCTCCTATCATTGCCAGGCCCTGTGCTAGGCCCTAAAGATAGAAAGAAGATAAAAGGATGTTATTTCAAAGAGATCAAAGCCTGGTAATGAGTCCTGTAAGGATGGAGTTAGAATTATGATTGTTTTCAGAAGAGAGCAGAATAATGAAATCCTAGATAGCCTACAATTTTGACTATCTTGTCTGTTGGATCCTGAGTCTTCAGCCAGCACACAGTCCATGTCTATGCATCTGTTCTTTAAGGTAATACCTAGATCTATACCAATGAACAAGAGATTGCAGAAGGATGAATAAAGTGTAATATTTTCATCATGACATAGCACTGAACCCTCTAGTCAAAGCAGCCTCTAGTTACAGTTAGACTATGCTTCCCAGGTTTTTGATTTTACTTTATCAGTTGCATCTTCCACATCCCTTCAAGGCAGGCATAACTGGAACACAACTACCAGTTGTATTTATATTAAGCTTCATCCAGTTTGTTATCAAAGTGCAAATCTTGCTTTGCTCAAGAACTTTTGGGATTTGTTTTTATTAGTGTAGTGATTAGGCAGATCTGTGGAAAACGGGTACTTTCCATTTCTTGAAAATCTAAACATGCTTTAATGGTTTGTTTCAACATGTTTTACTTTCTATGCTTCAGTAGCTAAAGGCATATTACTTATTAGGAGACAAAGAAGTTCTTTTGAGTTACTTAACTAATTTTCTGTTTTATCCCTTATGGTAATTTATAATGAGAGAATTTTGGTTATCTTAAAAACATTTGAAACTAATTTTTCTTAGCACCATAGATGGTAATGTTTGTATGTAGAACAAAAACTTTCATCAGTGACTAGCTCTAGTGAATCAAAGAGCTTTCTACTGTCATATAAAACTGATTAGAATTAATTAAACAAAAAACAAAAAACAAACAAACAAACAAACAAAAAACAAAACAAAAAAAAAACAGTGACCAGCTCTTTAATTTAATTTCAAGGAAATTAAAGGCATATTTTAAAAAGCTTGTTCATTATTAAGAAAATGCATTTAAAATATTTATTTAAATGTGCTATACCAGGTCTTTTATAGAAATAGTATCATATTCACAATTTCTTCCTGATAAATATTTAGATTTGTTAATAATATTTTTTTTCCTGTTAATAGTTGTCTCCTGGGTGGTCCACAATATTGGCTTTGTTAAATTTGCAAAATAGATTTATATTTCAAATTTAAGTTCAAGAAGAAGCTGAATGTTTCTGTTGACAATGTTTGTAGTAAGAGAGTGAGAAAGTAGTTAAACTACCAGAAAAATTATTTAACTTACTTAAACAAGTCTACTGCTTTAGAAATGGTCCTGTTGTTGCTTCATTAGTTTCTTCTATGAGGGACTTTATAAGTAAAATTTAATAGGCCTAACCAAAAAATAGATGGATTATGAAAGGAATGTAGTCCTATTCTTCCTTTTGTTTTTAGCATAATTCATTTCAGCTAAAAATTTAAAAATATTCACTTTCATTGTGAGCATTAGTTAGTGAAAGTTTAATGAGTGTCCATATCTCTGATGAGTTCAGGAATTTTTAGAGGAATTCAGACATTCCCTAGTATACCACATGGGTGGCTGCACACTTTCGTAGAAGGATAAGGTGGGATCAGAGAAACCTAGGTGAAATCCTGGCTCTGTAACCCATTAGTAACTTTGAGCCTATTGCTTGCTAAGTTCATTTTCTTCAATTGTGGAATGGGAAACCAAACAACCACTTCATAAATATAAGTTTAAGAAGAAAGCAAAGTTCTTCATGCAGAACATCTTGCAGTGTTTTGTTAATTACATTTGGCATTCATTTTCATAAAAATAATTCTTCAACAGTTCAATATCATCTGATACTGAAATAGCTCACTTCATATATAATGAAGGGAATAGTCTAAGCCAGATGTGGGCAAACTACGGCCATCTGCCTGTTTTTGTAATTGAAGTTTTATAGAAGCACAACCATGCCGTAGCATTTAGGTACTGTCTATGATGGCTGTCATGCTACCATGCTAGAGTAGTTGTGACATAGACACTGTGACCCATAAGACCTACAGTATTTACTGTCTGGCCTTTTTCAGATAAAGCTTGCCAACCCTTGATCTAAGCTGTTTTCAGGGAATTGCTGAATCAATATTATGAAGTGTCATGGTTTATACAAATGGGAGGATCAGTTTTAAGTGTGGTGCCTTACAAGTAGACTACAGCATTCCTTAGCTATTCCCAGGGTTACATCAGGGAAGTCTAAAGACTGTCTTTGATGAGTGATGATTCTTCTGTAACAGTTGGGAATAATAAATCTAGGACATACTAGGGGATTTGGACAGGACCAAAACTTTCTGTGGCTCAGTTTCAAAGTGGGGAGGCTAGTATCAGATTCCACTCTGTGGCATCCTTTACCAGTCCACAGCTAGGAAAATTATTAAGAACTTTCATTACAAAGTGTGAATTCAATCATTCTTAACAGGTCTTTATTAATCATATGAAAGAGACAAGCTATAAGAGTGCAATTGGATATTACTATCTAGAGATTCCGGATTGAGTAGATTTCACCTGGTTATTACAGTGGATACTTTAGGTGACAGGGTGGGCAAAATAGATTAGGCTGTGTGTGCTACAAATTATTGAAGGTTCAAAATCACATTCCACTCAATTTGATAATTCTGATAGATTTAACATTGGAACAATTCTTGGCCTCTATTAGAGATTCTGAGAAGTTTTCCTTTAATTTTAGATAGTAAGTGATATTTTGCTATCCTAAAGTCTTTTGTTCTCCTTAATCGATCTCTGGGGAGGTAGACAATGCAGTTGTCATTCCTGATAAATGTTTGGTGTTTTAGAGTTTGCAAAGTGCTTCCATTTACATAATTTCAGTCAAATAACACAATCTCCTTACAAGTTAGAAGTGTAGAAATTATCCACATTTTATAGATCATGAAAACTTCAGGTTTCAAGAAGGTAGGTCACTTGTCTAAGGCCACTCAACTTTGGGGGTGAAGGAGGAACTTTAATTTGTCTTCCAACTTTGCATCTTGTGTTTTTCTGCCATGTCATTTTGCCTGATGTTTTCTTTCAGTCAAGTTTATTGAAAACTAGGTAAAATATAAATCTCATTAATTTATCAAATAAACATCCATGGAGGAGGGGGAGAATTTTATATTAGAAAGAAACATAAAATCACTTAAATCAGAGATTATAAACTATTGGCCCACAGGTCTCATGTATTGCTCTGTAAATAGTTTTATTTTTTCAAAATACATGGAATTAGCTGTCAAGTAATATCACAAATTGATCCTAATTTTCCTGTGCCTTAGGAAAGTCAGGTCTAGCCACAGTAGGCCCCCACTCTTATGAGGCAATAGACTGGATTTAAACAGCAGCTGTCTCTTTCAGAAGGGCATTTGCTTACAGGTTTCTATCAGTCTCTACCATTCCCTGTTGATCTGCCAGCCAAACCCTTCTCCAGTCATTTATGACATTTGCCTGGCTCTTGACAAGCATTTGAGATTCTATCCCCCAGTCTAGACTTGGATACTTACTTTGTAAATGAGGAAAACGAGATAAAGGTAAATTTGACAGCACCAAGATTAGAACTTGTTTTCTTGAAACAGAGCCCTTTCTTATACTTTGACATCATGTTCAGATTATCATTGTTACTGAAAATAGAGGACTATCAAGGGGATAGTAATTAGTCAAGAGATGAGGTGATGCACACTTTTTAATAAATAGATAATGTTTTGGTGAAGATCTGCTATGCATGTCTTATGAACCTGATATATGCCATATGAACCTGATTTCAGATAGTTCATAACCACATTAAGCATAAGACCATGTATTATAGGTTTCAGCTTAGAAAGCATGGATCCGTATAAATTGAATATATGAAGTTATTTTCTTATAGTGGAGAAGTTCACTGGAGGGCCTATTTTTGAATAAATTTTAGCACTGAGACAATTTCAGCTTTTGAAGCAAAAGTGTTTCTTCCTAGCATCATTGGGTTTGTGATGAACACTCTTTCGTAGAATGGCCCATGTTAGGCAATAGCATATGTCTATGAGAATCTGAGGGAAAGGGAGGTAACAGTAGAGAAGTGTGAATGTACACAGAGACACTAGGAAGAGAAGTGCAGGCAGGAGTGGAGTGTCCCTGTCTGTCACAAGGAGCAGCATGCAGAGACTGAGTATAGGTGATTCAAAGGAACTGATGGTGGGACCTATCCATTGATAAGAAAGGATGTCAGGTATGCAGATGGGCAGAGTGGAACACAGAGTTTATCACTTCTTTATCTGATGCGCACTTTTTAATAAATGGGTAATGTTTTAGTGAAGATCTGCCATGCATGTCTTATTTATGCCATATGAACCTAATTTCAGATAGTTCATAACCACATTAAGTATAAGACCATGTATTATAGGTTTCAGCTTAGAAAACATGGATCCCTATAAATTGAATAAATGAAGTTGTTTTCTTATAGTGGAGAAGTTCACCTCATCTCTTGACTAATTACTAATACAATTCAAACACAAGGAAATAAATTACATTCTATTGAATAAAAACATTAATTGGGGAACAGGAAAAATAACTATAATAAGGAATGAACTGTTGAGATTAAATATGCATAATAAAAAATAAAATATTTAATGAAGACATTTCCAGATAACTAATTGCTGTCCTTGTTATTATTCATTCATCCAGTAATTGTTTATGTCAATTTGCTATGTATAGGTTTCCATACTAAGAAGTGGGGAATATCCAAGCATAGTATCACAGGTTCTTGCCTTTGGGTTGCTTTCAACCTAGTTGGAGATATAGGAAAGGAAAATAAGAAATAGTCTATACAATCAATCTCATGTGAATCAATGTTTTCATGGGTTTGGGAAAGAGACATTCTGGTTTTATCTGGAGAAAGACTTTCTGAGGGTTGAGGACCAGGATTTGAACTAGAAGGATGGGTAGGATTTGAAATATCAATGGATGGTGGAAGGGTCGAAATTACTGTAGAGAGGCCTGGTAGCAGAACAGACACACTGGCAGTAAACTAGAGACAAATGTGACTGAAGTATATGAACTTCCTGGCCAGGAGGGAGAGCTGGACAGGTTGGTAGGTACTGAATTGTGAAGGGCTTTGACTCCCAGATGAGAGATTCTGCATTTTAAAAATATGATTTCCATAGTTTACCAGGGGCTTGATGTCAAAATGATATATATTTACAAGTGTGTAGGGATGGCTCACTCTCAGAGGCCTTTGAGAATAGATGCAATTAAGTGTTTGCTCAGGAAAGAATTAAAACCTTCCTAAGCAGAAACATCTCCCCAGACTCTTACCTGGAATCCACCTAAGGCATTACACAGGTATGCAGAGACCAATAGAAAACATGAAGGACAAATGTACAGAGGAGGCCTACTAATAACAGATGACAGATCAAGAATCCTATTTTGCTCAAGATAGTGTTGAGTTTAGAATGCTATTTTATTTTTAGTTTCTGTGTATGCCTATGGGGATTACCTTATATTGGATTCCTTATAAAATCTCTTGTGTTGGTAGAATGCTGCTCACTGAATAACTTTATTTTGAACAGCAAAATATTATTTGGGGAGACACATCAGATTTAAGTGACTTCAATCAGTGCTACTTTTATTTGCTTATAAAAGTGTGCTGACATAATGGGTGAGAAAAAGGAGAAAATAAATTGAATACAGTTTCTGTTATTATTCTTGGAGCTATACAGGATGCTGGATATAATTTTAAATGTGCCTTTTAAAGCAATGCAGTAGGTATTTATATTCTGGACATCACAAGTATATACTTTAGGACAAAAGGAAAGCAATTCTCTTAACTTAATGTGACTGGGAATTCACAACCTTAAATAAAATTTCCAATGAGGGTAGATTCAGAAAATTTTCCTAACAATTTAAACAGATGTGAGAATGTGATTTTTGGAAAACTTAGAAGTGAAGTCTGTTTAGAAGTGTCTTATGGAATTTATAATATTCCAGAACTAATCTATAATTTTAGGTTTGAATGAGTATTAGTCATGGAAGGAGTGAAGGTTAATTTTGTGTCTGTTTGAGTAGGACACAAGTTGTACAAATTGAACACTGTTCTTGGTGTGTCTGTGTGGGTATTTCTGGATGAGGTTATCATTTCAATAGGTAGGTTTAGGAAGCGGATTGTCCTCCAGTGCTGGTGGGCATCATCCAGTCTGTTGAGAACCATCATAGAAGAAGGCAGAAGAAGGAGGAATTTATCCTCTTTGCTTTCTGCCTTCCTATTTGAACTGGTTCATCTCATCTCATCTCATTTCATCTTCTCTTGATCTAGGACTGTGATCTACACCATGGACGCAGACCTTCAGATTCAGACTGAATCACACTCCTGGTTCATTTGGGTCTCTAGCTTGCTGAGGGCAGATAATTGGATTTATCAATTTCTATAATGGCATGAGCTAACTATGTATCCATAATTACCCCCTCCCTATTTTTTTTCTCTCTCTATGTGTATATTCCATTGGTTCCATTTCTCCGGAGAACCTGACAAACAGAGGGTCACCATAAAGCAAATTTATTTTTGTTACCTACTTTTTTCCTTTAAATTAATTCTGGTCTCATTTATTCTAGCTCTTGGTTGAAATTTACATATAGCCTCATGACTTCCAGTCATTTCTGTTTCCTCTGGAATTTTTTTCTTTTATGTATTCTAATTTGTTATATACAACAGCAGAATGTGATTCAATTCATAGTACACAATATAGAGCACATTTTTTCAAGTCTCTAGTCATACACAAAATAGAGTCACACCATTTGTGTCTTCAAACATGTACTTAGGGTAATGATGTCCATCTCATTCCACCATCTTTCCTACCCCCACATTCCTTCCCTTCCACTCCCTTCCCTTTGCCCTATCTGAAGTTCATCTATTCCTCCCATGTTCCTCACCCCATCCACATTATGGATCAGCATCCACATATTAGAGAAAACATATTTGTCATTTGTTTTTTTGGGATTGGCTTACTTCACTTAGCATTATATTCTCCAACTTTACCCATTTACCAGCAAATGCCATGATTTTATTCTTTTTTAATGCTAAATAATATTCCATTATATGTGTATATACCACATTTTCTTTATCCATTCATCTATTGAAGGGCATCTAGGTTGGTTCCACAATTTAGCCATTGTGAATTGTGCTGCTATAAATGTTGATGTGGCTGTGTCCCTGTAGTATGCTGTTTTTAAGTCCTTTGAGTATAGACTGAGGAGTGAGATAGCTGGGTCAAATGGTGATTCCATTCCCAGTTTTCCAAGGAATCTCCATACTGTTTTTCATATTGGCTGCACCATTTCTCAGTTCTACCAGCAATGTATTAATGTGCCTTTTTCCCCACATCCTCGCCAACACTTATTGTTGTTTGTCTTCATAATAGTTGCCATTCTGACTGGAGTGAGATGAAATCTTTGAGTGGTTTTAATTTGCATTTCTCTAATTGCTAGAGATGTTGAACATTTTTTCATATATTTGTTGATTGATTGTATATCATCTTCTGAGAAGTGTCTGTTCAGTTCCTTGGCCCATTTGTTCATTGTGTTATTTGGTTTTCTTTGTGTTAAGATTTTTAAGTTCTTTATATATCTAGAGACTAGTGCTCTATCTGACATGTGTGTGGTAAAAATTTGCTCCCATTCTCTAGGCTGTCTATTCACCTCACTGATTATTTATTTTGCTGAGAAGAAGCTTTTTAGTTTGAACTCATCCTATTTATTGATTCTTGATATTAATTCTTGTACTATAGGAGTCCTATTAAGGAAGTTGGGGCCTAATCCGACATGATGGAGATTTGGGCCTGATTTGGGATTTGATTTGAGATTTGATATGATTTGAGATTTGTTTTTACTTTTTCTTTTATTAGGTACAGTGTCTCTGGTTTAATTCCTAGGTCCTTGATCCACTTTGAGTTGAGTTTTATGCATGGTGAGAGATAGGGATTTAGTTTCATTTTGTTGCATATGGATTTCCAGTTTTCCCAGCACAATTTGTTGAAGAGGCTGTCTTTTCTCCAATGTTTTTGGCACTTTTGTCTAATATTAGATAACTGTAATTATGTGGGTTAGACTCTGTGTCCTCTATTCTGTACCATTGGTCTACAAGTCTATTTTGGTAGACTTGCCATTTTTGTTACTATTGCTCTGTAGTATAGTTTAAAGTCTGGTATAGTGATGCCACCTGCTTTACTCTTCCTGCTAAGGATTGCTTTAGCTATTCTGGTCTCTTATTTTTCCTTCTGGAATGTTTTGAGACACAGTCTTTGTTTAGTAATTGGTTAAGTCCAGGATATTTGTCCTGAACTTCAAAGTTTATTGATGTTGAAGCTTACCCTTTCTCTTAGCACAGGACTGTTGTAGAATGGCCACTGCAGGGGCAGACATGCTAAGAAGTCTCTCTTTCCCGCTCAGTACTTATACTTCCTCACTTCCTCTCTCCCAGTTTGCTACCTTTGAAGCATGGTGGGGTATGTCATCATAGAAAGAGGAAAGATTGGAGAGAAAGTGCTCACTTTCCTTGGTGGATACTGGAAGTCTCTCCATCCCTGGGAATCTCTATCTGCAATCTTTTCACACAGATGAAAACATTCCTTATGGCTCATGTCTCATGATAACATTGCTCTTCTCCTAGGCACTCTTTGTGTTTTTTTTAATTGTGCTAATAGAAATATATACCAAATTCACCATTTTGACTATTTAACCATGTACTTATTTAAAAGTACATGGTTCTATGATTTACATTGTTATGCGATCATTGCCACCATTTATCAGCAGAACTTTTTTATCCTCCCAAACTCAAACTCTGTACTCATTAAACAATAACTCTTTTCCTTCTAGACCCTGGAAACCCCCATTCTATGTTCTGTCTCTGAAGTTGACTACCCAAATATTGTCATAAAGAGGAATCACACAGCATTTTTTTTTTTTTATGATTGGCTTGTTTCACATAATGTAATGTCTTCAAGGTTCAATTGTTGTGGCCTTTGTCAAAACTTCCTTCTTTCAAAAGGTTGCATAATATTTTATTCTGTGTATATGCTACATTTGGTTTAGCCATATTGTTGATGGGCACTGGGTTGTTTCTCTTTCAACTTCTGTGAATAATGCTACTAAGAACACAGGCATGCAAAGCAAATGCTCTACTGAGTGATATCCCTAGCTCCTGAACATGGGTATGCATATGTCTGTCTGAGTCACTGTTTTTCTTTCTCTGTGTCTTCTTTAGGGCATATACTCAGAAGTGGAATTGCTGGATCATATGGTAATTCCATGATTACTTTTTGAAGAACTGCCACACTGTCTTCCAATGGCTGCACTGTTTCTCTTTCACTTGTTTGCTTGCCTGCCTGCCTTCTTTCCTTCCTTCTCTCCCTCTTTCCTTCTCAGCCTCTCTCTCTCCTCTTCTCTCCCTCCCTTCTTTCCTTTTTTCTTTTTTTCAATAATAGCTATCCTAATGGGTATGAAATGTTATCTCATTGTGGTTTTGATTTGCATTTCCCTAGTGGCTAGTGATGTTGAGCATCTTTTCATGTGCTTATTGGCCATGTGTATATTTTTTTTGGAGAAATGTCTATTCAAATCCTTTACCCATTCTCTAATTAAGTTGTTTGTATTTTGTTGCTGAGCATAAGCATTCTTGGAGAGGATCTTAGGTGACCCCATGCTGGCCCCTGTGTGTTTTATTTTCAGGGTTTTGGAAGGACACACACTAACAGGAATTGAGAGTTTGGTGGAGGGAATATTTTTTGAAGTGTGGCAGGGTTAAGAGATACCAACCAGGGTGTTGAAACACCTGGAGTTAACCAACCAGAGTCATTAGAACTCCTAGGCCTGAGGGGATAAGGAGAAGCAGTGGTGCTAGGTTGCCCAGAGAGAGCTGTAACTGAAGGAGAAAGGACTGCTCAGCAGTGGGTGTGGATTTCATTGGAAACTGTACTAACACTAGCTAGCAGGGAAGGTATTTGGGAAATAGATAACTTATTCTCTCCACTCTGCTACCTTGCTCTAATCTCCTTCTGGTACTTCTTGTTGGCCCAACTTAGGTGGAAATCTATGACTCAGTCCATAGAGGTCAGTTTCTAGGGCACAGAGCAGGGTGCACGGTGGGAGGCTGGGTTTCTTTGGCATACATGATAGAAGTGGATGAGATGAGTGAAGTTCCTATTTGGCCCACAGGGTCTTCCACCTTTGTTGGGAGTATAGATATTTCTCAAACCATAGCCCCTCCTTTTCTACTCTAGGTGGCTTCAGTCAGCCTTGTGCCTTGGTGGTTTCTCAGGTGTGTTAGTCAGTGGCCATTCCACCATGTCCAGGAAACTCTTGTTAACTATGTAATTTTATTGAAGCTATTTACCCTAGGCTTGAGGTGTTTCAAGACTTGAGGTGCTTCGAGTTCAGACTCACAGCACACTAATGGCTTTCTCTAGATAATCTTCTTTATTCCCCAACTAACCCTTTTATGTCCCTAGTAAGGGTGAGGATAAGAGACAAAAGCCATGAAATGGCAAGTCTTGCACAGTGCTATGACACCTTTGTCTGGAATTTACGAGCTGTAGTCTAGGGACTTTAGCAGAAACTATGACTGAACTACTTCTATTTTAATATCCTGTTATAAACATCATAAACAATCTTTATCTGTAAAAATTTGTGTATTTGGGAGTTCATCTGGGTGGGAAATGGGCAAGACTGCTTTCTATTTGGGATCACTTTATTTATATTTTTGTAGTTCTGGATATCAAACACATGCCAGGCAAGTGCTTTATCATGGAGCCATATCCCTAGTCCTAGGGTCACTTTGTTTTTGAGGATATAAGATATGTTTTCTTTGGAAACTTTTCCAATGTAGAAATACAAGCCAATTAGGATAACTCATGATTTCCATGAAATTATCCAAGTATTTTTTAGCTTCAGGTAGCTAAAATTTAAATTAGGTAAATGCAAATATTTCAAAAATTGGTAAAGAATGACTAAACTAGAGATAAAGTTTATTCTAGATATATTCTTGTTTAATTCCAGGTCAGTACCATATAGTATCTTCCTTGGAATAAAGCATTTCACACCTCATCTGTTTATGTTTGTTAATCTGTTCTAATTGCAAGGTCTAATTTCTGATCTGTTTTAGAATCAGCTTCAAGCCATTTTCTTTCTTATGTGTGTTGTGTTACACAGTTACTGTCTCTATAACACACATCCGAGGTAAGCAATTTAGAAACTGAAAAGGCTTATTTTGGCTCACAGCTTTGGAGGTTCCAGTCCATGATTGGTTGGCCCCATTGCTTTTAGCCTGTGGCAAGGCAGCATATCATGGTGGGAGCATGTGGTGGAGAAAAATTACTCATCTCATGGCAGGAAGCAAAAGAGCATAAAGAGGGGGCCAGGGTTCTGCAATTTCCTTTAAAAGCATGCCTCCAATAACCTGAAGACCTCCCTCCTAACTCCACCTCTTAAAGGCTTTACCTCCTCACAGTAATGTCACTCTGAGGACCAAGACCTCAATACATGGGCTTTTGGCAGACATTTAAGATCCAAACTATGGCGTATGTGATCTCTAAATCAAACATTTTCTTGGAATTGGGTTCCTTATTTGGTCAGAGAACCAATAGAGAAAGAGGATACTGTTGTATGTATTCAGAATAGAGAAAGAGGATACTGTCATATGTATTCAGAAGCAAGGCAGTAAGCTGTTATTTCTCAAGCAACCCTCACCATGTTTACTTCATAATTTTCTGGTTTTAAAATGGGCTTATGGAATTCTGAAGCCTTAACTTCTGACACATATCCATGATTTTAATAAATCACAGTTACTAGCTTTTGGGGAATAGATGACTTCTGGTCCAGATGTATTGTCATTTTGTCCTGCTTTATGTCAGCCTTTTCTGTGTTACTATTGTAGTTTCATGTGATACTGTTTTAGGTAAGGTCTACCCTGTTGTCTCATGTGAATCTCTTAGAACAGATCCGTTTGAAGAATCAAACGGATCTGTTCATTCTTTCCCATACCTCCTTTTCTCTTCCTTCCACACTTCTAGAAATACTGATTGAAACAGTGTACTATGTGCCAGGTGTTATACTAGGTACTGGGGAATCTGAAATAAAAGGCAAAAATCCCCTGGTCAAGGAGCTTGATGTCTAAAGCAACAAGTAAATAAAAACTATCATAATGTACATGTTTGATAGGAGACATGTGGTATAATGAGAACACCACAGAGGGGACCTACAGGGATGACTTGAGGTGGGTGTTGAGGGTTTAGTAGGCGGTAAATGTACAACCAAGGACAAGAAGGTAACCATGGGCAGAGAGGGCAGCAAGGAAGGCCAGGACTGGAGCATCCCTGGTATTTGAGGAACTCACATTCTCAGTGTCAGCTTCGTCCATGGCATGGGATAAAGGCAGTTTTGCTAAGGCATAAATTTGAAATCCATCCCCAGGATGGCTAATATGGAGGAGCAAATCACTTAGCTGATGCATGAGGCCAGGTGGCCACCTGATGTATTCTTCTTTGGTTGGCTGTCTTTTGCTTGCCACCCTATATGCATAGCTCCTGTGGAACAAAAGTAAGAGTCTGTGTCTTGGCAATAAATGGCTATCTTATGAGAGTTGAAAAGGTATTTAAATTGTCAAATGAGTCTGTGCATAGGAAATGTGATTTTGGGGAGAAACAAGTGCAAATGTAGGTATTTTTAGATTTGGAAAATGAAAATGAAGTCAAGGTTTCTGCTTGGGAGGTGCTGTATCACGTTGTAGGAAAAGACTGGGCATTGGAGGAGGACTAGGTTTGTGCTGGGTGGAGTGAGAAGGAAAGGGAAAGATAGAATGGAAGGAGATGGTGAGCTATGTAGAGTTTGAGGTGCCTGTCAGTAGGACTTATAAGTTTGGCACTCAGAGGAGGGACCCAGGACAAGAACAAAGGTTAGGAAGGCATTGGTGGTGTATAGGTGTAGAAGTTGCAGGAGGCAATGAAGTCATCTAAGAGAATGTATGGAAAAAATGGAAGGCCAAGGAAGTGACTGGGGAGAGACCAGAGAGGAATGGTCAAGTGAAGAATTGGGAGTGGTTCATGGGAGCCAAGAAATGAGAGTTCAATTTTAAAATGTTAATCACTGCTGAGGAATTAGGTATGATATGTAATAAAAAGTGCCAGTTGGGTTTGGAAGCTAGAAGGTATTTGGTAACCTTGGTGAAACTGTAGGGATAAAAAACCCCAATTTTGCAATGGGAGAATGAACGAATGGAAAATATAGGCTAGGAACTACTTAAAAAAAACAGTGTAAAGGGAAGATGGAAAGAGGAAAATGAGAATAGAATGGTAGATGAGGACTAGGATAGGGCTGAGAGGTATTTTTCTCTTTTAGACTAGGAGAAACTTGACTAATAATAAAGAAACTGTAAAGTTGAAGTACTAGATTGATTTGCTATGAATATTGATTACAATAGCGATCATTTATTGTTCTGGACATTGTGCTGCTATGAACTTTCCTGTACATTCCCTCATGTGGACCACACCACTCTCTCCATTGTGCAGCCAAGGAAACAGCTCATATTTGCTGATGATCATACAGCTAGTAAGTTGCAGAGGGTATGCTCTTTTTGCTATGTTATACAGCCTGTTGGTGCACCAGTGCTGAAGAATTTATTGTGCATGTAAAAGTTTTGTTTGTGAGCATAGTCTTTGTGATCTGGCAATTATGCTTCTGGATGTTTTTTAAATGAGTTGAAATGTATGCCCATACAAAAACCTGCACACAGATGTTTATAGAAGCTTTATGCATAATCACAAACAATTGGAAGCATCCAAAATGTCTTTAAATAGGTGATTGGGTAAACAAACTGTGGTACACCATACAGTGGAACATTATGTTACAACAATAAGGAACGGGCTTTTGAATTGCAAAAAGACATGGAGAAAATATAAATGCATAGTGCTAAGTGAAAAATGTCAGTTTGTAAAGACTACGTGCTGCATCATTCTAAATATATGATGTTCTGGAAAAGGCAAAATTATAGAGACAGTGAAAGTGTCAGTGTC
Source organism: Spermophilus citellus (assembly GCF_964194105.1). Lineage (NCBI taxonomy): Eukaryota > Metazoa > Chordata > Mammalia > Rodentia > Sciuridae > Spermophilus > Spermophilus citellus. The sequence continues at coordinate 99,122,668 of NC_138192.1, forward strand.
TGCCCCTGAGGAGAGGAGCACAGGAGGCAGCTGGGATGAATAGGTGAAGCACAGGGCACTTTTAGGGTGTGTGAAACTCTTCTGTATGACACTGTGCATATGCTGGATAAAGGTCATTATGTATTTGTCAAAACCCATAGAACTATATGACATAAAAAGAACCATATGTAAACTATGAACTTCAGTTAACACTAATGTATCAGTATTGGCTTATTAATATTGATATACCACATTAATGCAAAATATCAATAGTAGAGGGAAATGGTTCGGGAGATAATATATAGAAACTCTCTGTACTTCAGGTGCAGTTTTTCTGCAAACCTAGTACGGCTCTGAAAAATAAACTCTATTAGTTAAAAAAAATTGCTCATGAGGATCAGTTATGTGCAGTTACTTTATTTCTGCAGAATCTCCTTGGTGAGCATATTTTTTTTCAGGCTTACATAATACAGTTTAAAGAAAGAAAAATAACACTCCTCTCAGAGAGAAATAATCAGTCGAACAAATCGGTAGTTATCAGAATGCAGGCTGTAGTACATCCTGTTTTTTTAACCTCTCTAATTTACTAGTAAGGCAACCCAAATTGCATAGGGGGATGGGAGGACTTTGATTGCTTTTAAGGCTATCTTAATGCTGTTAGGGTCCCATTAATGTACTGGAGGAGAGTCTGTCCCTGCTACAATGGAGTTTGCATGGACAGTGTTGAAGGGGTGGAGAGGAAAGGGAGGAAGATAGGAAGACCCTGTGTTTTATTCTATTACATGAACCATACTTAATTTAAAAATATTTTTAGTGCATTTTTGTTGTTGTTGTTTGTTTGTTTGTTTTTTTCTCACTTCTGAGAACCTGCTCTCTCAGGCACAATGGCATTTTTGTGGGGAGGGAGGGAACCAAGTAGGTAAAGCTGGCCCATCCTCCAGTGTCTCTCCCCTTCCCACCTGTGCCCCATGAGTGAGCTGCTCAGTCCACAGAGGCCACTCCCACTTCCTCTCTTTTCTGGTCTTGCGGGGAAGCTCAAGTGGCAGCTGAGTGGTTTCCTGTGGTGTGCTGAGGTCAGCCTCCTAGTGATTAGAAGTGACAGGTGATGACTTTCTTATAACCCACGCTGCCCTCCAGTGCTGAAGCTACGTGTAGCAGGGAGGGTCAGTTGTTAATGCAGCTTCTTCTTGGGTCTGGATGGTGTCCCCTGTTCACATTCAAGAGAGATCTCTCAGCTGCCTGTGTGCACTCTGGATCAGGTAGACAACTCCAGCAGCGCAGACTTGAATCATCCCTTCTGTTTTATGCGTGAAGGGGCTACCCAGTTTCTGGAATTTCACTAGATTAGTACCCTGAGTAATTCATTATAGGTTTGAGGAGTTGCATCATTTGTGACCTTTATCTTGCATTTCATGAACCCTCAGATTGGTGATATTGGAGAGAGAAAACAGAGGAAAGAAGACCTTACCTTAGTCTGATCCACTTGTGGCCCAAGCAATGAAATTTCAGGAAATGTGGGAAGGGTTCCCTTGCTCTGAGAAGAGTACACTAAAAGCTGGTTCCCTTAATTCTGTTTTTAATATTGAATTGAGTAATACTTTAGGATAGTTATTTTATGTTAAAATAAAAATGCCTGCTTGGTATTCTTCTTTTAATCATAGTCTTTATGGTAGATGAGTTGCCAAGAACTCAGAATTTATTAAGGCAAGTGGAAGAAAAAGCATGAGGGTTTGGTGACTTGTTTTTGGTGGTAGAGAGTGATGCTAAAGGATAGAGGAAAGTGAAAACTAAGGCCAATGGAAATAAAACTGTGCTTATTTATTCAGTTTTTCCTGAGAGTTTTCTTGAGCAAAAATGAACATGGCATGTGTTGAGATTGTGGGTGTGTGTGTGTGTGTGTGTGTGTGTGCGCGCACGCGCCCATGTTAAAGAGTATGGTGGGAGTGTTGGTTTAGAAAATGAGAACTGGGAAGAACCAGACATCTGATCCACTCTCCTCAATAAGCATATCTTTTTAGAAATGTTTTAGTCAGCTGTTTTGCTGCTGTGACTAAAAGACCCAACCAGAACAATTGTAGAGGAGGAAAGTTTATTCAAGGGATCACAGTTTCAGAGGTCTCAGTCCACAGATAGCCAGCTCCATTCCTCAGGGGTTGAAGTGAGGCAGAATATCCTGGTAGCAGAGGGAAGCAACTCACATGATGATCAGGAAGCAGAGAGAGACTCCACTCTCCAGATACAAAATATACACTCCAAAGCCATGTCCCCAGTGCCCACCTCCCTCAGCCACATCCTACCTGCCTTCATTTGCCATTCAGTTAATCCCATCAGGAGATTAATTCACTGATTGGGTTAAGGCTCTCACAGCCCGATCATTTCTCCTCAGAACCTTCCTGCATTGTTTCACACATGAGCTTTTACGGGGCACATTGCATCCAAACCATGACAAGAATGATGTTGGATTCCCTGGAGACTTTATGGTCATGGGAGCCAAGTCTGTGAGGTATGTATGTGTGTGTACATGTGAGTGCAGACAGTACACAGTGATGCTGTTGTAGATATCTGAGATGCTACCTGGTAAAATCATGACTTGTCTCGTCTTGATCTCTAACCTTTATAGCACTATATCTGTTGCCCATCCAAACCACTTCTTCCTGTCAGAGGGTTCTCCTATGTCTCTGACAACATAGAAAATCAGAACTGTAGATGATGTGGCTTCAGAAGAGATTTTCTCTTCACTTGGCCAAGAGAGAAGCTGGCTGCATAGCATCTCTAATGACTTGAAAAGAACCCAATCCTCCCCAATTATTGTGTGCTCATTCACCCAATCCAAGGTGTACAACTTCCTTTACTCCTCTCACCTCACTTTCTAACAATCTTTATCTAACAGCGGACATACTCGACAATATATGAGTAGGAAAGGAACCAACAAATGGTGGTCAATCACTCAAGAACTAGCAACAGAAGGAAACCACTGTCACCCCTAAGTCTGAAGAGGCCAGAGGAGAAAGAGTCATTCATTCTTGGAATTAAAACTCTAGCTCTGATGAGGGTCTTCCCATTAAGGGTTATGGTCTTAGGTAGAACTCAGCCACTTCAAGACTATAACCAGGCAGGGAGAGAACAGGGGAGAAGTCAATGTCCTGGTCTTTCTCTGTTCAACTGATCCCTGCCATTGCCAGAATCCCATGAGAAATATGCCCCATCCTGGGGCACAGAGCAGGATAGAGAAGGGAAGTGATTTGGGTGGGCCAAATAGAGAATAGCCTGTGCCATCTCAGTTTCCCCATGTACATAATAAAAATATAAACCACCAGGACTAAATATATTGATTTACATAAGCATTTACCATGTCATCTGGAGAAGAGAGGGTACCTTACAAATATAGTACAATAGTAACAGTGATAGTAAGATTAGGACATCTTAACTACATTTTAGCTATATCATACCTAAGTGGCTTTCCCTAATAATTACTATTCCTGTCATATCTCAACATTGTTGTAAGACTTGTTTGTCACAGTCACACGTGTGGGTGTGAATTTATAGCTACATGACATTCTCATTGTTAAATTACCCAGACTATTATCTTCAATAATCATCGGTCTCCCAGAGTTGATGACAATTTTATGCTGAAAATAGAATCCTTTTTATGTTGTATACCCACAATGAAAATTACCTAAATGAGAGATGATGCCAGGGTAGTTAAGGAGTGAGGCTTTAGTTATCCTAGTTCAGTACATTTCAATTGTGGTGTTTTATACCCCGTAGATATTTGTGAGTGCAGAGATATCTGTTTATTTTGGAGTTTTTAGAAGAAAAAAAAACCAATGAGATTCACTTTAACATTGGAAATATTTTCTCTTCCCTCAGGCCAATATAGTGAGCCCACCTTTGAAAAAGTATTGCCATACTATCATTATTCACTTTTCAAAAGTACTTTTGACATTTAATATCCATTTGTAGGATTTTCTATGTGATCAAGGAGGCCTAGTATTATGGTTTGAATATGAGGTATCTCCCAAAAGCTCCTGTTATTGCAGGAAGAGTCATGGTGAAATGATTAAGTTATGAAAGATGTAACCTGATCACAGCATCCTAATTCAAATGGACTAACTGAGTGGTGACTATAGGCATGTGGGGTATGGGTGGAGAAGGCCGGTCACTAGGAGTGTGCCCTAGAACGATTAATCTTCCCTTTAGCCCCTTCCTCCCTTTCTTTCTGACTGCTATAAGCTGATAGCTTTCCTCCACTGCTGCCCTTCTGCCATGGTGCTCTGCCTTTCTCTTGGGCTCACAGTAATGGAGTTGGCTGATTGCAGACTAAAGCCTCTAAAACCATAGGCCAAAATAAATTTGTCCTCCTCTAAGTTGTTTTTGTCAGGTATTTTTGGCCACAGCAATTGAAATCTGACTAACACATTTAATATATTACACTTTGAAGAGACAAGAGAAATCATGATTTATATCTTCATTTTATGAATGAAGAAAGTCATGTTTACAGAGACTAACTTATTCAAGGTCGCAGTTCTGGTGAGCTGGATAAGCAGCTATAACTTAATGTACTTTACATTTGTTTTTTATCCTGGAGACTTTTTTTTAAACAAACAATTCAAAAATTTAAGCCCATGTTTCTAGATTTTGAGTATTCTGATTTAATTATTCATTAGAAAATATTGATTAAGCTTCTATTATGTTCTGGGTAAGAAGCTAGGTATGTCATCTGTATACCATGGTGAAAAATGCACAAGGTTCTCACTCTTATGTAACTCACACTTGTCTTATGGATATTTATCTTGTTATAATACAAATCACCAGAATAATTTTTATTGAAAACTTCCTATATGCTGGGTATCATGTTCTATAACCATTAAATCAGGTGCTTGTCAGATTTGGTTGCTCATGCCTATAATCTCAGCAACCTGGGAGATTAAGGCAGAGGATTACAAGTTTGAGGGTAGTCTAGGCAAGTTAGCAAGTTTTGTCTCAAAACAGAAAGCAAGAACCAGGGTTGTAGCACAGTGGTAGAGCACCCCTGGGATCAATCTCCATGCCACAAAACCAACAGCAACAAAAAGGTGGAGCTTGTTCTATACAAGATCCTTTCAAAAATTAAGAGAACCCTGTCATAAAGATGCCTTTAACACCTTCTATAGAGGTAATTGAGATCAGGGTACCACAGGCATGAGGGGTGCTATACGAGACTGAGCCCATTTTGCTCTCCAGAGACTATTGGATTGAAAGAAGACTGGGGTGGCAATAATTTAGCTAGTTAGAATAATTTTTAATTTAGATGAATATTTAATCTTTCAGAGCCTTGAGTTTCAACAATGAGTTTTCATAGAAAAAAAAAACCAGGTGTTTTAAAGACAGGTTTGGTTCGAACAGGTTTTTCTTTTCACTGGCTGCTTAACTAACTCATAGAGGAATAATAACTTTCTCAAGGGGTTGTTGAGAGGATTAAGTAAGGTAACCTACATGAAGTGTGTGGTGTTTATCTCCTCTAAACTGTACAACCTGTCTACTATATAGAACTGTGATTCCCATGGAGAAAGTGAATGGAAAAGGACACTGTAAGCAATGAAGCATTACTGATGCTACACTTATCAAGGGATTTTGTTTTTTAGTTTATTTAGTATTTTTTAAATGTAAGCTTTCCATTGAAATATAACATACATGCAGAAAGCCACACACATCTTTACTGTACAACTCCATGCACATTCACAAAGTGAGTATTCCTGTGAGATCAGAACCCAGACCATATCATGGAACATCCTAGAAAGCCCCAAAGGCATTGTTTTCCAACTCCACCTCAAGGATAAGGATAATCATCCTGATTTCTAATACTATCATTTCTCTTGTTTTACATTTTTTTTTAACGAATGGGATCATACAGATTATCCTCTGTCATTTTGGTTTCTTTGGCTCCCCTTGTATTTGAGAGGTTTATCTATTTTGTTTCATGTAGTTGTAGTTTATTCATTCTTATTGTGCCAGAGTATTCTGTTATATGAATATTCCACAGTTTATGTATCCATCTTTCAGTTTGTGGGCTGTTTTTCATTTTGGCTTTGGTGAATAGTGCTGACATGAACATTCTTACACATATCTTTGAGAACATTCATATGTACTTTTTGCATGATATCTTGTAAAAGTGCTGGGTCATAGGGTAGGTATACATATGTATGGTATTAATGCATATATTCCAGTTATTGTACCAATTTACACTTCCACAAATATAATATTTTTAATATCTGTAAAATTCTGTTATATTATTGTAGGATTATAAAAATATGGCTTGAATCATATGAAAAATGGGTGTTGGTTTTCTCTTTTGTTGATGTTCTATTTTAGTTGTGTTCTCAGATTGAATGGAACAGAGCCTCATTTCCATTAACTTAGTTCATGTGGAAGAGTCAAACACATGTGAACTTAAAAAAGTTGAACTGTGTAGCTTTAGAAAGGCCTGAAAGATGTTGAGGCCCCAGGATGTGGGCTCTTAAGTGTTCCGTTCTTAGGCTTGATTCTGGCATCCTGAGAGGCCATCCATTCTTGATGGAACTATATTCAGCAGGCAAGTACTAGAAGCAACATACATTCTGACTGAGTATCTATTCTGGTGGGTTGCTTCTCCACTTGTGCTACTTTTGATTACTACTCTGCTTAGGGGAGCCATTCTTTGCAATCATGTGTCAGAATTTCCAGCCTCCTACCTGATCTATGAACTATTCCTGTCACTCAACTCTGGAAGTGGCCTACTCCCTTTAATTCCTAGGAAGCACATGCATGTACTGACTAGTCTACTAGATTTAGATACCCTTAAATAGATGTTAAATGAATTATACATAATCATGTTCAGAAAGTCATAAGAAAACCTTAGCAACTGTGATTTTGAATTAGTAATGTGAGTTTTGTTTTTACAATAGACATCTAATGCTTAATGTAAACCTGTACAAAGACTACTTACAAATGTTTTTATGGTTCTTCATATCTTAAGTAAAGAGCACAGCTTACCTTTAATCTATGTTGATTCAACTAGTGTTGTGCAAAGAAGGAATCCAATATGGGAAGCAGGGAACACAGACTCTGAACTAGTGGGAAAGTTAGTGGATAAAAGGTGGACCCCAGGCATGAAAACTATTCTTAGAGCTACTAAATCTTAGGGCTACTTGCTGGGATCTTTTGTATGGTCAGTGTGTTTAGTTGTAATTTGTGAAATGATAGTCAGAGACTTACACTTTTACATCTAGCTTTTATATAGTGAGTTTTCCTAGAAAACTCAAAATAGAGTATGTACTTCACCTCATCCACCTTCTAATATTACAGATATTTTCCCCTGGGTGCTTATTTGTCCCAAATTGTGCTTTTTTAGGTAATGTCCATACTGTCATCATCTAAGTGGTTTCAGAAGGGTATATGACCTATGGAAATAACATCATACTGAACATTCTCTATATAAAACTAAATAAAAATTTCCTAAAAATTTCTGAATTGAAGGTAGAGACATTACAAAGTGTTGTGGTTGGAGAAATTTGGGTTTCTATGATTTGAAATTGTTCTTCAAGAACTTTTTCTACCTCAAACACAGAAATGAAGATCTTAATTAGAGAATCCATTAAAAAGAACTCAACATAGTCTGTAGCTTAATTTACATGTGTGATGCTTTTCTGAAAGTGAAGTAAGTGATTAATATTAGTCATAGGACCACCATGCATATGACCAGAAATTCTTGTTCTAACAAATTAATCAATCTACAATGTAATTAAAAGCTGGAACAAAACTGTAATTTCACTATTATATTCCTGTGTATTAATTAAACTTTAAGCAATATTTAAGGCTTCACTGCAATATATTTAGCATTAAAAAAGCAGTCTGGAAGTTGTTCTTATAAATGTTCTGCTTGGCAGCTAGTCTTTTGTGGAAACTCAAATCAATTTTAAACACTTGGTTCATTTAAATCATTCCTCTTTTTGCTTTCAAGAAAGATTGAGAAGAGTTAAAGGGAAATTTATGGGAGTAGTCATTCAAATCATTGATAGATCATTCACATATACTAATGCCAGGAAACATTTAACTGATTAAAGTGTTTTGAATGAATTTATAATTTAAAGACACTCTGAGTGGATGTCTTTATCATATTGACTGAATCCTACTGATACTATTTAGACTTGCTTCCAATATTAATTCATAAAAATCTTTGGCTAACTTAGCAGTAGAATGTATGTACAAGTCAAGCCCATGATATATTTCATTAAAAAATTTTTGTGACATTCAAAGAAATTCAAGAATGTATCAGTCAATATTGTTTATAGGGTGGTTGTGTTTAGATGACAAAACTAAAACTAAAATGATTGTTATTACAGCTTTTTTTTTGGTTATTAACCTTAAATACTAGAAAGAATAGGTCTTTAAAAAATGCACTAACATTTAAAACCCAAGTATCTAAACATGTTTCAGTCTCATATATGAAAAAATCTGAACATATAGTATTGTTGGTAAGCACGAGCACCTCCTACGTTATTTTGTACAAGAGATTTCTTGAACGAGAATAGATATGCCATGTCAAATTTATATTCTGTTTTTAATTTCAGATCTTAAAAAGGTTCAACTTAGCCAATGAACATAAAAGTGCTTATTGCTAATTTAGCTGCTACTGCAGAACATGAAAGGAAATCATGAGGCCATTAACACATCTAGAAATAGTAATTTTCTAGCTTTCAGTTCCTAAGATAGTTTAGTGAAAATAAAATATTCAGTCAAAGAAGTTAGTGAGGTGTTTCCAAATGATTTTTTAAAAATTCCATTCCTTCCTACACTTCTCCATCATTTCTACTCTCCTTTATTTCTCCTTCTCTGTGTTTATTAACTTTAAGCTTTACTTGAAGCTCTTCCTAGTGCTAAGTGATAGGTCAGTGAAGTATATACTTTATCCCTGCATATGCAATGAGAAAAAGAATGGGAAATTGTGGCAAATTCACCACCAGATTTCAAAGGTGAAATGCCCTTCCCATTGAAGGGTTTACTGTAACCTCCAGCCATCCAGAGAGAACACACCCACCCCATTGACAGGGAAGGAAGGTTCTCTTTGAGGGGCTGAACTGGAGGTGCACCTTTTCTATGCCCTGAGAGTTCTTTAGGTTGGTGCTCAAGAGAGTTCTTTCATGCTTTTATTTCTTTAATTCAGAATATTTATGGACTGCTCACTCTATGTTAGATACTGTGCTATGTCCTGCAGCCTGGTCTACAAGGAGATTGTATTCTTGAGAGGGAAGCCAGCATTAAAGACACATAAATAGTCATTCCTTGGCATCCATGTGGGATTGATTGACTATTTCTTTGTCTTTAATTTTTTCCAACTATTTTTGAATTCAAAGTATAAGATGTCTTTCCATTTATCTGTATTTTCTTTGGTGTCATTTAACAATATTTTTTAGTTTTCTGTGTAAAAGCTTTTTATCTTTTGGTTAAGTTTATTCCTAAGTATTTAATTTTTTTGATATTATACTAAATAATATTGTTTTCTTAATTTCCTTTCTGGATTGATCTTTGTTATTGGTCAGTAATTATTTTCAAGTGTTGGTTTTGTATTTTTGACTTTTCTATCCTCCTGCCTTAACCTTTCAAGTTGCTGGGATTATAGACATGCACTACTGTGTCCAGCTATATGCAGATGCTGAGGGCCATTGCCAAGTAGGAATGACGCATCAAAATTTCCTTGCCAGCGTACCCCATGTTGCTTAGAGGACATTCGCTGTGACATTGCATGTATGCTTTAGTAAGGTGACCTTGCTCAAGGACCAGGGCGGATCCGGGTTTAGAGCTGATCTGGTTTTAGGGAGTATCCCATCCTTGGGTTTAGGGAAGTTCCAGGTTTAAGGTGTACCCTGCGGGGGAATAGGGCGTATCCTGCTGCCTCAGGCACGCCCAATCCTTGAGTTCCCCTTGAGTTCTCCTGAGATTCAGAAAGTATTGGAGAAAAAAGCCTCGTGGAGTAGGTGAATTGGGCGGCGGCAGAACTGGGATTTCCCCAGAACGTGTGTAGAGGCCGGTGTGAGTTCAGGAATAAAGATTGCTGTTTGAATCTACAAGGTGTGTGGTGGCTCGTGATTCTGTGCCCAGCCAAGACATTGGCATGCAGATATAATTTTAATTGCTGTATCTTCTTGGTGAATTGACATTTTATTATTATATAATATTCTTTTATTAGTTTTGTCAGTTTTTTAGTGTACTCTTTAGAGCTTTATGACATTTGTGAACAGAGATAATTTTACTTCTTATTTTCCAATCTGTGTGTTTTTATTTATTTTTCTTGTCTAATTCCACTGGATAGAACTTCCAGTACTATGTTGAATAGTAGTGGAGAGAGTGGGCATCATTTTCTCTTTCCTGATCTTAGAGGAAAGCTTTTGGTCTTTGCCGGGTATTATGTTAGCCGTAGGCTTTTCATATATGGCTTTTATTATGTTGAGGTTAGTTTTCTTCTATTCCTAGATTGTTAAGTGGTTTTTTTTTTTTTTATCATGAAAGGGTTCTGAATTTGTCAAATGCTTTTTCTGCATTGAGATGATCATGTGGTTCTTCACTTACTTGTTAGGGTGGTGTTTCACACTTATTGATATCTACATTTTGAACCATTTTTGTATTGCCAGGTATAAATCCCACTTGAGCATGGTGTATTAGCCTTAAATTCAGTTGGCTCATCTTTTGTTGAGAACTTCTGCTTCAGTATTCATCAGAGATATTGCTCTGTAGTTTTCTTGCTGTGTCTTTGTTTGGTTTTACCCTCATGGAATGTGTTTGGGACTATTTCCTCATCTTTGATTCTTTGGAATAGTTTGAGAAGGATTGATGATAATTCTTTAAATGTTCGATAGGATTTTCCATACGACTCTGGGCTTTTCTTTGTTAGGTTTTTGGTTACTCTGTCAACTTCTCATTTGCAATAGTCTCATTCAGAATTTTAACTTTTCATAATTCAGTCTTTATAGGAATTTACCCTATAAAGGGTAAATTCTAGGAATTTACACTTCTAGGAATTTACCCTTTTTTTAGCTTATCTATTTTTTTAGTGGATAATTATTCACAGTAGTCTTATAATATATGATTTATTTCTGGGACATCAATTGTAAGGTCTCTGCTTTCATTTCTAATTTTAGCAATAAAATCTTTTTTTCTTCATTAATCTAACTAACTGTCCATTGGTTGATCTTTTAAAAAATAAATTCTTGGTCTCATTGATTTTTTTCTGTTTTTTATTTCAGTTATCTCTAATCTTTATTATTTCCTTTGTTCTGCTTTGACTTTAGTTTTTTTTCCTAGTTCTTTGAGGCATAAAGTTAGATTGTTGATTTAAGATCTTTGTTCATTTTTTCATGTACTTGTTTACTGCTATAAACTTCCCTTTTATTACAGCCCTTGCTTCATTCCATAAGTTTTAATAAGTTGTGTTTTATTTTCATTTGTATCCAGATATGTTATAAATTCTTTTGTGATTTCTTTATAAACCCACTTGTTTATAAGTACATTGTTAAATTTCCACATTAATGTATTTTTCTTTTGTTACTGATTTCTAGTTTCATTCCATTATGAACAGAGAAGATATTTTGTATGGTCTTAATATACTTAAACTTGTTAAGATTTATTTTGTAGTCTAATATATGGTCTAGTTTGGAGAACATTCCATGATCACTTGAGAAAAATGTGTTGGGTAAACTGTTCTGTATATGTCTGTTAGAGCCAACTGGCCTATAGTATTGTTCATATCTTCTGTTCCCTTATTTGTCTGCCTGGTTCTATCAATGACTGAAAGTGGGGTATTGAAGTTTCCTATCATTATGGATTACCATTATTTCTCCCTTCAATTATCTACTTATTAGATGCAGATACAACTTTTTTCTTTTGAGATTAAACTCAGGGACTCTTTACCATTGAGCTACACCCTGAGCTCTTTTTATTTTTTATGTTGGGACAGGGTTTCCCTAAGCTACTGGCCTTGAAATTTCTATCCTCCTGCCTTAACCTTTCAAGTTGCTGGGATTATAGACATGCACTACTGTGTCCAGTTACATGCAGATATAATTTTAATTGCTGTATCTTCTTGGTGAATTGACATTTTATTATTATATAATATCCTTTTCTCTCTTGTGTCAGTTTTTATCTTTTGTCTGATATATCTATTTCATCTGATATAGTATGACTACCCTTTTTCTTTTTAAGTTCTCTTTGCCTAGAGTATCTTTTTCTACCATTTCACATATAGCCTATGTATATTTGTTAATCAGGTTCACCAATTACCAATCTATAATTTCTACCAATTGCATGAGTCTGGTGAGACAGAATACTCTACAAATTAAACAAACTTTATTGCACCCAATAGGCAGCAAAAGCCAACCAAAACCAAGCAAACAAGTAAAAAAAAGCCCACAGAAGTTTAGGATTCATGGTGGGCCAGTGCCACAAGGCTCAGTAATGCTGCCCAGAGTGAATGGAGCATACCCTACCTTGCAGCTCTGCTAAGGGACCCAGAAAGTGGTTCACTCTGGGTTTTTTAACCAAGGAAAACTGGACTTGCTGGTTTAAGTTTTTCAGGATATCTTGTTTTAGGAGGTACAGGAACAGTTCAGATAGTTCCTCCATGTCTCAGGATGTTGCATTAGAAATGACAATCAAGAAATAGGCAAGAGCTGGAACAAGCAATACTATATGGGGCAATGTCCTTAGATATAAAGTGAGTCTCTTATAGATGACATATAGTTGGATATTGTTTTATTTTTAATCCTTTCAGTCAATATATATCTTTTAATTGGTGGATTTAATCCATTTACATTTAAGGTAATTATCATTTGGGAAGAACTTACTATTTCCATTTTAATATTTTTTTTTGCCTGGTAATAATTTTCTGTCCATCTTCTCTGTCTTCCTTTATGTTCCATTGTTTTTTTTTTGTGTGTGTGTAGTTACACATTTACATTCCTTTTTCATATTCCTTTGTGTATATTCAGTTAATATTTTCTTTGTGGTTACCATCACACTTTCATTAAACATCTTAAAGTTATAACAATCAATTTTAAACTAGCAACTATAATAGCCTATAAAACTCTTCCTTTACATCTCTGCCCCCACCTACTTAATGTTATTGGTGACATAAATACCTCTTTTTATATTGCATATCTATTAACATAGGGTATAATTACTTTTTATGTTTTTCTTTTTTCTGGTACCAGGGATTGAACTCAGGGGCACTCGACCACTGAGCCATATCCCCAGCCCTATTTTGTGTTTTATTTAGAGACAGAGTCTCACTGAGTTGTGCCTGGCTTTGAACTTGGGATCCTCCTGTCTCAGCCTCCCAAGCTGTTGGGATTACAGGCATGCACCACTGTGCCCGGCACTTTTTATGTTTTTTAAAAGATAATCTTTATCAGGTTTGTAAGTGTGAATGTTTATTCTTTGGCTTTGTGCTTACCTGTGATGTAGGATTTTTAAAAAACGGGTTTCTGGATTTCTCACAGAGGCATTTGTCTTCTTTGCCATTTTAAAATCTTGTGTCTATGGGGGAAAGGGGAGTCGGGGTATTCTGTTCCACCATCTTTCTGACATCACTTCTCGGTTTACACTTGTATGATATGAAGGACCAATCTATGATAGTAAATGTTGAGACTAAACGAGACAGTCATCACCATCCTGTAATTGTGAGCACTTTATTAGAAATGTTTATTCTTTGCTCAAGACTTTTCTTTGTTTCCAGATGAATCTCCTTAACTAACTTTTGGGATTTGCTATTTGGGTAAATCTTGCCCCAAGACTCTAAGCATATACTGGTTAGTATTATATTTATTGGTTTGCTGTTTTATTACATCACAGCTCAACTGAAAGTCTTTTGACTTTCACTAAGAAAATCTGAGAAAGCCTTCCATTGGTGGTCTGAATTTAAGGCAAACATGCTAGTGATTAGATCAATTATAAATAAATAGGCAAGGAAGCTGTGAGAATGCATGTGTCATTATCAAATAGCAGTGAGCCAGCTCAGTTGGAAATTTAATCATTGAAGTAAGCTTGGTGTTTCATTTTATATAGTTGAAGCAAATTAGAACAATATTTTATGTGAGCATTGAACTTTTCTCTCTTCATTTATGACTACTGTGGGAATTTGGAATGGCAGGATTTTTATTTTTTGGCTCAAGTAGTTATCACTTTTTTAAGCTCTTAATGTTATTTGTGACCAGTTGAACATGTGAGACAGTAAAGCCATAAGCTTTGCTTTCTTCATGGCTACGGTTTTGCCCCTAATTTCTCTTCACCTGTAAGTCGTGACTTCCAAGCTGACCTGGGTAAAAGAATGTAGATGGACCCACATTTCTAGGAAAGCATCTCAGGGCAATTTTCATACTGACAATTGGTTAACAAAAGAAGCCTTTTTATTTCATAGAGAGCAGTATAGTCTATTACAGAGAACTGGTGGGACATGCACATGAAAACATCCTCTGCTTTGATTCTCCTTCTGTCTTAGGTAGAAAAATTTGGGTTTGAAAGAAAACTTTCACCTGTTTTAAAGGGATAGAAATTCTTAGGGTATAACTATAGTTTATTTGTTAAAAGCCTAAGCTCAAGTGTTAGGCTGCTTGAGTTCAAGTACAAATTCCTCAAATTACTATGGGTGTGACTTGGTCAGGTTACTCCTCCAATCATCAGTTTTCTCATCTGTAAAATGGCCACAATGGTAAGACCACAATTTAAGGAGTCCGGATTAGAATCAGTTGTGCTGCTCCATAAAGAAGTGACTAGCATGGTGCCTGGCATATGACAAGCTCTCAAAAGGTATTAGCTTTTTTTATTGGTTTTGTTATTGTTACTCTTGCTGTTGATGTTCTTTATTATGACCATGTGGAAAGTTTTATGCTGAATGAAAAATGATAGTGGGTTTTTGATAGAGATTGTATCTGTCCTGAGTACGTAAACAATTCTTGCATCTCCTCCAAGTGCTTAATTTGTCTTAAATGAATGATGGCCAGTTCAAATGTACAAGTAAATGAGTCTTTGTAAATAATTCACTTGCTATCAGGAACAATAGTGGCAGTTGTTGTAAGGTCCTCGGTCTTTGGGAGGTGTACAAGGATATTCTACCTGTGCAAACTGCTTCCTTTTTGTTTTCTCCAGTCTGAAAATATAGAGTTGGTTACAGGAAACCCCCTACTCCAAAGAATTTTGAACCTCATGCAGTTTTATATAGCTGTAGCAAGTGAAGTGCTTTCTCTGGCATAGTGTTGGAGTCAATTTATCTTAATGTTTCAGAACTTATTGTCCATTTTATCCTTAGCACTTGCATGTTCAGAGATTGAGAAGAAAATAAAATGAAGAAACTCTCTGATTCTTACCTGATTAGAAACAGGCTGATTTCATTAAATCTGAAACCTTGGGGGAGATTATAGTACATTACTTCTCTCTTGTCTCTTTCTCTACATGCTTGTATCTAACTATCTGTCTGTCTACCTATCTATCTTGTTCATTTTAGAGAGCACAAAGAGGAGTTTAGGGTGACACCAAGATCAGAACACCAAGTGTCATTGGGATAAACATCTTAAGAGTAAATATAAAAAGTAATTAGCAACCCCCCATTATCTCATAAGGCATAATTTTCACAAATTCTTCACAATTCACTTGAGAAAAACCAAAAAAGCAAGTTATTTGCCCTAAATTTAGTTGGTTTCTAGTATATCTTATCAGTTATGATTATTGATTATTTAATAACTAGTAAGTTCATAACTGATTAAAGATATATTGACTATGTTTCTTGGTGTAGAAATGATTTTCTCATTTAATGGGTATTTATTAAGGTGGCCGGTCCCTCTTTAAACACTGATAACACAAACAATGAAGTTGGATGGGGAGATGATGTTTCCAAGAGAACAAATGAATCAATGTTTACTTACAAGTATGCAAGACAATGAGGGTGGTGGCAACCTGCACTTAGTTGTGTGCCAGAGCATTGTGCTTTTTACATTGTCATTTCAGTATGTTTCATTGGAGCCAAAATTTTGAGTACTATCTGAAAACACTTTTTATGATAAAGAGGTGATGCTTAGAATGACACATTAAATATATATATATATATATATATATATATATATATATATATATGTATATGTATGTATATATGCATATTTTTTGATTGACTTACTGACGGTAAATTTATTTCACAAATTATCTGGTATGATCTTTTTGAATTACAACAGATTATATGTTTTAGAAAACATTGATGTAAAATATATGATGAGTTTGACATGCAGATGGAAATTTTATTTTTTTACTTTCAAAGGTGCTAATATGCCCTGTATAATACGTAAAACCGTGGCTGCGATGTCTTCTTCAGGAAGAAGGCAACTGCTGCTGGAAGGGACACATGAATGGCTCCAGTCAGCAGGAGTGCATTTGAAGTTCTGGCTGATCAATGAAGTCTTTCACTTCTAGGGTCAAGGTGGTAACAACCAATTAATGGGGGAGCAGCCTGGATGAAGAGTAAAAGATCTACATGCTCATGTTCCTTGTGCACTTCACAAAAAAGCAAACCAGTTTTGTGTGAGAAAACTGTTTTTTCCTCCAACTTGAAAGCTTAAAAACTTGCTCTTCCTGGAGCTTTCTTTGATATTCCTCCCCACTCCCATGTGGCTCTCTCCCTTCTGAGAAATCTATTTGTAAACTGTACAGAGACTACAGCCCAGGGGGAATGTTTTGGGGTCACGGTAGTTCTGAATTCAAATCCCAGCTACGATTCTTTCTGGTAGGACTTGGGCGAGTTATTTAGCTTGCTGGATGTACAATTTCCTCAACTTTAAACTGGGGAGACGAAAGCCCGTGTTTTGTGTGAGGACTGATGAGACAGCATCAGGTAAAGTATTTTGTACAGCACTTGACACTTAGTTGATGCAGCTTATTAATTAAGGTTCAACTCTGAAAACACTGGAGGTTACAAAATTCAGTGTCAGGTGATTTTTAGGTTGTGTCTTCTGTAAATCTCATTTCCCCCACAGTCTGGTGAGACTCTTGAGGGCTGGAAACATTTCATGCTTCTTTTCTGTCTCCCATTTCAGCTTGCTAAGTCCTATGCACTTCTGGAACATTTTCAAAGTTCTTTTTAAAAGTTAAGGATTATGAGGGCTGTGGCTGTACCTCAGCAGTAAGTGCACTTGCCTGGCATGTGCATCTGGGTTCGATTTTCAGCACTGCATATAAATAAATGAAGTAAACGTCTA
Organism: Spermophilus citellus; assembly: GCF_964194105.1. NCBI lineage: Eukaryota > Metazoa > Chordata > Mammalia > Rodentia > Sciuridae > Spermophilus > Spermophilus citellus. Next base: position 99,139,893 of record NC_138192.1, read on the forward strand.
CCAACAACTAAAAAAACATATTTTTTAAAAAATTAGGGACTATGAAGGGTACAAGGATGTGCTTTTCATACTATAGCATAGATGGGAGATAATAATGGGAGAACAAAGGTGGCACCATAGGAAATCAACCCTTAAAATCATGATAGTGGTTAGGTTAATTGTGCCATATGATTTGAGAATTCCATGTACAGACAAAATTGCCTAATGTATTTTATTATGACTGAAACCACAGTTTGTGTGATGCCCATTTAGCATGTGCCTAATCGCAGTGGGAGTTTACCTCTATAGAGAATAATAGACATGGGACCAAGACCTTGGATTCTGGCCAATTTTGAATATTTACTTCCTTCGGAGGGAGTTTAGATTTATTTTGCCAGATTTAGCCTTCAAACTTGGATAAGAAGCAGAGGACATTGAGTTTTAATATCTGAGAAGATCCAGGTTGGCTGAACATGTACGGTGGCTGTTCCTTTGTCCCAGTAAATCTGCAGAGGTTGTGTTCCATCCTATGGTGGAGTACTTCTGGGCTCTCTATCAATATTGCAATTCCCTACCATCAAAGAAGAACCAAAGAAATATCTTCCACATAGCAGACAATCAGTACTTATTTAATAAATGAAAGAAGGGCAACAAAAGATACGTTCTCTTTGTATAACTTTTTTAAAAGGATAAGTAACTATTTTTCATTTTCCCATATTTTTATTGGTGCATTATAACTGAACACAATGGCAGGATTTGTTACATACTCATACCTGCACATGGTATAACAATATTATTTGGTCAGTGTTGTTCCCTAGTATTTCATTTTCCCCTTCCCTCCTCTGTTTGTATATCTTTATGCAACATTAAGATTTCCAAACCAATGTTTGGCAAGATTCTAACATAATGTAAAGATTTGAACAGATCTATTAGTATGCAGTGATAAATTTGGATTATTTTTCAATTGTAAAGACTCTTTTGCTTTTGATAATAGGGACAGATAATAGTGTTCTTAATGCATTTTGTATAACATTATTCAAAATACTAAACATTATTCTGAAAAATTACAACCAAAACAGATTTTTAAGCAAATTTATATTCCCCAAACAACATTGGCCACTCATTTAATAGTTTATGCTTATTTACATGTATGTTGTAGACTATTCTAGATTGTGTGGGAGTTTCAAATATAAATATAATGTCACTTAAGGCTTATAATTATTCATTATATGTACACTATAATTTCATATCAAGACTTACTTACAAGGAGTGATAGAATATTTTATACTAATATCTCTTTATGTGGTATCAAGAGAAATTCTATATAAATGAATTTCTTCTATTAATTCTATTATTTCTATTGACTTTTATACAGCTCCTAATGATAGTACCATAAACAATAGGACCACCAAATACAGTTTTAATATTTCTTTGTGGTTGTTTTTGTTTTTAGGATATTTCCCACTGGGGTGTATAATCAAATGTGCTGTTTTAAATTCAATTAAATGCACAATTATGTTCATTTTTTAATTTTTTTTATTTTTCCTTTTTCCTTTTTTAGTGATCTAAAACTTGTACATGGTTTCAAAATCACAACTACAAAACAGGATACATTTGAAGGATTCATTCCTATTCATTTTCTATCCTTATTTAAAAAGAGATTTTCAGAATTTGTTTTTATTTATTTAATTTTTGAAAATATACATAAATATATGATTAAAATATAAACATGAACTTTTTTACATATGTTTATTCATAAATCCCTTCCCTTTCTAACATAAATACAACCTACTAGACACATTGTTCTGGACCTTGTCTTTTTTGTGTACCTATAGATTTTCATGATCACTCCTCTTCCTTTCTCAGCTGCTAATAGCATATTATGTGATTACGTAATGTTTTACTCACTAGGCTATTCACTGATAGACATGCAGGTTGTCATATTAGACTTTGATGGTTTTATGTCTTACTGCAGACTAATACATAAGACAATCAGGTTTTGTGTGTGTGTGTGTGTGTGTGTGTGTGTGTGTATAAATTTAAATATAGATTTTTTTCAGTTTGGGCACAATTCTGAAGAAAATGGGGTCCCATATTTTTGTATCCAATGTGACTGTATTAGTCACCTTTTTGTCACCATGATGAAATGCCTGTTTTGGATCATAGTTTTGGAGGTTCCAGTCCATAATCAGTTGGCTCTGTTGCTTCTGGGCCTCTGGCAGCACATCATGCAGGGAACATGCAGCAGAGAAAAACTACTCATCTTATGGCCAAGAAGCAAAAGACAGGAAGGAGAAAAGGCCAGTGTCCCATGATCCCCTCCAAGATCATTTTTCTAATGATGCAAAGGCCTCACACTGTACTCAAACCCTTAAAGGTGCAAGCACTTACCAGTAGTGCCATCCTGGGGACCAAGCCTTTAAACATGGACCTTTGGGGGACATTCAAGATCCTATAGCAGTAACTAATGCTTCCAGGTTACACTCTCCTACTCTCCCCATGGAAGACTTATCCTGATGGCTTGGGAAAATTCCTTGGTAAATATTAATAATCCAGAAAAAGGAGAGTTTGGAAGGTAGTAATGATCACTTAGGAAAATGTTAGATTGGGATTTTTAAAATTAGTGATTCATAAACTCTTTAGGTGACTTGTTTTGGAGTCATTGGACTGAAGGTTTTGTTCAAATTGACAATAAGGTGTAATAATATTTGTGATGAGGTTATTTGTTGTCTCTTTATAAGTTTGGTTGCCAGGCTGGCATTAGAACATTTTTAAAAAGTCATTTATTTTTTAAATTCTTGGGCACTGTGTCTGCAATCTTGGAAGAAACCATCAGGTGATGGTGGTATGTGTATTGATTTCATGGACTCATGCAGTATTTGACACAGTATGCTCTTTGAGAATAGATTTTTCATAATCAAATAAATTTGAAAAATGTTTTATTAAGAAAGTTTATTTGCTGCAAGATCCCCCAGAACTTTTCACAACTAAGATGCATGTGACTTCTCGTGAGGAGGATATAAAATGCTGTTTTTCAGACTTCCTTTCTCTTTATGGAATTTGTTTTTTGTGGAGAGCATTTTGGGAAAGTTGAACATATGATTAAATTTATTATAATTTTCAATAATTTAGAGAGTGAGCTGGAGCAGAAGAGAAAATCAATTGAATAAGATAGTTGTTATCACTCCTATATTACAGGTGTTAGTGACTTTTCTATCAGGGATTGAAGGTAGATTTTCAGATTGCAAGGTGGTATCATTACTGTATTAAAAAATTTGAAGAAATAAAACTAGAAAGAGTTTAATAATTTTTATTTAAAACATTCAAAATACACAAGCAACTTAACCAATTCACTAGCAAGAAAATGAATGACATGATTTAAAAATGGGCAAAGAACCTCAGTGGGCATTTCTTAAAAGAAGGCATACGAATAGCCATTTTTATTGGAAATAAACAGCTCATTCGTAATAATTATCAAGGAAATAAAAATTAAAATCAAAATGAGGTATCACTTCACATCTGTTAGAATGGCTACTATATAAAGAGTGAAAGATAACAACCTTTGACAAGGGCACAGAGAAAATAGAATCCTTGCATATTGTTAGCAAGAATGTACATTAATGAAGTCATTAGAGAAAATACTGTGGAGTTTTTTTTTAATTAAAAATAGAGCTACCATGTCATCCATAAATCTTGGAACTGGGTATATATCTGAAAGAAATGAAATCAGTATGGTGAAGAGACATCTGCACTCCCATGTTTATTGTAGCATCATGTATAATAGGCAAGTTAGGGAATCAACTTAAGTGTCGTATCAGTGGATGAGAAGATGTGGAAAATGTAGTGTAGGTACACATTAGAATACTATTTAGTATTAAAATAGAAGGAAAGCCTTTATTTGTGACAACATAGAAGAATCTGGAGGACATTATGCTAAGTGATATAAACCAGGAACAGAAAGATAAGTATCACATGATTTCATATGTAGAATCTAATAAAATCTAACTCATAGAAGTTGAAAGTAGAATGGTTGTTACTTGGGGCTGGGGGCATTGGGGAAATGTTGGTCAAAGAATACAAAATTTCAGTTAGACCAGAGGAATAAGTTTGAGAGACCTGCTGTATGGCATGGTTGTACAATAACAATGTATTAAAAGCAATGTGTTGCATACTTGAAATCTGCAAGATAGTAGATTTTAAGATTTCTCACCACAACAAAATGGTAAGTTTGTGAGATAATGCATGTTAATTAGTTTAATTTAGCCATCCCACAATGTATAGATATTTCAAAACATTATATTGGGTACCATATGTGTATACAAACACACAATTTTTGTGAATTAAATGATTCCTAGAAAGAGAAAAAATATGAGTGGATAAACTGGTATATTCCAAATAGTATCAGTAACGTGGTTCCTACTTCTATCCTTATGTTATCACAGTCTTGGTAACTTTGGTATGATAATGTAAAATGTAAATATTAGGAAGAATTGGGGAAATATATTTGGGAGTTTTGAATTATTTTTACATCTTTTCTGTAAATATAGAATTTTCTCAAAGTGTTAACAAAGTTATAAACATGAAGTAAATAAAGATGCATGCATTGTATGAAAAAATATCAATTTCTATATTTAATGCAATATTTTCTAGTCTCATAGGATTTTTTTTTAAAGAGTACAGCATTTTACAGGTAGTGTAAAATTTTAGCAGGAATAGGATGGGGATTTCCCCCTAATAAAGGTGGGGATGTTTAGATGAATGTACATGTACACAGCAGATGGCAGCTCCTTAGCTTTAAAGTCCTTGAGGTCAAAACCCTGAGAGGAAGATTTATCCTGTTTTCAACTGAGAAAAAAGAAGGAATTATTATTATTATTATTATTATTATTATTATTATTATTATTATTATTAGTGCTGGGGATTGAACCCAGGGCCTCGTGCGTGCGAGGCAAGCACTTTACCAACTGAGATATATCCCAGCCCAAGAAGGAGTTATTTTTATCCTTTAAACAGTTCCTCTTCCTATTAGTTCCTATTCCTTGAATTGATTTTTCTTTGGCCAGAGTAATACTAGTTATCTTTCATGTGACAGGGGAGGAGAGAGGTCGTAGTAATTTGTTGGGGCTCCAACCTTCTTGTACTCACATCACTGTTGACTTTTTCCTGCTCAAGGTGAAGGGTATTAATTGCCTGCTTTCTCACCAAGTTCCCCAGTTTTTGATGTTTAAAGCTATTGTAAAAGCAAATTTATACAAACTGTCTTGGGATTCCCTTTATCTTTTTACAGAACATACATTTTAAGTCTATTTAAAGAAAAGAGATTTCAAACAAATACACAATGATTTCAAGCCTTCAGCAATTGAATACAGTGGATTCAGATAAAAGTTATAAATAAATGGACAAATAAATGGGTGATAATTCCTAACTTGGTATATTCACAGCATATCAAAGAAGAAATAAGATGATTTACATCCATATTCAAAATGTGATTATGATCTTCAGCAAGTGTGTGAGACCTTTCAAATCCTGAAGCTGAGCCATTAATTTTCTGAAAGACTTTCAGCTTTAAGAAGGCATTAGCTCCCGTCTGGCTTTTCTGATGGTTTTCAGGACCTAATTATTTTTGGCATGCCCTGTTACTTGCTTTAGTTAGTTCATTGTATATGTCCAACACTTGAACCTTAGATTTATATTTGTCTTATCAAGCTCAGAAAAAAATAACTGTTTTGGAGAGTGCTTTTAGTATTTCACAAACACAAATGTTCCACTAGGTAGTATTATTTTTTAACATTTATTTTTTAGTTGTAGGTGGACACAAAACCTTTATATTATTTTCATGTGGTGCTGAGGATCAAACCCAGTGCCTCACGCATGCTAGGCAAGCACTTGTCCTCTGAACCACAACCCCAGCTTTAGGTAGTATCTTTTCTTAAGGCTCCCTTGTTAGATACAAATTGCATTTTTTTCCTGTGGTGAGGATGAGAATTGCAACTTGTTGGGGATCTAAGTTTCTTCTGTGGCAGGCATTTTACGAATTGTTTTCACTGTGCTTCTGAGGAACAACCAGAATACAGGAAAAGCAGTACTTAGACACACGATAGAGGGATATATTGTGTGGGCTGATGGCTCTGCTTGACTTTAAGAAGTAAAAACTCAGGAATGCTTTGCCAAGTGCAGGCTAGTGGAAGACTCTGTAACCATTGCCGGAGTGAATGGTTGTTCTTTCAGCCATGTCCCTTTCTTCTTTGTTGTTGTCAAGCTAAGGATGGGGAACACTGTCTGATGATAGTTTGGTTTATCATTCTGTCTCTCCAAAGTTTTAGATCCCAGAATTACTAACCAAAGGTTTTTCTCTAGTTGGGAGAAGAAGGATGAAAGATTGAGCCAATGTGTCATTGAATGTGTATTGTATATACATATGCCCCATACTAGCAATAATAAGATATTAATAGTAGCAATTATTACTTATTGAGCACTTACTCTGTTCTGGGCCCATTGTAACTGCTTTACATTGAGTGTTGAAGATAATTTCCTTAACAGCCCTATAGGGTAAGTGCTACATTACTCCCCTCACCCCATGAGAACATTGCAGTTTGGGGAGCTTAGTGGAACAACCTAGTCAAATTGACACAGTTAGTATACCACAGGGGCAGAATTCTAACTGAAGTGTTTTCTACTTCATTGTCTCTGCTTACCCAGGAGGAATGGGAAGCACCTGAGCTAGTGAGTGTTGTGTCATAGAATATAGACTTTCCATTTTGTTGGGCACTGAGGTCTTCCAAACATTTCCTGTGTTGCTTCATTTTACATTTTATTCAAAGCTTCAAAATTGGTAAGCTTAGTTAAAATATCAGTTCTGTAATAAGGTACCTTGAAACATGTTTAAGCAAAATCCTGTACCTCATGCCTTTGTTGCTTTGGTAATATAATGATAAATAAATATCTTCTATTTTTTTGTGGTTGCATTATTATTGAATTTTTAAAAATAAGATTTGATTTTAACGTGATTAATCAATACAATGATTTGGGAATTGGCTCATCTCCTGGGGTGGTATTACCAAAATTTTTTTGTGGAAGTGATTATTTTAGTTTTAAGCAACATTTCAATGCTATAATGTTTTTTTTTAATATCTCTTCTCACACATTACTTTTGGCTTTATATTATTGCTAGTCATATATACGTGTCTTATTTTCCTCTATTGAATTGGAAACTTTTCGAGTAGTTTTCCTTTCAAAGGCCCTCAATAAATATTTGTGCTGCAAATGATGGAATGTTGTTATTGTAACACTTGTACTTCTACCATGGTTGGTGACCATTAGAAAAATTAGATGATAATTATTGTTATCAAAAGTAATCTGAGAGCACTAATTCTATAGCATTGCCATGGAAAAATGGTATTTATGGTCTCGGGTTACCTTTCATTTGTTGGTCATATAGAATGAATCTGCAGTGAATTCACTGGAAGTAGTTCATTTCTGCATGTGCATTTATAGGGACAGAAAATACTGATTCTTCTCCTTAGAAAAAAAGAAAAGTTAATGGCTAAAATTTCTTTGCGATCACTATGACAGTTTTATCACATATGTGTCCAAAAAAACTAATCATTTTCTAAGAACAAATCTGTTGGTGTACTAACAGACCGTGAAAACCTATCAGTTTCTTTTCTTTTTTTAAACCCCAAACCAAAAGAAGTCAGCCTTTAAATATTTGGATTTTTTTTCTGAGATAGGACTGTACTACGCAAACATGGTCCTATTAACATTTCTAAAGCAGGCTCAAAATAAATGGGAATTAAAAAAAAGCTCCTTCCAATCCCTATGTTAATTGCCATTTTAATAAAAGCCTCTGTGTTTCACCACTGACAGGAGATTGCCTCAGGAAGATAAAGACCAGATAGGTCTGGTCTTTGGCTTCCAGAAAGGCAAAAGAAGTGTGTTAAAAATCAGATATCCAGATAATATATTATTAATCAAACAATTTGCTAAACATAGGTGAACCAAAGTATTAGTAATTAACATCACTTTCCTTTAGGTTATTACATTTCCAAATTCAGCTTTTTGGATGGATTTCATGGTTTGGGGACTTAACCTAGTGTATACTAGAATCTAAGACTGTTTCAGAGAGATAAAGGAATCTGGAAATAAAAGTTACTTTTTAAAATGACTTTTTATTTATCTAGGTTATAACAAGGTTATATGATCAAATAAGAACATAACTTGAGCCGGGTGCGGTGGTGCACACCTGTAATCCCAGTGGCTCTGGAGACTGAAGCAGGAGGATCACAAGTTCAAAGCCAGCTTCAGCAAAAGCAGGGCACTAAGCAACTCAGTGAGATCCTGTCTCTAAATAAAATACAAAACAGGGCTGGGGATGTGGCTCAGTGGTTGAGTGCTCCTGAGTTCAATCCCCAGTACCAAACCAAACCAAACAAAACACCTTGAAAAAGCTTTGTAAAATATAAAATATTACTTCCTGTCATTTTAATTTTTATTATCTAGACAATGAAGTATAACAAATGCACTTGTTGATATGATCCCTCCCTCTGACCCAAATTGCTATATTAGGAAATTGGGAATTTTCTTTGTTGAATTTTTTTAAAGCTGAGAACTGGGACTTGAGATCTGCTGCTCAAGGACCCCTAATCCAGCTTTCCAAACTTTAAAAAATCAAGTAAGAATAGAGTCTTTAGGTACATGTAAAGAGCAAAAAGTATTGTATTTCCTCTCAGTTTCTGTGCCAAGTTGAAAATGTGTTTTATTGTGGAATAGGCAAAATTTGACTCCTGTAAATGAGAACAAAAGAAGAATTTTAATGATGAAGACAAACCTAGAATCTGAACTGCAAAGATAAAATGCAATCAGAGAGACACTAAAGACTATTCAGTGCATTTAACACACAAAAATACCAGAGCAGAATTAACTTCTCTCTGAGGCCTTATCTTAATTGAACCTGGTCAGATGAATTGACTTTGGTGAAGGAAGACTTTCCTCACAAAGGCCCTCATTCCTGTGCTGCAGGGAGATCCTCATTTTCTAAAGAATGGCTCTTCTCTGGAGGAACCTAGACAAGGGGCCCCAGAACTTACTGGTTTCTAGAATGATCCATGTGAGCATACTATGAAGATGGGGCTTTGGAAATATCAACTATTCTCAATCAGGACAGATTATACCACTACTATTTTGTCTGGGGGGGCCAGTATAATGTAAGCTCCTTGAAGACATTGTTTTTCTGTATTTCTATCATGCATGCCCAGGATCCTTATATTCACATGTGTTGTTGAATGAGCACCCTTAAATCCAAATTACCTATAATTATAAGCATTTTTTAGGGGGGAAGGGTACTGGAAACTGAACCCCAGGGGTGCTTCCTTTATTTATTTATTTATTTGAGACAGGGTCTCACTAAGTTGTTTAGGGCCTTGCTAAATTGCTGAGTCTGATCTTGGAACTTGCGATCCTCCTGCTTCAGCCTCTTGAGTTGCTGGGATTACAGGTGTGCAACACTGTGCCCAGAGAACTAAGTATTTGTCCACCCTTATTCTGTTTACCTTTGTGCAACACTGGAAATGATGGATCCCCTGTTGGAAATTTTCTTTAACTTTCTGGATTCTCCTTCTACATGATTTTCTCTGCATTTTTTCTTTCTTTGCATTCCGGTTCGAATTCCCTCAAGTTGGCTTTCCTGAGACTGTTTCCAGCCCTTTTTATATTCTTTCTCTGGCTCTCTGTGCATTGGACTCTCCCAGGAGGTAACCCCAACCCTGAGTATGGGTGTCTGTGTTTTGTGTATTTTTATTGTGTGTGTGTGAAATGTTTGTGACAGACTTAATGACCTTTTATACCTCAGTGTGTATTTCATAAAATAAGGCATTCTTTTATGTAACCATATTATAATTATTAAAACTAGAAAATCAATAGTAATTATTAATTATTATTTTCTAACTATAGACTTCCTTTAAATTTCGCCTTATTGTCTTTTATACAGAGAGCAAACACAATTTTTGTGGTCTAGAAAATCAATCAAGGACAACATATTGTATTTGTTATCATATTTTTTAGTCTCTTTTAATTCACAGTGGTTCTTCAGTATTTATTTTTCATGACCTTGACATTTTTTGAAGTGTACAGGCCAGTTATTTTTAGAATTGTCTGATGTTTCCTAATGATTAGATTCAGATTATATATTTTTGGCAAGAATATCACAGAACGGATGTTGTGTCCTTTTAAATGTTTCATGTTAGGAGACACATGATTATCTATTGGTGTCATTGTTCGTGCTCAATGTGGTATCTGCCATATTTCTGCATTGTAAATTTGTTTGTTTTCCCTTGTACTTAATTAGTCTCTTGTAGGGAGACAATTTCAGACTATGAAAATAAATATGTTAATTATAGATAATGAGAGTCACATTTCTCATTGTTGCAGAAGGCAATTAAAGCTATGAAAAGGTAGAGGATTAGAATGAAACCATGCATTAGTGGATTGAGGTTGGAGATACCAGTATTAACTCATGCTTTTTGTCCCATATAGATACAGATGGGTGCCTTTCATTACTTATCTTTCTGTCTTCCACCTCTGTCCTCTGAGAGGATACAGACGCAATGATAATGCAGTTGCAATGGATATATTGTTATCGTGGTTTCCAAATATCATTCTCAAATAAAAACCTACCAAGCTTTCTTCCTTGTCAGGGCAGGAAGACAACAAGAGAAGCATAGAACAGATTGTTTTACCAACAAGTAAGGAAGTGAGCAAAGAATGATGGAGTCATGTCAAAAGGAGCCAGCTTAAAGGGGATCCCTGTTAGCCAAATACCAGGACAATTCAAACATAAAAATAAGTGGTCTTAACCACTAGAATAAAACAAGAATCTCTGAGTCTTTTCTGATATAAATAAGAACACGAATAAAGGAAAACAATTCCTTACAATAGAATTACAACAAATAAGCATTGAAGGTACGATTGAACAAAAATCATTCGTTGAGTACCATATTAATGGTTGCGTGAGGCAAAAATCACAAAAGGACTCTTTCTACTTTTAATAATGTTAGATTTGCCTTTCCTGACTCCTCCACATCATAGTTCTCTGGAAGCATCTTTTCTTGCCAGCTAATACAAGTGCATTTTCAAATCTACTATTGGTAAAATCTGGATAGGTAATAAAGAACCCTCTGAGAAGCAGATTATTGGCAGCAGATGAGACTTTCGGTGCCCCTCAAGTTGGAAGACAATTTCTTCTGTTTGGAAAAAGGTGTTGAGAACTGACTAAGCTTATTTAGAGTTTAGTGGGGTTTTGTTGTTTTTCTTTTTTCCTTGGTTCATAGTTCAGAAGAGGTCTGTGGCACATGAGCATTAGCTATCACCCAGAATTTTGTTACTATGTTGTAATGAAAGAAAGGCAGACTAAATCCTGCTGTATAGAGACATTTATCAAATGAGTACATTAACAAGCAAACAAAAAACAGTTGACACTACCTTTAATAAAGGTTCCTTCAAGGCAGACAGGGCAACATTTCACAGGCTGGATTTGTATACCCTCATTGCAGCCATTAGACAACCCCAGTCTTCTTAACCCCCATTTGGAAAACAAACTGCCATGGGAAATGCCTATCTGGATTCATGTACTTAGTTCACATTTAAGAGTTTCTCTAAGATATTTTTACTACATATTTTCTTTACTATTTTAAAATTTATTCAGAGTTGTTTTCTAGTGTATTTCTATTCATAAGCAAATAAAAATCCAACTTAGGTGTTAATAAATTCAGATAATAAATACATATAGTGGTTGTTTCTGGAGTATTGCCTTTCTGACAAAACATTGGTTCAAGGGTACAGTATTGATTAGGGCAAACAACTGGCCTCAGAGTTCAAGCTTGATCTAACTAGCATGCATATAATACTGTCCATGCTGAAGTTTTTACAAGTAAGTTACACAAGCAGTAGTGAAATTGGGGAAGGAGGAGACTATCTAAACTCCAGGTTGTACCTAGAAATCCTAGTCCCATAAGATTCCTCAGTTCCTCATGAAAACAAAGCCCTGGATCAACTACAATGGGAAAACTCTAAGTTGAACATGAACATTAGTTATTTAGAGCTTAATGTCCTGCAGTAACCTGCTTAACTTTGTTCAGCCCTGCATTTCCCAAACTTAGTTGACCACAGAGTGTTTTTTTTTTTTCAGTGCATTCTTGAAATTAGTTTTTCCTGGGACATGCTTTAGAAAACACTGCTTTGGAGTTATAAAAGAAGTGTGCTAAGTTAACATCCACTTAGCTGACACTCAGCATTTCCTTCATACAACTTGAGGCTAATGGGCTCCTCTCTAATGACGTCCTCCATCAGTTGAGTTGTAGGCTTACAAAGAGTCAATTGAGATTTTACCAAAACCTGTTTATTTCATTTGTACTTGTAATTACAATTATGTAACCTAATTAAATATTACACAATCCTGTGACTTTTGAGTGTAAATATAAAGAGTTATTGTTTCCTTGAAAAATAAATTGAATGCTTTGGAAAGACTCAGTAAAGAAAAAAATGTTATTAGGTGAAGACAATGATTAAATATTTGGGAAAAACAAAAAAAGAATTTTCTACATAAATTGCTTTGCAAGTATCTTTTGAATTATTATGCAGTTTAAAGAAACTGAAAATATGTGGTATCATCAATCAAGAAATATTTGGTGAAGAATTTGGATTAGTGGAGCCATACTCAAAGCCTGACTTTTAAATAAAATATTTATGTTACACATATATCAATTTTTATTATTTCCTGCTTTTACTGATTTTTTTTGTTTAACTGACTAGCTATAGACTCTGTGGATGTCAGACAAAAAGACTTTTGTTCTAGAGAAAGAATTAAAAGGGAGACTTTAAAAGGGAAGAACACACACACATATGCACTTTGTGGTATGCTTTAAAATATTCTGCATAAATTTTGTCCACATCTTCTCCAGCCAGGCTCAGTTGTCTTCAGAAGCTTTGCCATTCCTGTTACATTTGTGTTTTTTCCAGCTTCATTATAAGTTCATAGGTTTACTGAGCACCCTGTCAAAAAATGAGAATTAAAATCATAATTTCTCTCTGGGAGTGGTCCATACATATATACCTGCACATCATTTTGAGTTTAGTCTTCTGTATTTGGTTTCATTTCCAGAAATGAATTTTATTTATTATTACTATGTTTTTCAGTATTATTTTGTTGTGAAAGTTCTTGAAAAAATGTGCAATAAATAATGTTTGATTTCTATCTGAGTTCTCACAGACTTGGTCCCGTGGTGGCCTACAATTTAAGGTTCAAGGTTAAGGTTATGTTGTTATTTAAGAATTTTTAGCTTCTCTACTCATGTGCTGTCTAAACAAAACAATTATTCTATTGTAGACCGATTTTTTCTTTTGAAATGCATAATATAACCATCATTTCTTAGATTTAATTAAGACTGTATTTGTGCAGAGATCTGTAGTTTATAAAAGTGGTAAAGCAAAGAAATGCTTTTGTTATGCACAAAATGGAATGAAAAGAAAATATTGTTTTGATCCTTTTACTAGAGGAAAAAACAAAATTGGTATTCACTCATTTTTTTTTAATCTTATGTTCTTCAAAACACTGGAAACAGCCATAAGACAGTAATTTGTCAAACTCTGTACTAAGTTAGTATTTGAATATGAAAAGGACATTTCTACCCAGTGCAATATTACTTTTTTTGAAATATTAAAAGTTCTGTGTCAGAGTGGTAATTGAATGAATGCTTTAATAAAACACCACTGTATGCTTCATTTGACAGCTTCTTTGTATCTCTGTTTGGAGAGTAAATCTGTCAGGAGGTAGCAGGGCTAAAGAGGGAGGTGGTGTTGGATAGAGGTATTGAGATGTGTCTCTTCACTCCTAAGAATAGTATTTGACATGAATGTTTTGGGATCTGCATGTAGTTGTTCTAAATTCAACACAGAAAAGAAAAATACTCTAAACTCTAGTGTTCTATCTGCCCATCCTTTATGCTGAGCAGCACGAAGTTTCCATACTTGTACATATCTTAGGAGCCTTTTGTTTGTGTTTGTTTGTTTTTGGCAGTAGTGATTGAATCCAAGTGTGTTTATTCACTGAGCCACATCTCCAGACCCTTTCTAAATTTTTTTTTTAAAATTTGAGACAGGATCTTGCTAAGTTGCTTAGGGCCTTGCTGAGGCTGCCCTTGAACTTTTGATCCTCCTACCCCAGCCGGGGTTATAGGCATGCACTACTGCACCTGGTATTTTAGGAGGCTTCTGGATGATGCATTGCAATCCTATTCTTGAGTTACTGACATATTTTTCTACCAAACTGCCTGGTGGGATTGATGCATAATTACTTCTCAGGATTTGCTGTTACTGTAGCAATGAAATCCTTCCCCATTGCACGCGAACCATTTTCTTTATTTTTTAAGTTCCATGAAGGAAAGACAACTCTTTCTGTGCTATTGTAGTTGAGCTCTTCTTGAATCTCCTTCTTGGGGTTCTGATATTTATGATCTTTATTTATTATAGTTACTTGATAATTTTTTCTCCCTTAGACCAGTTTAGAGGGTCACAATATAGCACTTTTAGAAACTTAGAGGGAACTTTTAATGTATTAGGAAGAGTAGACACTTTAAATGTGCAACTACATCACTCTTTAGACATTCAATAACTAATGTCGTGTAATTGCTAAGAACTAGAGATGATGAATGAGATAAATTATATGAAAATGTAATTGAAATAGAGAACATGTTATTGGCTAGCATAAGGCAAACATATTTTTTTGACCTACATGATAAACATGGGGCTGACATTGAGACTGGAGTTAGGGAGAGGGAATGGACCATAAATGAACATTGTGTCCTAAATAGAGTGACAAACTGTGTCTTAAATACAACACATTAAACCCATGAATAAAACAATTGCAATAGTATTTACTTCAGGTGTACATCCTTTTTTTTGGATCTTATTTTTTGTAATGAAAGCCATAGAACATACAGATGTTCCTAGCATATGAGATTGAGTTGAAGAAAGTAGAGGAAAATATAAGCAAAACTGGATAGGATTTTCATTAGACTGGCTCATTTGAGAAATTGGCTCTTAGATTTCACATTTTGGATAAACAGCACCTCTTATTATACTCTCTCATAAAATAATCCCTGAGAGAGGCCTTGCAACTTTTGCTGTCTTTGAGAATATAGCCATCCTAATCGTAGCATGTGAGATAGAGAGAGATGAAAGTAGGAAAGCAGTACTCTTTGCAGCTTTTCACCAATACCTGTCTTTGGGTCTTCCTTTTCCAGTTGGAGACAGTGTAGGAGATCCAGAGAGGAACCTATCAGCCAGCAGTGATATGGTAGGTCCAGACTACTGTTCCCTGGGGGTAGAATATCTGATCTTGATTATGACCTGAGGACTTTGAGCTTCTGGTAAACTGCTTTCTTTCTCCAACTCATGAAAGATTTTCCTCATTCTGCAAACCTTGCTGTTCTGTGGGCTCTATGGGCTGAATGATGAAGCTATAGATTTCTAGTTGAAGAAGACATGTTCCTAGACATTGAGGTTACCTGAGAAGAGAGGTCTGAGACACATAAATTAAAGTGAGTTTTTATTTGGTCATCTGCTAGAGTTTCACATAGCAACTGATTGATAGACGAAACAACTATATCCAAAATATGTGGACCCTAAAGTTGTGGGAAATAGAGGGAAATTGATTATGTCTATTCAATAAACAGGACAAAGAAAAGGCAACAAGCAAATCACAGGACTGTTCAGAACCCTGGTCAGTAGGGCCTGGGGGAATTGAGTCTCTTGCATAAGTCACTCCCTGTTCCAAATCTTCTTAGCATACTTCTAAAGCTGCTCTGTGGCTGACAGCCGTGTTAGACTGAGATCTTTTAATCCCTATATAGATCAACATCTCTCTAAAATAAATCACTTGACTTATTTCTGCCTAACTTGCAGGGGATGGATTAGGAGGTTAACTCAGATTTGAAATGTTTGAAAACTGCTTCTCTATTTGAAAATTTTGAATTTTACTTAACCCTGGTAGTATTTTTTGATTTCTCAAAAGAAGTGGATTATATTTGACTACCCTTGCTATGGAAGTACAAATCATTGTTATTTTCTTGCCTATGGAGTGTATTTTGGCCAAAATAAGTAGATAATGGTCTATTTCCAGAGTATCAGTGAAAAAAAAATTTTTATATCCAACAGTCCATATATTGTTATTTCTAAGCAATTACAGACTTTTTCAGTTAGTAATTTACTAAGCACATAATTTTCAGCTCTATGCCAACAACTGAAGCATACAAAAAGAAATATGAAGTATAATTAATGTCTGTATGTGTTTTTAGAGAGATTAAACCAAGTCACTGGAAACAAAAAACAATAAGCTATTCAACTGTGTAGTACTCATTATAAGAACCACCTGAAGGCATACACTAATATAGATGAATGAATGGATGAGAAAAGGAAGAAACCATATGGACAGGAATATGTCCTTGAGTAGATTGGATATGAGTAGAGCCATGAAAGAGAAATAAATGGAAGGGAGTAGAGGAAAGAAGATATTCCAGGTGAAGAGAGAAAAGGTAAAATGGTGGAGTTGAACATGTCATTTCTTTGAAATAGTGAGAAAAGAGACCAGATGATAAACTTAGTTTTGGGGATGAATAAAAAGCATCCCTGCTTCCTTGGTAAGTTAACCTCAATTTTGTGCTTCTTCCTAAGTGATGGATCATGATTGGTCTAATTCCCTTATGACAATTCTAGCCCTGGCTTTCCCAGATTTCTTTGCAGCTAAGGAAGCTCTGTGTCTTCATTCTGGCCAAGCTAAAAACTACTGATGGCTCTTTTTTAAATATAATTTTTTAGTTATAGTTGGGCACAATACCTTTATTTTATTTATTTTTATGTGGTGCTGAGGATTGAACCCAGTACCTTGCATGTGCTAGGTGAGCGCTGTGCCGCTGAGCCACAATCCTAGCCCTACTGATGGCTTTTATGGAAGTGTTTTTGTTTCCTTGATAAAATGTTAGAATCTCTTTTCCCCTTCTTCTTGCCTTCAGTGAAGATGTAAAGTCTGGAGCAACCAGAAATCTTGTTATCATGAGGAAAAGGCTAAGAGGTATTGTCTCTGATACATTGACTTGCTAAACCTATACCAATAGCCATTTACTTCTGGGCTGTTAGGTGAGAAATCTCAATCTAAGTTTATGTAAAACACTGTAGGTCATGGTTTTGTTGCTTTTCGTGTTTTGGCACTACATTAGAAAGGTTAATCTTCAATAACATATAAGGTGAATCAAAGGAGTAAGAACTGAGGTAGCAGCACAGGCCTGAGTTGAAGAGTTTCTATACAAGACTTGGGGCAAAGAAAATAGGTGGGGAGAGACAGTTATCTTATAGAAGAGGAAAAAGAATTCAGTGAAGGACAGAGGAAGCCAGAGAACTGTAAAGTTTCTAGACAGGAATATAAGTGGGATTGCCTGATAACTTGGGAGATAGGCAGATGATGGTGAAGATGGATTCCATCTTCAGGCATATTGAGTTTGAGATGATGATGGAACATCCAAGTGGAAATGTTCTGCACATTGTTGGAAATACATCCTTTGAATTTGGGTGAATCTATATGGTACCTATTACCTTGGACATGGATATACAGGAAAACATTAATTGATGCCTCCAGTTTGAACTGAGGGGAACTAAAGATGTCAGTCACATACCTATGGAGACAGGAAAAGGAAATATCTGAGTTAGAGGATTAAACAAGGACAATATCACCAGAACAAAGGGAACTTAGTGGTGCATCAATAAATGCATGTTGCAAGGATGATTTAAGGCCATCCTTAGGTCTCCAAGGACTAAGGAGAGAATTTGGTAAAACTAGTTAAAAAAAGAAAAGTCTCTGGTAAAAATAGGATATCAATGACTTCCAAGAGAGAAGTGTCTAGACTTGCAAGCCAATTACTCAGCAAAAAAGAGAATAGAATAAGTGGAAAGGGAAGGGACCAGCAAGTCATTGTGGCAGAGAAAGTTCATTCATTGAAGGAGCTGGGCATTGAGATGGGCTGATTCTTGAAGGTTCAGTAGACATAGCAAAAATTGGTTTTAAAAGATTGAATTGAAGTATTACTCAGATTAAAAGAAGGATGAGATTATGGTATTTGCTGGTAAATGGATGGAGTTGGAGAATATCATGCTAAGCGAAATAAGCCAATTCCCCCAAATCAAAAGCTGAATGTTTTCTCTGATAATGTGGATTCTAATTCACAATGGAGGGGTTAGGGAGGAATAGGGTTACTTTATATTAGGTAGAAGGGAGTGAAGGGATGGGGAGGGAGTATAGTGTAGGAAGGATAGTAGAGCAAATCAGACATTATTACCCTATGTACATATATAACTATATGACCGGTGGGATTCTACATCACATACAACCAGAAGAATGAGAAATTATATTCCATCTATGTATGATGTATCAAAGTGCATTCTAATGTCATGTATAACTAATTTACAACAAATAAAAAATAAAAGAAAAGAAGAAAAAAAGATTGAAAACTAAGAGAAAAGTAGTTAATGATAAGTTCCATAATTCAGGTAAAAATAAAGATACACAGAGAAAGTCAAGGAAATGTGTGTATTGGAGAAAGAATTTAATTTTAGGTACATTTGGCTATTTATTCCTCTGAAGTTGGAGGGAAGGATGACCATGGAAACAATTATACTTGACAGTGTCCATCTCCACACTGTAGGTGAAGTCATAAGTTAGGAGCTGGCCTGGTGGGTGAGGAGATGTGGAGAGGGAGCTTTGGGAGAGATTAAATCTGGAGCATGTTTCTTTGAGGATGTCTGTTAAAGAGACATCTGTGCAAAGATCAATAGGCCTATCTTAAGTTAAACAGAAAGAATCCATTATGGTCAAGACTATGGCAGGACCATAGGTAGAGAACCAGGAACTAAAGAGGAGACCTAGTATTCAGGCTGAGGTTTCATGGGAAGTTGCAAAGGTGAGGAAATCCAGAACAGCATTGCTGGAGAGGGAACAGGCGGAGGAGGAGAAATTTGGTGTGCCCAGAAAAAGGTTAAAGTCCAAGGGGAGAGGAAAATCATCCAGAGTACAAAGAACAGTTTTTGGAAGGTGTGATAGAGGGAGGTAACCCAAGCAGAGCAAATCCAAACCTCAGATGTTAAGCAGGACCTTGAGAGAGTGAAGCCCACGCACTCGTTATAAATAGAGATTTAATTCTTGTTCCAACTTTCTTTTCTTCTCTCTTTTTTTTTTAAGAGAAAAAATGTTGGGCAAAATTACATGATATATCCAAAGTATACTGATGTATTATTTACTTAGAAATACAATTTATATTGATTACAAATAAGGGACAATTTTAGTGAGTTTTCTTTCACTTTGGAGAGACCTGCTAAATATGAAATAAAAGACTGTGAATGTTTCAATTATGGCAATATTTTACCCTCCCACATATTCAACTACATCCTTTTTTAATATTTAGTTTTAGTTGGGCACAATACCTTTATTTTATTTATTTATTTATATGTGGTGCTGAGGATTGAACCTAGGGCCTTGCACATGCTAGGCAAGCACTGAGCCACAACCCCAGTCCATCAACTACATTCTTGATGGACTCAACTTTGGGGTTCCTACAATGTTGTTGAAACTTGTCATCCATTCACAGTGGCTTCTCTTAGTGATATCTCTGAATCATAATTTTAAAAATGTCTTTAAAAAAGCATACTACTTTAACAAGATGGCAGATGGTGTGTTGCATGATTTCCTAACTGGTGTTACTTCCACACTGTAATTGAACTATATAAAGGACTTTGCTCTCAACTCAGGAGGAATCCTGTGAAACTAAGGTTTATATTAACTTGTAGAGGGACAATTTCTGTATATTTGGAATGATTTTAGGATATATCTTATAACACAAGTTTTATTGTATGAGAATGGTTTAGCTTTATTATTATTTGTACTATATTCTTTTCAGGATTAACTCCAACTATAGATAATCTTAATTTTATACTGTTATGGTTTAGATGTAGTGTCCCCCAAAAGCTCATGTGTGAGATAATGCAAAGTTTGGAGGAGAAATGATTAGGTCACAGCCTTAATCCAAACACTGTATTAATCCTTGATGGAATTAAGTGAGTGATGGCTAGAGGCAGGTGGGGTGTGGCTGGAGGAAGTGGTTCATTAGGGAGGTGGCTACAGAGTATATATTCTGTATCTGGAGAATGGAGTCTTTCTTTCTCAGCTTTCTGATCATCATGTGAGCTGCTTCCCTCTGCCATACTCTTCTGCCATAATGTTCAGCTTCACCTTTAATCCTGAGGAATGGAGCCTGCTGTCTATGGATTGAGATGTCTGTAACTGTGAGCCCCTAAATAAACTTTTCCTCCCCTAAAATTGTTCTGGTCAGATCTTTTAGTCACAGCAGTGAAATAGCTGACAAAAATATATACCTTGATTATAACTCTTTATTTATAGGTCAAAATGTAGAAATTAATTTTGGATAATTAATCCTTTCATGTTTTTAGGTTATTTTCTTTTCAACATTTGTATATGGTTTCTGCATTATGTTTTCTAATGGAACTCAGATGTCCATTAGAAGGAATCAACTGGCTGTTCAAGCCAGATTTGCTCTAATCTTCCAGTGTTTATTCAGTTTTATTTAATATTGTCATTTTATGAGGGTTATGAATCATAGGAGTTTAGATAATAGGAAACATATTGCATTATTTTAGGCGGAAGGTTAAACTGTGATTTGGATATGTTGTCCTAATCTTGATTACATAGGATATTTTTACTGTTCTTTTAACTGTGGCAATAATTTGATGTGCCAGTTTGTCTTACTTTCTAGAATTTCCATTTTAAAATTGACAATGAAAGGAGTAATTATTTCACATTAATTTATACTTAATATAAGTTAAGAAGTAGCAAGGAATCGAGCAAACAAAGAAGATATTCATGGATATGCTTTTTGGAATAATGAATTTTAAGTGCTGGAAATCAATTGATGAGCCAAAAATTGAAATGTAAATCTTTAATAAATAGACTTTTACTTAGGAATTGATTTCTTTGGACTCAGTTGAAACATAAAAACATCTGAGAATCATTAAAAATAGCATACAAGCTGGGCGCAATGGCACATGCCTGTAAGGCCAATGACTTGGGAGGCTGAGACAGGAGGATCGAAAGTTCAAAGCCAGACTCAGCAAAAGCAAGGCACTAAGTAACTCAGTGAGATCCTGTCTCTAAATAAAAAACAAAATGGGGTTGTGGATGTGGCTCAGTGGTTGAGTACTCTTGAGTTCAATACGCAGTTAAAAAAAAAAAAGTGCCATACAATTGCCTATTTGAATTTAGCAATTATTATTTTTAAAATAAAATCCTCAAGGATGAGATAAGGTACAGAGGACACAAAAATCTTGCAAGTGAGCTCTACCATTTAATTTGATTGAGATTTTCATTGTATATATCTTGTCATTTTTAATTTCAATTTAATGAGCAGCCAAAACTGCTTGTTGAGTTTGAATTAAAAGGGTAACTGGTAGACTGATAGTATATTAATTGTCTCTTTTGATGTTTTCATAGTTTAAGGTCCAGATTGGCAAACCATGGTTTGTAGACTTGGTCGAGCCTGCTGTCTGTTTTTGTAAATAAAATTTTATTGGACACGGACACTCATTTGTTTATGCATTATTTGTGGCTGCTTTCATGATACTAAGGCAGAGTTGTGACAGAGATTATATGGATTATCTTGCTCTTTACTGAAAATGTTTGCTAACTTCTAGTGTAGTAAACTTTTTTTTATAGTATTCTTTAAGCCCAATTAGACTACTATTGTTTACATGTCAATCTGGCATCAAATTACTAAGATACTAAGGGAGATAGAAGAAAAGGAAGAAATCTATTCCCTACATTGGAGACCTATTCCAATAAGACATACATGTCATTTTATAATAAAGGGTTAATATGTACCCTAGTTGCAAAACAATGCTTCCTACATTCTGTACCAAAAGCATACATGAATTGAAAGTTACTGTAATCTGTTTAGAGCTAGAGTTCTCAAAATTAAAATGCGAATGATCATCTATTTGTATGGAGATTTCACTTGAAAATGAAAATAATAGTGTATTTTTATAGTTTTGAGATGGTAGATTATAATACATGCTGGAATCTTATACATATTAGACATTTGGGCTTATGCAAATTGATTTGGAATCAAACTCATTTTAAGAAAGAGTAAATCAACCATTTTAGAGGGAAAATTTGCAGTATGAGCACATAATATTAGGATATAAATCTACCTAATCTATACATATTAGGATTTTAAAAAAAATTTACTTGGAAATGGGAGCATTTACTTTGGCTACATTGTTATATGGTTGTATGTAGGTTAACCAGGTTTCTAAAGGAATCTGGTGGCTCTTCTAGAAGAGGTCAGAAAGAATGATGTATTGGGCTTTCTTAAGTATGGACTTGTAAAGAGGCAGTTAGTTCAAGATAATTCTATGACCAGTATATGGGGATGATACTACAACTGTTTCTGAAGAACATATTTTAATAGGACCTGCATGGAACTTGGTATAAAAAAACAGTGGAATTCTATATTCAAGAACTAAATTCAGCTGATAGATATAACATGGCACCCAACTGGACATATGTGGGAAAAGTGTATACTTGGAAGGGGCAACAGAAGCAATCATGAATTGGTGTGATCTTACATGCAAGCATAAGTGGCATGAGATGATGTAGCTGTACTTTGTTTCATTTATATTTGGTTTTATTTTATATCTTGGTTTTCTTGCATTATAGCACTCTAGATCATAGTTTTAAATAGCGGCGTGCTTCTGCTTTCTATTGAAATGGCTATCACAGGGCAAGGAGATTAAAACGAGAGCATAGGGTATTTACTTTCCTGGAATAACTCTTCCATGTGCCTGGTGATGGATAAAGAACCTTTTATAGTAGAACCATTTTGTCACACTGTGTCAACAATAAAATTCCACAGAATCCAAGAAAAAGAGAGGTTAATGCGGCGACTTAGACTATTTGGGAAAAACTTTGTGGAGAATAGTGGATATAATCTCAGTTTCTGAGCAAAGCATGATGTTTTCTTCATAGAGAAATAAGATTCTGAAATTTGAATGATGTCCTAGTCCTTTGGGGCTACTGTAATAAAATACTTTGGTTTGGGGAATGTAGAGACAACAGAAATTTATTGTTCATAGTTCTAGAATCTGGGAAGTCCAAGAACAAGACACCAGCATGTTTGGTGTTAGTGAGTGCCTGTTCTTTATAGAAAGCATCTTCCTTGTATCCTCTGGACAAAAGGGGCAACAAGCTTTCTTAGGCTCCTACTCCATTCACCTCCTAGATGCCCCCCATTTATTAATATCAGTGCATTGAGAATTCAGTTTCAAGGAGGCTGGGGATCTAACTCAGTTGGCAAAGTACTTGCCTTGCATGCACAAGGTTCTGGGTTCAATCCCTAGGACCACAAAAAAAAAAATTCAGTTTCAAAAGATATGAATTTTAGAGGAATGAAAGCATTCATATCAGCAATGAGCATGGTTTGTATAGAAGAAGAATGTGACTGAAGTAAATGGTTTATGCCTCTAGTTTAGAAGATTAGTGGCAAGAAGGGAAGGGGATGAGGAGCCATGGTAGTGGGAGGGTAATTTTTGCCTACAGAAACAAGGTCACCATTTTGGTTGTCTGGTTTCTGGGATTTGGTTCCATTGTGGAGTTGAGTATTTAGTGCCCAGAATGTTTCCTGAAGTATATCATAGAGTGGTCAAGGAGTGTTCACACATCTACTTGGTTTGGGAATCACTGGAATAATTTTGCTCTGTTCCTACTTGTAACGGATGACAAACCACATTTCTGGAGGGAAGGAACCTTAAGTGACTAAAATATAATAGCATAAATCCTCTTAGCAGACAGCTTTAATAGCCTTTTAGCCTTCTGCTATAAGACATTTATAGTAGAATATAGCTAGTAAATAGGAAGTAAAATTCCCTCCTGATATTTCACTGTAGAACTAGTGAGGAATCTTTTTCTTTTGGAGGGTTGCCACACAGGAAGGAGAAAAGAAATATATAAGACTCTTTCGCTCACTTTCCCAAATGGACTTTCCTAATGAGTGTTGCTTTTTAATAAAGGTGAATGGCAGAGGGTATTTACTAAATTCTCCTAAGTGGGTGTCTAGACCACAGGGAATGGCAGTGGAGCTGGCAGAGGCTGCATAAGCAGCAGGTGCCTATAGGTCCAGAAATCTCCAGCTCATTAGGATTTCTCTAAATAATAGCATCTTTCATGCCTTTTGAGAGAAACTTGGCAGCCCCAGCTTACTACTTTGTGGTGGTCACACTGTCCCTCACTTCAATAGTGTTAATAGATGGCACCTTCTATCGAACAATAAAACTGGGTGGGACTCGCCAGTAATGATGGATTGGGAGGCAGAACGATTCTGCAGAAAAGAGGCAGAGGATGCCAAGGAGCCTGATTTTTTTTTTTTTACAACCCAAAGACTGGTAAATATGAAGAGTTGGGCACATCCATCACCCAGTGTCACTGCATCCTGGAAGAGCTTGTGTGAAAGCTGTGAGAGGCTTTGGCAAGGGCAAATGTCCCAGCTCTCAAGTGGAGCATGGGCCTCTGCAGGCTAAGCTGGCAGGCGAGGATGGAGAGGTGAGGTTTTGTGAGTTGAAAGTTGGAGCACTCAAGTGTGATGCAGAAAGGGTTCTAAACTCACACTTGCCCGTTTAGGGGCATAGAAATGGCTTTGGCTTAATATTCAGGACATCTGTCTGCCAACGGTTTCTTTTCTTTTTTTTTTTTCTTTTTCTTTTCCATGGTGGTTGTTAACTATATGAGACAATGGTCAATAAGATTTGAAAGAAATAACAGACTTTGGGAAAATTGATTTTCAAAAAAAAAAAAAACTTTTAAGAATCTGATAGCATAATTAATATGTGGATGTTGAGGGTCCTTTGCTCCTCTGATGTCTCAACGAGGTGTGTGTTAGGGGAGGGGGACAACTGGAGAGGAGAAAGAAAAAGAAGGAACAAGGTTGTCTTCTGTTTGAGTATATAAAATAAAAGTAGAAAAGTTATCATTTTGGAAACCTTGGAAATAATAAAAAGAAAAGGGGGTAGGAAGAAACTGGTCAGTAGGTATAAAAGCTATAGCTAAATAAAAATAAATTCTGATGTTCTATTGCACAGGGTAATGACTGTGCATTATATTGAATAAGTTACAGTAGCTAGAAGAGAGAATTTTTAACATTATCAACACAAAGAAATAATAAGTATATAGTTGTATGAGGTGATAGGTATACTAACTATCCTATTTTAATTATTAACATATACATGTATTGAAACATCACACTATACTCTATGCACATGTATAATTATTATGCCAATTAAAAACAAAATAAAATAATTTAAAAAGAAAACATTTACTAGAATGCTTGCAATTCAAAGCTGAATGCTAAAACAATGTTTGGTCTGATGTACAACAGGGGCAAGTTTTAAAATATGTCTTACAACACTCCTTTGACTTAGATGATAGTATTAAGACTAAGGTATACCTGACATTATTCAGTTGGCCAGTTTGACTGAATACTGACATTATTTGGAGTTAAAAAATTATTCTTTCTACCTTTGTCCTGAAAAATGTCCCTGTCCTCTTATACAGTTCTTCTCTCCTTAGCCTCTTCTTTCCTAAAATTTTTTTCTATATTTTCTCTTATATGCTAAAGAACATCTGGAAACTCTTTAGAGGTTTCTGTGATCCTGGATTAAGCAGTTTGTTGCCCAGTCAACACCTTTGCGAGCTGTTTTTGATGTTCTGAAATTGGTTTTCCACAAATAGTCATATTTGAAAATGCTACACAGTATAATTATTTGAAGGGGAAACACTTTAACATTGTACAACCACATTGTAGAAAATGTAAATTAAGCTGACTCAGTTCTGTTTCTTTTAAGTTCAAATTGCTAGATTTTCCTGGCTTGAACACAAAATGAAATGAAATTAAAGGGTCAGGGATGACAAGAAAATGATGATGAGAACAAAGTCATTAGAAGAGGGAATTAAAAATGGCTAATGATAGGGGAAAAAAACAGGGATTTTCTATTTTGATGAAAAAACATTCTAGGGGTTTGTGGGACATGAAAGATACAATGGATCTCTTAAAATAAAATCTTCATTTTGTTATAGTTTTAGAGTAATGAAAATCTGTGAAGGCAGCATATATAGTTTCTGTATACCTCCTACCTAGCTTCCTCTAATATTAATATCTTATAGTTTGAAATTTTAATGGTTTTGGAAAACATAAGTCTGTGGTTTATTGATGTCACCCTTATGTTATTAAAAAAATAGAAGTAATGAAATTTCTGACTTCATATTCTTGTTTGCACTTTAAATAATTTTTAATAACTTTTGAGCCTCCAAGTGCCTCATAAGGAATGGTCTGTGGGTTTTACACCCCAAATCCTCTGCCCCAGCCTTTTCACAAGAATAAAATAAGGTTTTTGGGGGGCTCCAAGCCCTCTGCTTCATACATTTTTCATTTGTTGGTGATAGAATCTCCCCACATCCCCAGTTCTAAAACCACTCTCACCTGCATTCATCTCAAGAAAATAAACTAACAGGAACAACAAAGAAGCAGAAAAATCTTAGAACAACTTGAAGAAACTGTCCTTCTCCAGGGTACTTTACATTTTAACAGGGATGACAAACTTTATGCCCGAGCTTCCCCAAATTAGGAATGTTATCATGATATTGTATCCTAGAAAATAACTTCTTTTATAAGCAATCTCACTATTTTCATATTAAAATACATGTAGAATTATTGTATAGCATAATGTAACATGTATGCATTTTAAAATTAAGATTTATATTGAAGTGAGACTTTGGTGGTCCCTGGCAGTGTGCCAGCCTTAGTGGTATGAGTTTTCTCTACCCTGCCTTTATGATTTCATGTTGAAAAAAAAATGGAAAAACCACTGCATTATGCTAATAGTCATAAAAATTTGCAAGTGAAATTTTAGCACCAACCAGTTCACTTTCTCCATACTTTTATAATTCATTATATTATATTCCTTTTGATGAACATTAAAAAAATTGCAAAGATGGAAATAGCTCAGTGGTAGAGCACTTGCCTAGCATGTTCAAAGCCCTGGGTTTAATCCCCAGTTCTGAAAACAAAACAAAACAACCAAAAATTCATACATACACAGACTCTAATTAAGCCTCCCTTATAGGACATCATTAAATATATGCATTTTGGCTTTTGATAAATATTTGTTAAATTAACAAGGAAATGGAAATATGAAGTAATATTTTAAAATGTGTGGCCTTTCTTGTATCTCCTACAGCCTCACTTCAGAAGTATTACCTATTCAAAATAAGCCATGCTCTGCTGACGAATCCTTCATGTTCTGAGCCTTGCCCTGGGAGGGAATAAGGGACTGACCAGCTCAAGTATCTCTTCAACATTCCAAGGAGAGGTCCTTCACCCTTTACTCCTAGCTTGGGAAAAAATTGGAGCCTTGAGATTACAGGTTTAGTCTCCACATATGATTGAGAAGTAATCAAATATTTCATCCCCTGAGGGTATAAATATGGAAGAGAAGGCAGACAATCCTATAATTCATATGGAAGAGCAAAAGATCTAGGATTGCCACAGCAATACTGACCAAAAGCAGCAATGTTGGAGGTATCACAACACCTAATTTCAAATGATACTACAGAACTATAGTAAGTAAAAAAGATGGTACTTCATAAAAACAGGCCCATAGACCAGTGGAGTAGAATATAAGACACAGAGACAAACCCACACAGTGTTATTCAGTTCTTGACAAAGATTCTAAAAACACAAGTTGGAGAAAAGATAGCCTTTTAAACAAACAGCACAGGCAAAATTGGATATTCACATGCAGAAGAATAAAACTAGATCTCTATCTCTCACCTTGCATGAAAGTCAACTCAAAATGGATCAAAAAACTAGGAATAAGACCAAAAACTTTGCAAATGCCACATGAAAATAGAGGGGAAACACTTCAGCAGGTAGGCACAGGCAATGACTTCCTGAATAGGATGACTGTAGCTCAGGAAATAATACTGAGAATCAATAAGTGGGACAACATTAAATTTAAAAAGATGCACAGCCAAGGAAACAAGAGTCTGATGAGAAAGCCTACAGAATGGGAGAGATTTTTGCTAGCTACTCATCTGACAGGGGATTAATATCCAGAATACATAAAAAATTAAAAAAACAACATCAAGAAAGCAAGTTACCTACTCAGTAAATAGGCAAATGAAATAAACAGACACTTCTCACAAGAAGGAATACAAATGGCCAACAATTATATGAAAAAATGTTCAATATCTTTAGCTATCAGGAAAATGCAAATCAAAACTACACTGAGATTCTATCCTACTCTAGTTATAATGTAATCATCAAGAATATAAACAAGAATCAGGGCTAGTGAGGATGTAGGGTGGGGGAAAGGAACACTTATACACTGTTGGTGGGATTGTACATTAGGACAGCCACTATGAAAATTAGTATGGAGGTTGCTAAAAAAACAAACGATGTAAATAACCATATGATCCAAACTTACCACTCCTTGGTGTTGATTTAAAATAATCAAAGACAACATACTATATATATATATATATATATATATATATATGCATTCCATGTTCATAGAAGCACAATTCATAATAGCCAGGTCATGGAATCCACCTAAGTGTCTGTTAATGGATGAATAGATAAAGAAAATTTACACACACAATGAGTTTTATTAACTACGAAGAAGAATGAACTTATTTTGATTGCAGGAAAATGGATGGAACCAGAGAGTGTTAAGAGAAATAAGACAGACTCAGAAAGAACAAGTGTTTTCATATTTTCTTTCATGTGTGAAAGTTATAGGGAAAAGGGTGGGAGGGGATGTCTTGAAAAAGAAGAAAAGAGGAAGGATGTCATCAGGAGGAAAGACAGGAAAGCAAGGAGAGGTACTGGGGAGTGAAATCGATCAAATTATATTATATGCATGTATGAATATGCCATAATAAAACCCAATGTCCTATATAATTAATATATACCAATAAAAAATAAAAAGGAGGGTTGGGGATATAGCTCAGTTGGTAGAGTGCTTGCCTTGCATGCATAAGGCCCTGGGTTCAATCCCCAGTACCATAAAAAACAAACACAAAAATAAGATAAAAGGAAACAAAAAACTGAAGAATAGCTCAAAATCATGTCTGATTTTATAACATTGCTCAAGTTTTGCTAAAGAGAATATCTTTAAAGATATTATAAATAGAAATAATTGTCAGTGGAACACTGTTCATATATTTGTGAGAAAATTCTAAAGAAATATTTGTAACTGATAAATAGCTCTGAATATGCTTTCTAGAAAACATAGAAAATATGTAACTAGAAGCATTTAAAATACATAGCTCATATCAAGAAGCTGGAAAAAACCCACAGCAACCCCTTTAGTAATAAAGTTCAAGGAAATACTAACTATAAGATATATATTTGAGAACCAAAACATGAATAAAATCACATTTTGAAAACTTGAGTTTTTGAAAAAGTCAATAAAATGGCCAAATTTCTAGCAATATGGCACAAGGAAAATAAAAAACCCTGCAAACTAACAAACTTCATTTAAGAGAAGGAGAATCATTGTAGATTTAGGGGAGCTAAATACAACAATTAAGGAAAACATTGATCAGATATATAATCAGTGAGAGAGGGAGTACACATGTGAGAGAGAAGGCAATGGAAGCTTGGAAACGAAATAGGGTGTCAAGCCTTGACCATACCACTTGACTGGTACTTCTCTCCTTGGCCTGAATTTCCTACTATGTAAAATAGGAATTGTCAGTGACCCCTTATGAGAACTACGCCTAAGAGTGTATCCTGCTTAGGAGCAGGGTTGATGGACATTTTACTATCAGATCTGTTCCTTGTCTCCATGCCCCTTGTGTGTGTGTGGCTGAGGGCTCAGCCCCTCCAGGCTGATTTCCTAACTCAGCTTTCCAGCTGGATCTAACCCATGTGAGCCACTGGTGGGACATAGGAGAGTGCAGCAGCTGTGTTTGTTTTGTGGTTCCAGCTTGTGCAAGACAGGCCTGCTGTGACTCCAGCTTCTTCCATGACCTGGAGTGCTGGTAATACTTCTTCCTCTCCTTGTCCCTCCAGCCTACAAGTGGTAGTGGCTGTTGCTAATCTCTGGGCTGCCTCACCATTCTCTTTTGGCATCTCAGCTCTTCCAACACCTGCTTATCTAATTCCCTGTATTAAATTCTCTCTCTCTCGTTTTTAAACACATGGAGTGGTTTCTGTTTTCCTCATTTCACCCCTTTTAATACAATCCATTCCAGTAATGTACCTGTGAGCTGAGGAGAGCTTTGACTAGGCTGGTTGTGACAGGAGTAGAAGGGAAAGACAGATGCTTCAAAGAAGGAAGGGTCAGAGCACTGACTGGGCAGAAATCCAGCATTAGGAGAAATCCAGCATTTCCAATGGTGATGACTGCCATTACTGGAGACAGGCTGTTGGGAGGGCAGCGGGCTGGGGTAGAAAGTAGGTGTTTGGTACAGAACATGTCATAGACAGTAAACTTCACAGTCTTGTAGTCTCTGCATCCTTTGCCTTTCCCACTTAAGTGTCTTTCAGATGAAGGATTATTTCTGGAGTTGCCTTTCTCTCTTGGGAAAGGGTAAGATAAGTTCAGAGGAAACAGAAGAGAACAGCATGTATCCTAGAAGGGAATGCCCTCTGGTGGCTTGCTGGACCTGGAACATATCTCTCCAGTGCCTCAGACTCCAGCCCCATTTCTGTAACCTTTTCAGGGAGTAGGATGGGAGATTAGCTGCTCAGAACCTATTCATCGACATTTGGGCAGCAGCTCTTCACCAAAGGAACTGAGATGAGCAGGCTGTTCTTCTTACCAGTGCAACATTTGCAAGAGGAGTGTTGTGGGAGGAGATAAAAATTGACTTCCAAATGGCCTGCAGACATGCAGGGTTGTGTTTGGGATTCGATTTTTAAGTTCAGACTTAATAAACAAAACAGGAGGGTTAAGATAATTCATAGGGGGGATAGTCAACATTGTTCCAGCAGTTTGAAATCTACTTTCTTTCTCAATATACTGCAGCATTATGACAAATAATTGTCTCTGAGGGAGAGAAATAATTCTGCATCTTTGGGAACAATATCTAGATATATTGGCATGACCTCATATGGAAAACAAACATAAAAACATTTTGGCAAATCAGAGAGCATATCGTATGGCATTCATGATGTTTCATCTATGTATTGGGAAAGAAGGGAAGAGTCTAATAAATGAAGACAAACAGGAAGCCCTTCCCAAACTGTCTTCCCAGACACTGTTCAGTCACGTTGCGCAGGTCGAAGGTTCTGGGAAGAAACAGCTAGTTCTCTGACCTGCCTTCTGCAAATACGATGTTTCCTGTTTTGTAGAAACTTGGGGCTGAAAAGTGCATATACTAATTGATTTAAACTCTTAAACTCATAATATTCACAAACCTCAAGCACTACTGCTCAAAGCCTCTGTGTGTGTGTGTGTTTGTGTGTGTGTGTTTGTGTGTGTGTGTTTGTGTGTGGAGGCTAAGTGGGGGGGGGTCTATTCCAGATGTCTTTGGACTGTCACATTATCTAACATCCAGATAATCTCCAGCTAATTGAATAATTGGTTCATTTGAATTTTAAGTACATCATTATTCTATAGTTTCCCAATCTTGTATTTTCTGTTTTTTTTTTTTTCCTAACTAAGTGAATTAGGTTTGGTTGGAGAAAACCATTTATGTAATACCCTCTAAAGTACAATGAGGTGAAATGGCTTCTCCTTGGATTGATGTTTACATTAATAAGGACTTTTTATCTCACAATAACCTAGATAATATAAAATTAAAATCAACTGCTGACCCCAGGGAGCAAGCAGATTTTCTTGATAATGGTTGAATAGCCACCTTTACATCTCTTCTCTTCCTTTTTAATAAATGACTAAAGCTCTGGTGCTGTCATAAAATCGCATTTATTTGTAGTGATAGGGATGAAGCTAATCCCTGTTTCATCACCCTGATGGGCAAGCACACAAACACAATGGAACCTGACATGCTGGCAGCCTCTGCTCATTACAGCTTTCCAACCAGCCTCCAAGCTCATGGCTGGAAGTCAAATGAGGTGGGCTGGTTCCAGGCAGGAAAAAAAAAATAATAATAATTGGCTTTGGAGAGAAAGGGATTATTAAAATTTCCATATGAAATTTCCACCACTGCTCTTGGCTTCAGATTGAGTAATAGTTACACTGAGATGCCTCTGTTTCAGTTTTGAAATGAGAAGCATTCAGAGAAATAAAAAAAATTATTATGGACAAGAACAGTAGCAATCATTTCAATAACATTTCTCTGCATTCATATTGTTTATTCCATTGTTAATTACCTGCAAATTATAAACAAAATAATGACAAATTCTAGCAGCAGAAATTTTCACGAGGGAAGTCTCTTGGTTAAAAAATTTTTACCCCTATTCTTAAAATATGAAGCCATTCTCCCACCCAAAAAAGATTGATTAGTAAAATCACTGTAGACATCAGGGAAAAAGCATAATGCTTTGCATGGAAACATCAGTGGAAGCAAAGGTTTTTTTTTTAAATATATTTTTTAGTTTTCAATGGACCTTTATCTTATTTATTTACATGTGGTACTGAGAATTGAACCCAGTGACTCACTCGTGCTAGGCAAGTGCTCCCCCACTGAGGCACCACCCCAGCCCCAGCAAAGGCCATTTTATTCAATCTCTATAAGCCTCAGTTTCTTCATCTGCAAAACAGGGATAACAAAAGTGCCATGAAGATGTTCTGTGGAAGAAAATAAGATCATGCATGTAAAAAAAGGTACACAATAGAAATCCTGGATTATAGATAAACAACAGCTGTTTTTTAAAATATATTTTGTGCTATTTGCCTTTGTGATTATTAGCATTTGTCAGCAGTTTGTTTACCATGTTATTAAAATCTGTCTTTGTGAAGTGGTCCCGGAGTGGTGATTGAGACCTCACAGACATGTTGAAGTATTAGGTGTTATGACTCTTATTTGGACCCCTGGATACCATGCTCAGCACCTGCACAGCTTTAGAAGAAATGGCAAAAAATAAATTCCATTTCAATCAGTGAGATCCACAATCCTTCGTTTTAGCATTTTGAATAAAAATAGAATTTTATGCTTGAGGATATAACACTCATTGAGCTGCTGACTGACTCTGCACCTGGCTTGTGTGGGTGCTCTGGTGAGAACAATTGGAGTTTTGCATTTCATTGTATTTTTAATATACGTAGCAAGTATAGCAGAACCAAACTTGTGAATCATTCTAACAACTGCTTTTCTTAATGGAGATAAGGTTCTCTCTCTTCATAGTTAATATTCTGTGGTTCTAAATTAGAACCCTGGATGTGATTGTATTTTTCTACAGCATTATTAAGCACATACTTTATAGTGGAGAAGTTCATAATATAAGCAGTCTAGGGGACAGTGTGTTCCAGGCTTTTGGTGGTGCTGGGATGAGGAGAAGGTACTGGTTGGGAAGTGACCAAGATGAGCTCTCCAGTGTGGGGAGAGATAAGGAGGAAACTAGCATTTCTTTCTTGTATACCAGATACTCTGTTTTGATTTGCTCAGTACCCCTGTAAAAAATAATATTATGACATTTCATAGGCTCTGAGAACTGATTTGTCTGAGATTACATAGTGAATAGAAAAGCAGTATTAAAGGAAAAGAATGATAGCAACTTTGGTTATTCGTTCTATTTTGTGAAAAAAAAAATATATATTACTATTTTGATACTATAAACTATTTCCTTCAAAATGAATTTTTAAAAAATGCTTAGAGAAACCAAGCAGTCTGGTAATTGAATGTGTTTGATCTTATTCAATTGTTCTTTTTATATCTGATTTTACTTTAAATAATATATATATATATATTACTTTATATATAAATATATATAAAGATACATGTATATCTTTATAACGGATGCATTCTTCTGTATTTATGCTATACTTCTAAAAAAATTTACTTATAGAAATAGTCTGCCTGACTCAAAGACTATGCTCTTTTTTCTCTATTGTACTGCCTCCAAAGACACATATAATGGATAGAACTCCAAGTGATTTACAAAAAATTTCTTCCATCTGTCATAGCCAGGTGTGGCCAGAAAAAGTGGTACTGCTATTAACTAGACCTGACTTTCATAGGTGTGAATATTTTTAAGGGAAGAGCCACTCAGGGAAGTATAGTTTCTAAAACTGAGGATGCATAAGTGTTAATCCTAGAAGACACTTCCAAAATAGTATTCTGAAAAGGTAGTTAGTTTGTTGCAGAGTTGTTTATAACAATGAAAAATGGGAAAAAAATTAAATTCAATGAAGGACCATGATGTGGCTTAAAATCTGTTTTGAATAATGTCTATGATACAGTGTGAAGTAAAAAAGTGGTTATGGAATTGCATATATAGTATGATGACTTTTTATAATTGTTTTTTGTTTATATGTGCATAAATAAATGGCTGGAAAGATGTTTGTTAAAAAGATTAATAGTAGTATCTGTATTTTGTGATGTTGGTTGAATTTTTTTTCTTTTTATGTCTCTATTATTTGATATTGTTTTTCTATAATTCTATCTGCATAAATTTTAATTTTTAATAAAATAATTGCTTGAAGCAAAGGCTACATCCTGAATTAAGTATATGCCCTCTCAAGGTATCTACCATGAAGAAGGAACACTCATTTAACTGTATGGGTTAATATATTGAAATAATATTTTATTACTTTAAAGTAAAATCGTAAGAAAGCATTTTCAGAGATTAAAAGAACAATTGCATAAGATCAAACACATTCAATTACCAGACTGCTTGCCTTCTTGAAGCATTTTTTAAAATTCATTTTGAAGGAAATAAAATAGTAAAATATTTTAGTTATATTCTATATAAATAGGTTGCTCTATATCCCTTTAGCAGATACCACAGCAATCTGAAAAGTAGCTGTTTTATTTAACCAAATATATGTCTTTTATGGCTCAATTAAAGAAATTCTCCATTCTTTTTTGATTTCAGTATAATCATCAAAATATGATTATTTTATTTGTTCTATTTCATTTTAGTGTCTCCCTTCTTTCAACCAAGCTGAATAAAGATAGAAATGAAACCATGCATGTTACATATTCATGCAAAAAAAATCAGATAATAGAGCAGGATATGACTTTCTTTTTTGTCTTTTTCTTAACTATTTCTCAGGAACTCATACAAGAGGATCTTGAGTACATCTCTCTGTGGGTGTCATTAATATATTCTCTTTCATCACCTATATCCCCCAGCATAAAGCATGAGCTCTGGCTGAGTTATATAATTACTACCTCCTGAACAATGTGCAGTCCCTGCAACATTTACCTCCTTTGAATAAGTAGGTCCCCTAATCTGGAATGCTGTCCCCAACCCTTGTCTGAATTTATTCATCAGAATCAGTTAAGCTTTCAGCTTTAGCAAGCTCTGTTTTTTTTTTAAACACATATAACTATGAAACTAGGTAGAATGGTCTGACAAATTGTTTTTTCTCATTTGAGAATTGATAAATATGAAAGTTTGTAGGATATGAAAAAAAGAAAATTAAAGACTTAAACAAATATCATTTATTAAAAATAATAGAATACTGAGTAGCTGGACATTGGAGAACAGAACAATTCCTCTGTGCATATATGGCTGGAAGCTGGTGTAGGAGGTTGGACAGCATAAATGAGTTTACTGAGAACTTAGCGGGCTCAAGTTGAATATGAATCATCTTAGGCAGGCCTCATGATATTTACAGTGAATTTGTGGAGGGAAACTATATTGTCAATTTAAGATGGCAGATTACATGCACTCAGCACTTGCCTGCTTCTCTGTGAAGTAGAATTAAAACAACTGGAGAGCAGCTGTATATCAAGGTAGGTGACTGTGGGAGAACACTGAAGTTTGATAGTGGACAGAGATTTGGAGAAACCCAGAAACAGGTGATTGTGAAATAAAGGGTGAAACAATAGACCTGAGATGTGCATAGCAAACTGGCTCTGGAGAAGTTCTTCATAATTCTCAGCATATTCTGTAATAGGGAGCCATCACGAGAAGATCTTAACTAAATTTATTGCTCTGGTTGTGTTTTCTTGTCTTGCGTACTGGCAACAATAATATTACACTGGCTTGCAGAGAGCTGCCTTGAGTCAGTTTGGCCCTGGGCGAGAGCCTCTGAGAGAGACTCACTGAGAATCCTAAGTGGTGGGAAACTACAATATGATGTGTAAGAGAATAGAAGATCCTTCCTCCTTAAAGTAAACCCAACCTTTCAGAAAGCCAGCGGCAGGAGTCGGGGGTGGGGGGCGGGGAACAAGCAGTCATGTGGAAGTGAAGTCTTGGAACACCAGAGTCATGGGTGGTGGATTTAGTGGAGCCTGCCACTGCGCCCACCCCAGCACACAGAGTTGCAACTGCATAACTTCTCCCCACTGTTGGAGGGCACAGCCCAAGTAAATCTGGAGTAAATCTTTGCATGGGGACTCTGAGTTCTGCTCCAGCTTATTTTGGAATGAATGGCAGCGGAGAGGGATTCCAATTGACTTAGGTCACAAAATACTCCTGCACCTGCCTATCAAAACAAAGAGAAGAAGAAGGGAGTGAAAAACTCCCAGTTTTTGCTCTTTTCAAGGGGGAACAGCCTGAGAAGAAGTGGAACAAAGCTCTGAAGGGGAATAGGTTGCAGTCATTCACTCTTGTTTGCATAATTGAGCACCTTGCTCGAGAGGAAATATTTACTTTTTACTAATGCTTTTTTGGTTATTGCTGATTTTTGTTGCATATATATTTTTCTCTTTTAATATTTCATTATTAAATTTTCTTCCTTTTTCACTTTTTTCTTGCTTTCCCTTTTCTTCTTTTTTCTCTTTAATTAAAAGTGTTCTTTTTTTCTTTCTTTTAGTTTTCAAACTAATTTTGTTCTTATTATTTTTAAACATTTTACTTTTTCTATATTATTTTCACCCATTTTTCTGTTGGTGATGGTGTTGTGATTATTACTGTATTTTTGTTTTTTGTTTTTTTTGTTTTACTTTATTTCTTTATCTGTTTTTGTTGTTGTCATTGTTAAATAAAAGGGGGGAATAAAACCCCCAGTCATTGCTAGTCCCAGTATGCCTTCTGTCTAAGTCCTCTAATTATAACCAAAGAAACCACAGGGAAGTTACCATATTAAGTTCAATTGGGATTAAATAAATACGACACAGTTAACCACTTGATATCCCAGGGCACATGGTCAAGAGAAGGTTGTCTACTAAGAAGGCCCTTATACTTTAATAAGTGGAAGAGATGCATATCCTAATAAGTATGCATATACTAATATTCAATATAGAAATACAAGAAATATGAACAAACATGGCAACATGATTACCTCTTAAAGTTTATAACTCTAGTGACTAATTTAAAATTTATTGAAATGGAGGATGCTGGACAAAGAATTAAAAAATCAGTAGTTTTTCCGTACACCAACAATGAAGTCACTGAGAAAGAAATCAAGAAAACAGTCCCATTCACAATGGCCTTAAAATATTTAAAACACTTAGAAATTAATTTAACCAAGAAGTACTCTACAATAAAAACTGCAAAACATTGAAGAAAAGAATTGAAGAAGATGCTAGAAGATAGAAAGACCTCTCATGTTCATGGATTGAAAGACTTAACATCATTAAATGGCCATACTTTCAGCAAAGCAGCAGGATATAAAATTAACTCCCATAAATAAATTGCATTCCTACTCATCAGTGATGAATCTACTGAAAGAGACGTTAGGAAAAATACTCCATTCACAGTTGCCTCAAAAAAAAAAAAATTGGAAATCAATCTAACAGAAGAGATGCAAGGCCTCTATAGTGAAAACTACAGGACACTAAGGAAAGAAACTGAAGAAGACATTGGAAGATGGAAAGACCTCCCATGCTCTTGGATAGGCAAAATTAACACTATCAAAAAGGCCACCATGGGGCTGGGGTTGTGGCTCAGGGGTAAATTGATTGCCTCACACGTGTGAGGCACTGGGTTTGATCCTCAGCACCACATAAAAATAAATAAACAAAATAAAGGTATTGTGTCCATCTACAACTAAAAAAAAAAAAAAAGCCACACTATCAATCAAAAGTGCCATACAGATTTAATGCAATTCCTACTAAAATCCCAATGACATTCTTCATGGAAATAGAAAAAAAAACAGTTATGAAATTCATTTGGAAAAATAAGAGACCCAGAATAGCCAAAGCAATCCTCAGCAAGAAAAGTGAGGCAGGAGGCATCACAATACCAGCTATCACAATACTACAGAGCTATAGTAACAAAAATGGCACAGTATTAGCACCCAAACAGACATGTAGACCAGTGATACAGAACAGAAGACACAGAGACAAACCCACATAAATACAGTTATCTCATACTAGACAAAGGCACCAAAACCATACACTGGAGAAAAGATAGCCTCTCCAACAAATGGTGCTGGGAAAAATGGATCCATATGTAGCAAAATGAAATTAAACTCCTATCTCTCACCCTGCACAAAACTCAACTCAAAGTGGGTCAAAGACTTAGGCACTAGAACAGAGACCCTATGCCTAATAGAAGAATAAGTAGGCCCAAATCTTCATGTGTTGACTTGGGGACTGATTTCCTTAATAAGACTCCTAAAGTGCAAAAAGTAAAATCAAGAAATCAATAAATGGGATGAAATAAAACTAAAAAGCTTCTTCACAGCAAGAGAAACAATCAAGAATGTGAAGAAAGAGCCTACAAAAATAGGAGAAAATCTTTGCCACCTGCACTTCAGATGGAGCATTAATCTCCAGGATATATATAAAGAACTCAGTGTGAAATATGATATGTCAAGAACTATGTAATGTTTTGAAGAACCAACAATAAAAACAAAAAATTTAAAAAAAAAAGAACTCAAACCTCTCCCCCCCCAAAAAAAAATAACCCAGTCAATAAATGGGCAAAGGAACTAAATAGGTACTTCACAAAAAAAATGCAAATGGTTAACAAATATATGAAAAAATGTTCGACATCACTAGCAGTTAGAGAAATGAAAGTTAAAACTACACTGAAATTTCATTTCACTTCAGTCAGAATGGCAATTTTCAAGAATACAAATAACAATAAATGTTGGCAAGGATGTGTCCTACATTTCTGGTAGGACTGTAAATTAGTGCAATCACTATAGAAGCAGTATGGAAATTCCTCAGAAAACTTGGAATGGAACCACCGTTTGACCAGTTATGACACTCCTCAGTTTATACCCAAAGGACTTAAAATCAGCATACTTTAGTGACATAGCCACATCAATGTTTATAATAGCTCAATTGACAATAGATAAACTATGGAACCAATTTAGGTGCCCTTCAACAAATGAATGAATGAAGAAAATATGATCTATATACACAATGGAATATTAGCCATAAAAAGAATGAAATTATGGCAATTGCTGGTAAATGGATGGAACTGGAGAATATCATCCTAAGTGAAATAAGCCAATCCCCCCAAAACCAAAAGCTGAATGTTTTCTTCGATATGCAGATGCTGATGCACAATGAGAGAGGGTGGTTAGGAAAGAATAAGAGTACTTTGGATTAGAGAAAGGGGAATGAAGGGAAGGGAGGGGGATGGGAACAGGAAAAAGAATGAATCAGACTTTACTATCCTATGTGCATATATGATTACACTACCAATGTAATTCTACATCACGTATAACCAGAAGATGAAAAGTTATACTCCATATCATATATTTATAATATGTTAAAATACATTCTATTATGTATAACTAATAAGAACAAATGAAAAAATTTAAAAAAAATTGGCCATACTACCAAAAATGTTCTACGGATTCAATGCAATCCACATCAGAATACCAATGTCATTCCCCATAGAATTAGAAAAAAACAGTCCTTAAGAGACCCAGAATAGCCAAAAAAAATTCTGAGTAAAAAGCTCAATGCCAAAGGTATCACAATACCTAATTTCAAAATATATTACAGAGCCATTGTAACAAAAAAGGAATATTATTGTTATAAAAACAGACACACAGATTAAGGGACTAGTATAGATGGTACAGAAGTAGACCCACACATCTACAGCCAACTGATTCTCAATGAAAATGCCAAAAATACATGGAGTAAAGAGCCTCTTCAACAAATGGTGCTGGAAAAACTGGTTAACCACATGTAGAAAATTGAAACCAGACCTCTGTCTTAACCGGAACAAAAATCAACTCAAAATGGAATCAAAGACCTCAATGTAAAACCTGTAACTTTGAAACTACTTGAAGAAAACATAGGCGAAACACTTCAAGATGTTGGCACAGGCAATGATTTTCTGAACAGGACTCCAATAGCATAGGAAACAATAGCAAAAATTGACTAATGGGATTGTATCAAATTAAAAAGCTTCTGCAGAGCAAAGAGACAATAAATAGGGTGAATAAACAATCTATAGAATAAGAGAAAATTTTTGCTATATTCATCTGAGAGAAGATTAATAGCTGGAATATATAAAGAACTGAAAAAACTTAACATTTCAAACCAAGCAGTTCAATCAAAAAATGATCTGAACAGCCACTTCTCAAAAGAGATACAAATAGCCAGTATATGTGAAAAATGCTCAGTATCTTTAGCCATCAGAGAAATGCAAATCAAAAGTACACTGAGAATCCATCTCATACCAGTCAGAATGTTATTTTAAAAATGCTGTCAAGGATGAGGAAGAAAAGATATACTTATGATAAAAAGATATGCTATTTGTGGGCATGTAAATTACTAAAGGCACTACGGAAATCAGCATGGAGATTCCTCAAAAAATTAAAAGTAGAACATCCTTATGATCTTGCTATTCCACTCCTGGGCATATATCCTAAGAAAATGAAATCATCATATAAAAGAGATACCTGCATGCCCATATCACTTCGGCACTATTCACAATAGCCAAGATATGCAATCAGCCTAGATGTCTGTCAACAGGTGTATGGATAAAAAAATATGGTATATGTACACAATGGAGATTATTTAATCATAAAGAAGAATGAAATTATGTCATTTGCAGGAAAATGGATGGAACTAGAGGACATCATTTTAAGCAAAATAAACCAGGCGCACTAAGACAATACACATATGTTTTCTCTCATATGTAGAAACTTAAAAAAAAAGACCTGAAAGTAAAAGAGAGACTATTAGGGAAGCATAAAGGAACCAGGGAAATAAGGAAGAAAGAGAAGGATATGAGAGGGTAAAAGGGAATGTGGCCATGATTAAACTACCTTATATGTATGTATGGAAATGTCACAGTGAAATCCATTAATATATACAATTGATAAGTATTAGCAATTATAATGAAAAGAACAGAAGAGAATTGAGAACTTTTTTTTTTCTGGAAAATTAGCTGTTGGTTTCCAAATAGTACCAGTAAAGTTGATCTTTGTATTGTATGTTTTATATATTGTGTAGTACTAATCATGCCTGATAGACATCATCTCTTTTATTTAGGCAAGACATTTCATTTGGACAAAGAGGAATACTTTGCTCACCAAAGAATACACCTTGATGATTCTGGGTGTAGCTGGAAGAAAGTAGTTTCACAATGAGGGAGGAGAAAGTTGGGAGAGAATGGGAGACTGGGATTGTAGCCAATGAAATGGTTGGCAGATAAGACCCCTCCCTCCTCCACCGAGGACACACACTCAGAGTCTTAAGTAAAACCATGAAATTTATTTATGTGTGGATTCCTAAGGAAATTGGGAAAGGTTCTGAATGTTGTTTTGCATGCAGGGACATTTTAGAGTAGAGGTAGCCCAGGTAAACAGGATCAGAATAAAGAGGACAACATGAGAGTTTTCATGTTGTAGGGACTTCAGAAAAGCATGTGATCATGGGAGCCTGGGGCTGTCAGGGGCTTTGGAATGAGAGCCAGACTTTGCCACACCCATTCTATGAGGGTATCAGGGACATCAGGGGTGGGCAAGAATGTCTGCCTGCACATAATGTTATGGAGACTGGATGTCCCCTCCTTATGTACATGTATAGGGGTGACATGTGCTGCTGACAGCACACAAGTGTCTAATATCCTGTTGGATTTCAGGACCGCTAGTCAGCTTTTCTAACTTCTGTTTCCTTAAAAATGAAGAAAACGGAAACTACCTTTCCATTTTAAATACACAGAAATGAAATCTTTGATGTTCTGTCCATTAATTTACTGCCATCTGCACAGCAGAAAATGTATTAACTCAGTGAGCAAGGTAAGGACAATGGATCCAATTTGAATATTCAGCAGAAAATTCAACATCTAATTTTGACAAAGCACATGAACTTGTCCATCATTTGAAGCTACTTCTGTGATAAGTCACTATAGGTGTTAAATTTAGCATAGACATACAAACCCCTAGCCCAAATGAACTGCTTGCTGAATTGGTCTCAGATGAGTTTTCCTGCTGAGCTGCCACAGTGGTCATGGATGAGTTGGAACATTTCAGTCCTACTAGTTACCCTCATGCTGTCAGTTTGTGCATGGAGACAGTTTGTGGGAATGTAAGGTTACACTCTTGAAATCTTGGTGGATTCTTCCTTTCCTTCCCCCCAACCCCCAAACTTTAGTACAGAACTTTAAGATTAAAACACTTCAAATTTATATCTTGTAAATCAATTGAGCAGAGCTTTCTACCATTGTATTACTATTGGTTTTTTTAAAAAATAATATGAAATTCTTTGTTATAAGATAGTGGTAGATTTTATTTTCTGAGGTGACTTGAAAAAATATATTTTTCCTATCACCTTCCTCTAAGGTACCATTAAGTAAAATGAACATAGGGGATATTGATAGGATTGTACCAGATTTATGCACTGATATCCCTGAATCAAATGTTGCAGTTATTAGCAAAAAGTGTTTATCCACCCTAATAAGTCATCAACTCTATGGAACTTAAATAGAAACTTTCTTAGTAAGTTACTTTTTGGGGTGAACAAATCCTAATTGGAAGTAAGGACTGAAAATTTAATCCAGTTAAGTATAATGATTAGCATTGAAAATGTCCCATTGTGAAACTCTTGTTCCATCTGCTCATGAAAAAGATTGCATGTAATTAGGAATTCAGTGTGTGACAATGGATTCCATGTGAAAGGAATGATTGCTGAAAGACACTTTCATGGATGGATGTGTGTGTAAGGAATGTGAACCTGCACTTTGTTATTTACTTTCAATACATTTATGTCCTGCAGGAAGAATTTCTGTTGTTTTCTTGAACACTGGAAAATGCTTTGGTTGCAAAAAAACTATTTTCCAGTATAATTTGTGCTATCAGCCACATATCATTAAGGGATTATAACTACATGAATCGTCTACAATAACCCCCAATAGCAAAGAGGGTAGGCAGGAAGGGGGTGGCTGTTACTGAAGAAGGAAAGTGGGAGAAGGAAGAAGAGAGGAACCAGTGAAATTGGCTTCAATATTGTATGGTGTGGGAGAGGAGAAAACCCTGGTTTAGGAATTATCAGAGCGGTCCTCCTGGGCAAGTGTATTATTAAGGACAATAAATACATTGACTCTTCTTTTGTACTCCGTACACTTTGCATGATACTGAGAGAGAATATATTTCACCCTGTCTAGCATGACAGTGGTTGGACTATAATAAATGACAGCTCGTTTCCCTCTTCATCTCAGTACATTGGATTGTGGCTACAATCCATTACCCAGAACTGTGAATCTCATAGAATCCAGTGAGATTCTGGAGCCTATTGCTCAGGAATAAAAGTGAAGACAAAACGAAGCCTCATACTCTTCCAAAACAGTCCTTCAAGTAATTTATTTGCTTCACTTGCATGCAACTATTTTTCTTGAAATGATAAGATGATCCTTTCTGATAAATTTGTGCATTTAAAAAAAGTTTTAGCTACACTATAAAACCTTCAGACTTGTATAAGACTGTTGTGACTAATCCTTTCTTAAAGGAAGAGATCCTTTATAATGCAAATAGGGCTTTATTAATTTCTCTACCATGAATGGGTATTGGACTTTTCCCAAAGTTGCTTCCAATGCTATGTAACTATATTAATCTCCATAACCCTGGAATTGTATTATAATCTAGAACTACTTATCTAAAGCAGTATTTCTTAAAACTTGTAAAGTGGTGACACCATATTATTTTTCTTGATTTTGTGATACTTTTCTTCTTCTTTCTGAAATAACAGTATAATTAAAATTTAAATTCTGGAAAAGCATGGTTTTATTATGCAGATATTCTTATTATGCAACTAAGTATCACATAATTAAATGCAATATTCAGCAAGCATACAAAGTTGAATATCCTGATTGGTGCAAACTGACCATATGAGGTGCGAGATGGTATCATTTGT
Organism: Spermophilus citellus; assembly: GCF_964194105.1. Taxonomy (NCBI): domain Eukaryota; kingdom Metazoa; phylum Chordata; class Mammalia; order Rodentia; family Sciuridae; genus Spermophilus; species Spermophilus citellus. Next base: position 99,184,372 of record NC_138192.1, read on the forward strand.
TAAAAACGTATATCCTTGCAGCCCACCTCCAACTTACTGAATCAGATGGGTTAGACCTTGAAATACATTATTTTAACAAGCTATTTCAGGTGATTTTTATGAACATGCAAGGTTGGGACCAGTAATGCAGTGCTGTAAAATTTAGGGTGTATCAGAATCACCTTTGTCTTATGAACCTACATTTTCTGAACCCCACTCTCAGCTTCAATGCATCTAGGGTGGGGGTAGCATTTTTGTTTTTGGTACCAAGAATTGAACTTCACCACTAAGCCACATCCCCAGACCTTTTTTGTGTATTATTTAGAGACAGGGTCTCACTGAGTTGCTGAGGCTGCAGCATTTTTAATAAGATTCTTGATGCTGTTGATGCAAGACCAGAGTTCACTGGCTGGAAACCAATGATTTGATGAAAAGATTGTAGACTTGAGAGTAGACACGTCTGGGTACCAATTCCATATTTCCTTTGGGAAGCTTTAGTATAGTTACTTAATAACCTTAACCATTTTTTTTTATTTTCAAGTATACTTAAATAAGTATATGTATATATTATGCTTGGGGGTTAGAAATTTGAGGGTTCACAAGAGTGATTCTGATGAGCCCTAAAGTTTTATTGCATTATATCATTGGTCCTCCTAATCTTACCTGATAATAAAGGTCATCTGAAATGGCTTATTAAAATAATGTTTTCAGGTTATACCCATTGATTTTGAGAATATATTATGGAATATATTATGTTCAGGAAATGCAATAAAAGCTACACTGGATAAATATGGAGTGCAGACAGATATTGATAAGTAAGAGGCAGAACTGAAAGCAAGGAGGAGACTGATAAGTAGATAGATATAAGGAAAGGTGAATGGTCAACAAGTAATAACTGTGTGCCGGAGTAACAAGATCCCTGAAAAAAACCTAATCTGAAGCCAACTCAAGAATACAAAGTGAATTTATTAAAAGTCAAGCAAACTTATCTTTGTGACGAGAAGAGAAAGGTCACCTGGCTGAGTATGATAGCATTGATTAATTTGAATGATTTCTCTGAATCATTAGTGTCAGGATTCTGAAAGTTCAGATACAAAAGATCAGAAAACAGTGCTGAAGTAGAAAAACCCATCATCTGAGACCTGTTCCTCATGTCATTTGAGAATACAATCATTGCTACCTACTTTCCTTATTACAAATGATTAATAACATGTTTGTAACTTTAGTTGTTTCAAGGAAGAAATATAACGGTCACATTTAAATATATATACATTCCATTTAAGATGTATTTTTTCTCTTATAACTTAGAAATAAAAACCAATTTTGTATAAGAATACAGCATTCACTTTGAAACTCTACATTATGTAGAGTATTCTCAAGCAATTTAGCTCCTGGACTAGTGATTAAGAGCAAGGGCCCAGGAGTTAGATTGCTGGGTTCAAATCTTGTTTCTACCTTTTAGGCCCTTAGTGTCAGTGCCTGTGCCACAGTAGTGCTCAATAAACTAATAATGATTACAGAATATAACTATGGGACTTGTACAAGCTGGTTTTTTGGGGGGAGGGGGCAGGGGGAGAGGGGTCCCAGGGATTGAACTCAGGAGCACTCTACCACTAAGCCACATCCCAACCCTATTTTGTATTTTATTTAGAGACAAGATCTCACTGAGTTTCTTAGTGCCTTGCTTTCCCTGAGGCTGGCTTTGAACTCTTGATCCTCCTGCCTCAGACTCCCGAGCTTAGGGATTTACAGGTGTGTGTCACTGTGCTCGGGATCAACAAATATTTATCCTATGTAAATATTTGGCCTATGTAATGCCATTCATACTCCCAGACCTTGTCTAAGTTCTAGTACAGTACTTTAAGTTCAAATTTGCTCACATTCTAAGTACCATGTAACTTAGATTTCCCCACTAGACTTTTCTGCTTTAATTATTAGACTGGGCTCCTTATTTCAATAATTTAACAGAAGTTAGTTTGCACCTTAAAAAATAAGTTTCTGTCTTCTCTTAGATATTAATAGATTTGGTCCATATGACTATTGCTAGTAATGACTCTCTGTTTTATTCTCTATTTGCTATGATTATAATTTAAACTTATCCACAACTAAAATATATGCTACTACTTTATGGTTTCTTAATAATTCCATAATTTATAATTTAGTGATATTAATTTTGTTGGAGACAGATTTGACTACATAATCTAGGAAGTTATTGATCTCTACTAACCTCATCATTTTTATAACCTTACTATATTTGAAAATTTAAGTAAAATTTGTTTCCTATGTCAAAAGGAAAACACAATTTTAGCCTTGCCAAAATATATCAAAATTATATTAGTTATTAACCATTACTCATTGTTGACTTTACTTCCTTCTATGAGATTATAGCTAATAAAGTAAAGATTGAATGAAAGTCCGTGTTTTCCAGACAAAAGAGCGTCCATTTGTGCTTAGACAGATAAATTTTTAAGACATAATTTTGGTGGACCATTTGGTATAGGATAGATTATGGAGGCAGAACATTGACAGACTAGGCAGATTTCTTTCCATGACACATTGAAGATATTGCAATATTGTTTCTTTCCTGGTCTATCCATCTGGATGCTTTTATTATCCAAAGCTTGCTTTAGATGGATAGATTTGTCTGCTTGAATATTGAGAACCAACAGAGCCCCATGAAAGTCCAAAAATAGCATAGTGGTAACAAGAAAACACAGTACTACAGACTTTAAAGTTTAATATAGATATGAAAAATATGGCAGAAATTAATCCTGGGTTGCAATGAAAACTGGAATGACTCATCATGTAAGTGAGATACAAAACCAGTATCAGATAGGACACATTAAGTACTGTGCCCAGGAGTCTACAGCTCATCTTTTCACTGCAGTTAGCCTTGTTCTGACCATTAATGATTTGTAAGTAAAAGGCTTGGTTCCATACTTGTATCTGTACAGATAATTTAAGCTTTAGAAAATAGGACTCATGAAGAAAATGAAAGGCATTAAGACTTTTGAAATGCAGAATAAGACCAAGAGGGCAACAAAGATTTGGTGCTATAGGCCAGGCACAGTGCTGCACGCCTGTAATCCCAGCAGTTCAGGAGGTTGAGGCAGGAGGATCAGGAGTTCAAAGCCAGCTTCAGCAATTTAGTGAGGCACTAAGCAATTTAGCAAAACCCTGTTTCTAAATAAAATATGAAAAAAGGGCTGAGGATGTGGCTCAGTGTTTAAGTGTTCCTGGGTTCAACCCCCAGTACCCACCCTACCCCCCAAAATCCCACCAACAATGCACATTCACACACACTAACTACATGGATTACACAGCAGATGGTGGACACGCTCAGTATCCTTTGAGATTAGGACAGAGAAATGCTTATTGGTTATTTGAAGGAATGAGGAATTTTTTAGGAAGTCAAATGATAAAAGGAGAAATTTTGTATCTTAGCTGCTTGTTCTTTCTGGATTGGTTTTGTTGTTACCTTGCCAGGAAACTTTGAACTCTTCATTAGAAAACATCTTTCTTTTGTTTAGAAAACTTCTATAGTGCAAGGGTACTCCCAGTCCAGGATGGGTTTGATTAATCACTTTTCTAGTCCAAATAAATAAGGAAGATTTCATTAAAAATCTTGATAATCTAATTTTTCTTACAGTATTCTCTTCAGCAATTACTTGATAAATGCTAATTCAATGAAATGACTTTTACATTTAGAATCATGGCAAAAAGGTTTTCATCCATATCCTTCAAAGTCATTTTTTTTTAACTCCAAATATTTGACATGGATGGCGCATTGTTTTGTCATCCTATTTATGTGTGTTTCCTTTGTCATTCATAAAAGGATTGTATTGCTGCTTTATGTGAGGATGATGATTGAGCACTTGCAAATTTTTGCTTTATTGACATTGAAAAAGGAGAGAGAAAATGATTTATTTCACCAACAATGAGTTATTGTACGTTTGAGGCTGTTAAATAATTTAATAGAATTTATAGGGTCTGCTTTCCTTTGATTAGATTGTAGGCAAATATCAGTCTCTGCCTAATCTTGGATATAAACTTGGAAGAAAGACATCTTTTTAATTTTCCATCTGTCAATTTAGGCATTAATAAGACACTGAGGGACTTTATTTTAAACCCTTTTAACATTTAAATTGAATATTTTTTTTAAATTTAAAATTGAGACCAGGGATAAGATTGTTATAAACAATTTTGTTTAAAAATAGCTTATTCATTTTTGTTGCATAGTAGTAGTAATTATACCAAATAGTTAATGACATTAAATATCGAGAGTTATGTGCTATGACTGAAACTTTCAAAGAATATGATTTCTTTAGTGGGAATCCTTAAGCTATTGGTATCAGGGTAAATTCATGATAACTGGCAGCCAAATTCACCCTCAATATTCATGATACTCATTTCCCTGGTAAGACACTCTTCCACTGTCCACAGGGATTATATCATCCTGTTTTAGTCAAGGTGCTTTTTGCTTGCAAGTGTCAGCAATCCAACTTATATTCTCTCAAGCAGAAAGGAATATTATTAGTGCACCAAATGATAAGTCCAGGTGTATCTGTAGGAATAGGAAAGACAGTGGAATTAATTGGACATAACTTTCCTATGTTCATATATGAATACACCACTGTGAAACTCCACATCATGTACAACCACAAGAATGGTATCCTAATTAGAATAAGTTATACCCCATGTATGTATAATATGTTGAAGTATACTTTACCTTCATGTAGAGTGATACTGGAACAAATTAAAAATGGAAAAAAAAAGTCATCAGGACCCTTTTTATCTCAGCTGTTTCTCAGGACTGCTTCCAGATGAGATCAACATGGGTGCCAGTAGTCCCAGACTTACCTCCTACCATCTCAAGAGGCCCAGAGAAAACCCATTTTCCTGGGTTTTCTTTTCCAGTTTCATCAAAAGTTCTCGGGTTTGGTTTCAGTGGATTGAAGTAATGAATGACTAATACAAGGGCAGCAAATGCTTTAGTTGAACAGACCTGGATATGCCTACCCTGTATCCAGGTCAGTGGTGGGAGTGAGGGACAGAAAAGGGAAGGAAATAGTGTCAGTTTCATCTCTATCATAGTCTGAGAATGGTGAAAGCAATTCCCTAAGGAAAAACATATAGTAGGAAACAAACAACTAAAGTAAGTCAGCAAATAACTAAAAACTACCCTCTCTTCTCTATTGTTGGGTCCCTGATTTCTTCTACCTTCTTCTCCACCCTCAACAAATTACTTTGTCTTACTCTTTAAAGATAAAATAGAAGTCCCCACATAGGAATTCTTCCATTTTACATAACCCAGTCCTGTCACCTACTTAATTTTGCAGCCATCCTGTTCTTCCTTCATATTACAATGGAGAAAGAATTTCTATTATCAAAGCTAGCCGAACCCTGAATCTCCTTTCCCTCTTCTCATATAACTTCCATTTTTTGATCTTCAATTGCTTCCTCTTTCATCCCCCTTAGTACGACAACAAAACCAATAGACTACCTCTGTTGATTTATATCCCTTTCTGTCCATTACACTGTGACTAAACTCTCCTTCTCAGCCATGCTTTTGTAAGGCATTCTGTACCCATTCATTGTTTAGTCTGGTACTTTCTGCTTTTCACAGCCACTGCTCCATTAGTCCACTGATTACTGCTCTGCCTAAGGTCACCAACAGCATCATATTATCAGACCTAGTGGATGCCTTTCTTTATACACTGGGCCTTTTACTAGCTTTCACATGTTGACCACTCTCTCCTTGTAATAGTCTCTTCTGTTGGTTGCCATGACAATATCCTCTTCTAGTTTCCTCCTATTGCTTCAGCCTTTCTTTTCCATCTTCTTTGTTGACTTTTCTTCTAACTGAATTCAAATTGCTATACTTTTCCAAAGGTCAGTGCTAGGTCCTCTTCTGTTTTCATCCAGTCCCATGGTTTCAGAATCAACTAAAAATCTGACAATTCCTAACTCCTAAATTTATAGCTTGGACACTGATGTATAGCCTGAGATCTAGTTCCTTATTTGCAATGCATTTTGAATACTCCAGAGCCTATCACAAGTTTCTCCATCTTTAGTCTTCTCCATGAGCCTCCTCCAGCCTTTCAGTTCAAACTAGAAATCTGGGGATCATCCACGATAGCCCTTTCTCCCTCTTCTTATTGCCCCTATTCTAAGTCATCAGTAGATCCTCAAATGAATTCACTTTTCTCTTGTTCTCCTCCTGGTTCAGCATACACTGTTGTCTCTTGCAGTCACCACCTAAGTGGTCTCCTCTTTAATAGTTTTGTATTCCCAAATGCACTGTCTAGCAATTAAACATTTTTGTGGAAGATTAAGAACTTTCATGTTTCTTCCCTAAAACCTCCATAGAGTAAACTTCATATTTCTTAAAAAATGACTTTTAGAATTCTCCCTCCCCCACCAGTCTGGTTTCTAGCAGACCTTCTAGTTTCACTTTACTTTTTTTCACTGTGCATTGGCTACATTGGTCTCTCACTATGTGGTTGCCTCAGAATCTTCCTGTGTTGTTTCTTCTGTGTGGAATTTTCCCACACTGTTAGCCTGGCAATTTGTCTTGCTTGAGTGTAAGTTCCTTAGAGGACCCAGAGGACCCTACCCCAATCTAAATTAGCTCCCCTCTATCTAAAATGCCTTATTTTATTTTTCAGAGTAGTTCTTACAAGTTTTACTTATATGGTTAGGTAATTATCTTTTGATGCATATTTCTACTGTAGATGTCATGACAGTACATCCACTGTCTCCCTAGGTTGGCACTCAATATGGACCCTATAAATGTACATTAAAAAATTTCAAATATTTCAAATCATGAGTTTTCCATACCAAGGAGGGAACATTTTTTTGTTGTTGTTAAGTAATATAGCACTGTTGGGAAGAGATAACTAGTGAGATAGCTCCTTTTACTCAATATTCAGGGAGGGGAAATAGCAATAGCTATAAAACATTCATTCCTCACCATGGCATGAAGGATGAGAAAATAGACTGGAAGTAGAGAAGTATAGTAGTAAAATGCAGAGGTCATGTAAGCTTATATAGAAAGAAATTCAACCAGGAATAGGAATATGTGGGTTTGGCACCCATCTCTGCTTCTGATTTATATGTTCTTGGCACATTATTCAGTCTCCTAGTGGATTTTCTCATCTTAAAAATCTTACAGAGATCTCTTCCAACAAATGTGGAAGCCCTTTGAAAGGTATAAAGTTTCTTAGAAATGTGAGATGCTATTACCTTCCTTATTTTGACTTTATGAACATAAAGTGATTTTACTTGGACATTCTTAAAGTAATGATAAACATAGTCGATCTTGAAGTTAGAACTCGATGTCACTTCCCCTCAATTCTTACAGTTATTATTAAGAAACCACCTAGGGATTGTAATATAGAAGTAAGTAAATGTAGTGAATTCATTATGGATTTCCCTTTTAATTTTTCACAAGCTTCCCTGATAGCAATGCTAATCAAAGATAAGTATGTTGAGGTGTCAAGTCTCTTTCTAAGAGATTAATTAGAGATTAGTCTCTAAGCTATTTGTAAATTACTATACTTTTTCATTGTAAACTGTTCAGTAGAAATGCTGTTTTAGGAAAATGATTATAGATTATAAATGGTTTCATTAAGTACTTTATTCCCTTGTCATTCTACCAGTTCTGTAGTAATAAATGACTTTAATATTCTTTTTACTGATAATTTAAATGAGATCTAGAAGATGAAACATTGTTTTGAAACAATTTTAATTTAATTGACTCAGCATGGTTTGGAACCCTTGCTCTCCATGATCCTTTCATGATTAAGTCCTAAAGAAGAATATGTAGTGTGAATATTTTTCTGTATTTCTACACCATGGTATCCATACTCCCTGGGATAAAACATCCCATTTTTTCATAGAACATAAGTAAATGTATTAGAACTTTATCTTCTGAGGGGTGTGCCCATCAGTTTTTCAATGAATGGGAAATCAAAGCCCTTTAGTAAAACTAATTACCTTATAAAACAAAACCCCCTACACAACTCAAATTGTGTGTTAAATATCTTTGTGTTTCAACAAATGCATAGCCTAGAGATCAGTGTGTGTTAACTTTTAGTTTTGCACAAGGCTGTGATGTTCACCTCATTTTTAAAACTGCTAAGATGAGCAAGCCTAACTATTTCAACTTTCAGAGGATTTTGTCAACTCTCTCAGTGCCAAGAAAGCAAGCCACCTGGCAGTTTTTTATAAAGTGAGCCAATGCTTAAGAATGTTCACCAGAATTGACTGTTAGTATGTCAACTGAATTTGGCTCTGATTTTTATGGGATATGATAGCATTTTTATTATAGTTATCATTTATTTCTTCTTGTGATTTTTTTCTCATGCTGAAGATTATATTCTCATGAGACAACAATTCTGGTGGTAACTGAGCCAATTTGTTAGCTTCAACATATTGACAATTATTATTTTTTCTGAGAGTGCAACAATGATTCTGAAAAATATTTGCTATCTTAACCAACACTCCATGTGGAATATTGGTGTTAGTAATTGAATTTTCTAAGATTCACAGGTTAAATGTGGAGAGTTAATACAGTTGGTAGAAGAATATTTTAAGTGGCAGGGATGGACAGAAATTAGTCTGTGGGTGGAAACTAATTGAGTTTAGATATGGAACCTATATTAAAGAAGGGAATTAAGGAAAGTAGGTTAGTAGACCATGAAAGACATTTTGGTGTATGATATAATAATATATTTTCTGAAGACTTGGGAGTGTGTTAAGAAGAGAACACAAAAGTAAATTTGAAGCCACATACCTTGACATGAAAATAAAGGTGTAGGACAAGGCTATCTGAAGGAGAACTTTTAAGACTACACTCCATATTTGAGGATTATGGTTGAATATTTAACAATTAAGATGTGTACTCTGAAAGATTAAAGTTCTTGCAACCTCAATGGAATTATTGCTGGGTCCAATTTCTTTGAGATACATTTAAGTCTTAATTTAATACAGAAGATTTGAATCTCATTATCAGTGGAGTGCATTTAATTGAAATCAAATTGATTTAAGCAACTAGTGAGGAAATCTCAGATTAATCTCCTTTTCCTCCTCTGGGGAACATTCACTTACATCTATTCTAGAAAGAGCTTGATTTAAGAGGAAACATACTATGTAATCATTTAAATTGATTTTTTAAAATACTTATGAGACTAATTTTGTAGATACATTTTAAAAATGAATTGTGCTATGGACATTCCTTTACAAAACTAACTGCAGTTGGTAATTCTACAATATAAGATTCTAAAATAATTTACAAATTAAAGGTTCTTCCTGCTGTTAGGTAAGAGGTGGACCAGAGGTGGGGGAATAAATATCACCAAAGCACATGTGTAGAAATGATACACTGAAACCCATTAATTTGTTTAATTAATGTGTTTCTAAATTGTAATAAAAATAAAGTAATAAATTCCTTCAAGAATAAGATTTTTAGAATTACATACTAATAGCCTGGAACTTAATATAAATAAAATAAAGCCTTTACCATGATTTTTAAGAGCTATTTTCCATACTATTTTAGGTTTACATTAGCCACACCTAAGAGCAACAAATATATTACAATTTGTATTTTTAAAAAATCAGTGTAATTATTTTAATTAAAAATAGGCACACATTTTGACATTTTAGCTATTTTAGTTGTGTCTCAAATGGGTCATAGAAATGCAGACATCTTTACAATATTCATATTTCTGATCTTTAATGAAGTAATTATAGGGCTGTTTAAAATTGTTTTTAATATAGAAACATTTTAAATATTTTTCTCATAATATGTACTAATATATGCTAATTTGAACTAATTTGAGCAATACAGAGAAAAAAATTCCATAATTTTACTTCCTCTCCCCCAGAGATAACAGCTATTACTAGTTATAAACAAGCTGCCAGACTGGTCATAAATAATGAGATTTCATAATATATAGTATTCTTTTGTTACCTACTTTTAAAGTACATATGTGTACATACATACACACAGTACCCATTTTAAGATTATACATCTATGTCATCCATCATAAGGGATCCACAGAATACTATTTCAGAATGTACCATAATTTATTTTGTAGATCCTTATTGTGTATGTATGTTTAGTTTATTAATTTATTCTTTTAAAAAATTATAAAGGGGGCTGGGGATGTGGCTCAAGCGGTAGCGCGCTCGTCTGGCATGCGTGCGGCCCGGGTTCGATCCTCAGCACCACATACCAACAAAGATGTTGTGTCCGCCGAGAACTAAAAAAAATAAATATTAAAAATTATTTCTCTCTCTCTCTCTCTCTCTCTCTCTCTCTCTCTCTCTCTCCTCTCTCCTCTCTCACTTTCTCTTTAAAAAAAAATTATAAAGGATGAAACTGAATCATCTTGTACTTATATCTTTACCCATTTAAGTATTTACTTAAAATTTTATTAAATTCTTAAAAATTATATTGCTGGATCAAAGTAGACTCATCTTTAATATTTTCAAACATTACCACATTGCCTTTCAGAAAAGTTGTAACAGTTTATATTCAACATACCATTGTTTTGAAAATTCCCATTTCTCTACAACTTCACATTTTATAGCTTTGATAATCCAATAGACAAAAATAATTTTATTTGTATAGATAAGTGTATATATAATGATTTGTGTTTGAGCATCTTTTCTTATATTTTCTAAACAGCTGTATGATTTTGTGAAATTATATTTTCTAAGTTAGTTTGTGAACACTTTTTGTAAATTAAGTAACAGCTCAATTTTATTTTTTCTAGTATGCCCCTCTCTCTCTCTCTCTCTCTCTCTCTCTCTCTCTCTTTCTTTCTTTCTTTCTTTCTTTCTTTCTTTCTTTCTTTCTTTTGTGCTAAAGATTGAATCCAGGGCCTTGTGCATGAAAGGCAAGCACTCTACCAACTGAGCCATATCCCCAGCCCTCTAGTATGACATTTAAAAAATAAATTTAGACATAATTTTAAGTTTTTATGTGAACAGATGTATCAGTCTTTCCCTTCATGGCTTCTGGCTTTGATGTATTTATTAAGAAAAGGTTTTCTCCAACCTAAAACTATACAAATATACCTTTAACATTTATTCTAGTACTTCTATGTGTTATTTAACTGTTAATCCATCTGAAGTTATTTTACCTGACACAAAGCATAAATCTAGTTTTTATTCAAATGAATAATGATTTTTAAACACTAATAATTGAATTATATATTCTTTCCTTTGTTACTTAAAATGCCCCTTCAATAGAATTGAAACAATTCTATTGGGATTTTCATTACTATTTTATTGCATTTGTCTACTAATTAATACAGACTTTGAATTTTTTGCAATATTATATCTCTAATAAGTTTTTGTATTTTTATTTAGTCTTTCTTTTTCAGCTTTAAGTGAAATAAAAATCTGTATATAAGTTTTGCACATATTTTGTTAAGTGTACTCTTGACTTGTATATAGATCTGTGGTTAATTTTAATGCGATTCTTCTCACCCCACTCACCTCTGTCATTATATTCAAAAACTGGTTGGTATATAAGATGGCTATTAATTTTTCTATTTGTATTTTAACACTACACTTTTATTAATTCTTATAATCTTTTCAATTGATATTTTTGAATTTTATTTAAACATAATTATGTTATTTGCAAATAATTATGATCTATCATTTCCTTTACCATATTTTACACTTGTATTTTCATTTTTATCTCATTGTTTTGGCTTCACTATTCAAAGTCATGCTTAAATATAGAGTAAATAAGTAGTAGACTTTTTGTCTGGTTTTGGTTTTTTGATTACAATGAGAATGCTTCTTAATCTTTACCAATTGGTAACATGTTTTTCTTAGGATTCTAAAATGTTATTTGTCGCGACCCCCTTGCCCGCAAGGAAGACGCAACACCAGGAATCTTCTTTCAGCCGTTTATTTGGATCCTCGAACTTTCTTCTACTCCCCCCGGAAGCCCCTCCCAGCCTTAATAAAGTATCCCAAGGCCCAATGCAAAGCTGCCACGTGGAGCTTTCTCATAGGGTGTTAAAGAACCATGCGCCAACTCTCCCAAATAAGGAGTTGTTTGTCACAGACCATAACGAGGCCAGCGCCATCTTGTAATGGCGACCACAGTCCGCCGAAGCGGCTCACCACAGTTCCCCCTTTTGTTTTCTAAAAACAATACAGGCGAGAGTAGAGGTCCTATCCCACTGTGCAGAAAGGGCTGCATAGTATGGCTCAGCCCCAAGGAGGCGCTTTCCCCAGATCTGAGGCCATATCAGCCGACGCTTTTTCCGTGGGACGGGGCGTGGACGCGTCTAACCCGCATGCAATAGAACATGCTCTCCTTGAGGTCCACTCCAAGGATCACTCAAGTGCAGTGCCTTGCCTCGCATCCTGTATCGTGACGATGGTGGACGAAGGGGGATAACCGAGGCTGAACTGTGGCTGTTTAGAAATACAACAACAAACAAGTTGGTAACACCCTAAAAGAAAGGCACGGGTCCTAAAGCGATAAAAAAGCACTAGTGTGGAAACCCATCTGTGTGCAATGGCAGTAAAGCCGGCAGAGTGCAAGGGCTTTCCAACACTAAGAGAATAGCAAGAAGAGACATGTCGTTCCCAGTGCAATGTCCGTAAAACTTGGGGTGCAACGACCATGTCAAAGATTTACTGTTTAATTTGCGCAAGCCAAACTTGAGGTGAGTTGCCATTTTCTAAAGCTGTAAGAGCTTGTATGATCATAGCCTTATCATGAGCATTGCGGGCCTTGAGGCGACAGAGAAACCACAAGCAGAGAACCATACCGAAGCAAAACATTGCACCAAAAATGCCTACCCCCACCCACTCTTTAAAAAAGGAAAAGGCAGAAGATATCCAATCGGTGAATTGACCCAAAGTTATGGGATCGACATGGGTACTATTCAAGACAGCTATCTGGGTTAGTTGAGACTGGATCAGGTCTTCCGCTGCCATGGACCAATTTCCGGCCAAGTATTCGCCAATGATACGGGAAGCATTCCTGGAATCATTAAATCTGACAGAGGTTATACATAAATGTGCACGTTGGTCAACACAGCCCAAAAGCACTAGGTCAGCCAATTCTTCTACCTGAGCTTGGAGTAAATCTATTCTTTGGTTGGCAGCTAAAATCCCTGACAAAATATGTTGATTAATTGCATTTTGGGATTCAAGTATGGTGGAAGTTTGTTGAACAACTTGATTAACAGTGGCAGCAGTCTGCACTTGATTGGCCATGGCCACTCCGGCCGCGACCGCTGCAGCAGCAGATACCGCCACGGCTGTCACTATAGCAGCCGTGATTCCAAAATCCCTGCGGACTCTAAGTAGCTCAACAATGGGGAATTTGTCAGGGTCCGCAGTGACTGGGATTGGGACAAAAGTTGGAATTTTCATAACCACTGCCACAGTCGAGGAACCATCCCAACATTCAGCTAAGAGACAGGTAACATTAGAACAATCCAGCATCTCTGACGAGGTGTCATTAGCCAAAAGGAGTAAGAACGGGGATTGAACACAAACCGCTGCAGGGGGCAATGTGGCATTATCCAACAGAGAGTTGAACGAAACAGATGTGAGTCTATTACCTCGCTCACTCTCGTAAACAGTGCCAGAAACATTAGCCAGCCAACTTTTGGCCCCCAGCAATCGAGCCAATGCAGAAATATCAGCTGAAGCCCCCTTGTTGTTGGAAATCAGCCATTGAAACCAGGACCAACCCGCTCCTGTAGAGGAGTTGGCACTGTTGTTAAAGTTGTAAACATGCCTCTTAAGAGAGGGGGAAAAGGAGAAACCTTTAGCAACTTGACGTTTCTCCCAAGAATGATCCTGACAAGGCGTGAATGTTGGGGGGAAACCGAGATTAGGGGTACAGTAAGGAGAGGCCTTAAAATGAGTGGCATTATAAAGATTATTAGAAGAAGGAGGCACTGGGATTAGTACCTCAGAGATAATAGCCAAGGTAGTTATGTTTAAAGCAGAGCTACTTGCAGGGGTTCCTGAGCCAGATTGTTCCCCCGAGACTACTTGGCTCAATACAGCACTGAGAATGCTCCCTGAGACCTGACTGGACCGCAATGGATCCTCCCAGTTAGTCAAATTCTTGGTCTTAAGACTGATACAATGAGCGTTCCCAAGGCTAAAACAAAAAACTCCTGTGAGATTAACTTGAGACTGATTGAAAATGCTTTCCACGTCCCCTCTAGGAGAGGCACAGGGAGCAGACATCTCACATGAGGTAGAGAAAAGAGTGGGAAGGACACTAGAATTACCATGAACCGGCATCGGCATTGGCCAAGCCCGTGCCACTGCCCACCACTGCATTGGTGTCGTCTGCGTCATCAGCATCAGCACCAGAGCCAGAGCACTCAGCAGAATGAAGATCCTCATCGCGGGATTGCCGTGGTAGTTCTTGTTGCTGAGTAGCTGGCACCAAGACTCTTCTTGTCAGGCGTTCAGGGACCCACAATGGTTCCGTGCGATCCTGAGGAAAAACACATACAGATCCTCGTGCCCATGTCAGCACGGGGTCAGGGCCGTTCCATTGGCCCGTAAGAACATCTTTCCACTTAACATAGCCAATCACAGAGGGCTGAGGGGACACATGTCTATCAGCCGCAGAGCGACCATGAATATCCAAATTCAAAAAATTAATGGTAAAGAGAGCTAAAGACAGGCGTTCTTTAGGAGTATGTTCAGCTCCTATTCCCCCTTTTTGTTTTTGTAAAGTTTCCTTTAAGGTGCGATGAGCACGTTCAACAATGCCTTGCCCTTGAGGATTGTAAGGCAAACCATGAGTAAGTTGTACTCTCATAGTAGAACAAAAGGACGTAAATTGTCTGCCAGTATAAGCAGGTCCATTATCAGTCTTAAGGGACGTGGGCGCACCCCACGCCGCCCAGGCCTCCAGGCAATGAGTAATGACATTACGTGCCTTTTCTCCTGATAAAGCAGAAGCATGAATAATTCCGGAGAACGTGTCAACAGAAACATGGACATACTTGAGGTTACCAAAGTCAGGTATGTGTGTCACATCCATTTGCCAGACAACCAATGGTTTCAATCCCCGTGGGTTCACTCCATAAGTAGGGGGATGAAGAAACGTGACACAATGGGGACAGTGTAATACTATCTGCCGAGCATCTGCTCTTGAAATGGAAAAACGCCTGCGCAGTGTTAAGGCGTTAACATGGAAATTTTGGTGAAATAATTTAGCCTCCTCTAAGGAGGAAGCCAAACAGATCAACTGACCTCTAGTGGCTAAGTCTGCACAGGCATTACCCTGCGATAACGGACCAGGGAGAGAGGTATGAGCCCGGATGTGCAGTGGATAAAAAGGAGCAGTGCGGCTACAGATAAGCTGTTGAAGCTGATTAAAGTAAGCAGATACATTACGGGCATCACTAATAGCTCCCACAACCTCCAAGATTTTTAGTGCTTGTACTACATAGATGGAATCCGAAATGAGATTAAAGGGAAAAGAACACTGCTTAAAAACCTCAATAACAATTTGCAGTTCTACCCACTGTGGATTTCCAGGAGCAAATTGATGCTGAACAGGGGGAGAATCATTAATTACATAAGCTCCCATTCCAGACTTGGAACCATCAGTAAAAATGTTAACAGCCCCCGGAATCGGACTGGATGAAGTGACTTTGGGGAAAATGATAGGATGTTCTTTAACAAAGTGTAGTAACGGATGAGAAGGGTAATGATTATCAATGTCCCCATGAAACGAGCAACATAAAATAGCCCAGTTATCTAGAGTAGCACACAAAACACTAAGTTGAGCTTTAGTATAGGGTATAATAAGAGAAGAAGGTGATTGTCCGAAAAATTGAATGCTTTGTTGAATCCCTTTAAGTGCTAATGCTGCAACAGCATCAGGATAATATTCTAAGGATTTTCCTGGGGATACATGTGGGTGTATCCATAGCAAAGGTCCCTCTTGCCATAGTACTCCAGTAGGTTGCCGCATAGTGGCAAGCACACATAGCTGGAAAGGTTTATCACTCTGGAGCCTGCATAAAGTTGCATGTTGTATAGCTTCTTCTACTGACATAAGGGCCGCTCTAGCTTCTTTGGTGAGGCTACGAGGGGAGGTAAGATCTGGATCACCCCTAAGGGTAGCGTACAAAGGCTGTAGCATAACATTAGAAATATGTAAATATCCCCGTATCCAATTAATATCTCCCAGCAGTTTCTGAAAATCATTTAGAGTTTGGAGATCCTGAGTTCGTATGGTGATTTTTTGTGGTCGTAATTTGTCACACCCAATTGTTGCTCCCAAATATTTAATAGAGTCCCCTGTTTGAACCTTTTCAGGTGCGATGTGCAGTCCAAATTGAGCTAACAACTTCACTAGGTCTTCATAGGCCTCATGAACTGTCTGCTCTGATTTAGCAGCCAATAATACATCATCCATATAATGAATGATCTTGATGGAGGAATACTTGTGCCTGAGAGGTGCGAGTGTCTTCCCCACATACATCTGACACATCATGGGACTATTAGCCATTCCCTGCGGCAACACTACCCACTCGTACCTTTGATCTGGCTCCTCGTGGTTACACGAGGGAAGGGTGAAGGCAAAACGCTGCGAGTCTTTAGGATGCAAAGGAATAGAAAAGAAACAGTCTTTAATGTCAATAACAATAATGTGCCAGCCTTGAGGAACAGAGGAGAGCAGAGGCAGCCCTCTTTGAATGGGCCCCATAAGTTGCATTTGAGCATTAACTGCTCGTAGATCATGCAGTAGGCGCCACTTCCCTGATTTTTTCTTAATGACAAATATGGGAGTATTCCATGGAGAAGTAGAGGGTTGGATATGACCCAAGTCAAGTTGCTCTTTAACTAGAGCATGAGCTGCTGCCAATTTAACCGAGGGAAGAGGCCACTGAGGCACCCAAACAGGCTCCTCGGTGAGCCATGTTATGGGTATTTGAGCCCCAGCGGCCCCTAGGAAAAACCCAGACCAAATCTGTCAAGCTTTTGATGACCTTGTACAGGATGCTTACGTCCCTGTAAATGTTTTCCTAGTCCTAGACCTGGCCTATACCCCATATTTTGCATAATCTGTTGGGACACTGGGGAATAGTCATTACTAAGAGTGAACCCCATGTCTTTCATCAGGTCACGGCCCCATAAAGAGATAGGTAAATCAAGCACATAAGGCTGAAAAGTACCATTATGTCCTTCCGGGTCTTTCCAGAATAGATGCCTGCAGCTGATCTGAGGAGCTTGGGCATATCCAAGTCCTCTCAGAGACTGATCAGAAGTCTGCACTGGCCATCCCTTAGACCAGTCCTTAAGTGCAATAATGCTACGGTCTGCCCCTGTATCAAGCAAGCCCACAATAGATTTACCCTCTATACTTAATTCCAAAGTAGGGCGATTGCTCATATCTAGTGACAAATAAGCACAATTCCCTCCGGTGGTACCAATCTCATTCCCTGTCCGTGACCTTAAGTCTGCAGGGAAATGATCATGTAAACTAGGCAAAATTAGTAATTGAGCAATCCGATCCCCTGGGGAGATGGACACAATGCCCCTTGGAGCTTCCACCATAACCTTTACTATCCCAACAGTATCAGGACTTATGACTCCGGGGAAAACATGAAGACCTTGTAAAATAGAGGATGCACGTCCAATTAGCAAACCTACAGTGCCAGGTGGTAGAGGCCCTGTAAACTCAGTTTCCACCAGTTGGACTCCCATCTTAGGTGTTAATACGAGTCTGGAGGTGGAACAGAGGTCCAATCCCGCGGCACCTGTAGTGGCTCTCCGCGTTTCATGGGATGGCGTAGAGATGGCCATGTCTCGGGTTCGGGTGTGACATTCTCCACCGCCCCATATATTTGCGGGCCCTGGGGTCGGGGGCCCCGTCGGCCGTTTTTTGGCCCAGCTGAAATAGGCTGTCCATGGATGTCCCTCACTGATCTACACTCTCTTGCCCAATGCCTCCCCCTTTTGCATTTTGGACACAATCCCGGTGGACGAAGGCCATTGGAAGGGCCACCGTGAGGAGGTCCAGTAAAATTGTCTTTGTTGGAAGTGTCTTTTTTGGGACATTCACGTCTAAAATGACCGGGTTGACCACAATGGAAGCATGTTCCGGCGGCAGGACCGCCCTCTTTTGTAATCCGAAGGACAGCAGCTGCAAGACCTGCATTAGTTAAAGGTCCTCCAATCTCTCTACACACCTTCATCCATGCTTCTATGCCTTTGTTCTTATAAGGAGCGATTGCTGCTTTACATTCCTTGGTGCATTGCTCAAAGACCAATTGCTTGACAAGGGGCATGGCTCTATCAGGATCCCCAAAAATCTTTCCAGCGGCATCCACCATCCTAGCTACAAAGTCTGAAAAGGGTTCTGTAGGGCCTTGTAAAATCTTGGTCAAATTACCAGATACCTCTCCTCTGTTTGGAAGTGACTTCCATGCCCGAATGCAAATGTTATTAATTTGATCATATACCTCAAGAGGGAATCCTGTCTGTTGATTAGCAAATCTACCTTGCCCCAAAAGCATGTCCTTATCCCAATGAGGATGTCCTGCCGCATGATTTTGGGCGGCTTGCTCTATAGCGCCCTCTAGCACAAATGCTCTCCAGTCCAAATATTTACCTGGAGAGACACAAGCCCGAACAAGGCTAGCCCAATCAGAGGGAGTCATACAGTATCTAGACAGACTCTCCACCTGAGTTAGTGTGAAGGCGGCATCCACCCCATAAGTGCGCACAGACTCCGCCAGGGTCTTTACAATTTTGAAATCTAAAGGCTCCTGAAATCTTCCCCTATTTTCATCCTGAAAAACTGGATAAGCAAGACCCATTTCAGCGTTAACAGCCTTCCATGTTTGAGCATGGAAAGCTCTCCCCGAAACACCCCCACCATACGGTGGTGGATCCGGAGGATCACATTTCTTGAGCCCCTGTCTATCTTTGTTTCCTTCTCCTACAGCTAAACTCCCTAGCTGGCGAGACAGCCTCCCAAGCTCCTCCTCCTCATCCTCCTCTTCCTCTGACCCACTTTCACATGGGGGTGTGCGCAGCGCACTGAGATCTGGATACAAGCGTTTCTTCCCCTGCTTCTCGCTCCGCACACTTCCATCCTCCCGAGATACCTCACCTTTTGCCGGAGACAATCATCTCCTCCCCTGTTTTACGCTCCGCACGCTCCCGTCCCCCTGAGATACCTCACTTCCTGCCGTCTCTGATCTCTCCTCATGTAATTGTTCTAGAACTTCCTGTCCTTTAGTAAGTGCGTCATGACATCTGTCATCTGTGAGACAACTACGGACTATTTTCCAAAGGGGTATCACCCCACCCTCTAATATGCCCTGCTCAGAAGCAAAATCGATATCTTTGCCTAATTTATCCCAACTAGGTATAGTAAGACTGCCCGAATATGCAAACCACGGTGCAGCAATATCCACCTTCTGTAAAAATCTCTGTAAAGTGCTATGTCTCACTTTCAGGCCCTTGGAGCGTAACAGGCCGTCTAGGGCCAGAAGAAGTGGACTTGAAGATGTGACACCCATGACACAACAACAAAACAGACACAGAAAACAAAAATGAAAGCACACAGAAAACAACAATGAAAGTACACAGTGCAGCTGCAATAAAATATGAGGCTCTCTCTTTCTTCGTAGAGGAGCTGATTCCGCTTTGGTTGCGGGTCCCGCTCACCGGGACTATGGGGTCCCACTCTCCGGGACGATGGGGTCCCGCTCTCCGGGACGATGGGGTCCCACCCTCCGGGACGATGGGGTCCCACTCTCCGGGACGATGGGGTCCCACTCACCGGGACGATCTGGTGCACCACCCCTGACGACTGAGAGTCCTGGTTGTCCCGGGTTTCGGCACCACTTGTCGCGACCCCCTTGCCCGCAAGGAAGACGCAACACCAGGAATCTTCTTTCAGCCGTTTATTTGGATCCTCGAACTTTCTTCTACTCCCCCCGGAAGCCCCTCCCAGCCTTAATAAAGTATCCCAAGGCCCAATGCAAAGCTGCCACGTGGAGCTTTCTCATAGGGTGTTAAAGAACCATGCGCCAACTCTCCCAAATAAGGAGTTGTTTGTCACAGACCATAACGAGGCCAGCGCCATCTTGTAATGGCGACCACAGTCCGCCGAAGCGGCTCACCACAGTTATTGATCATGTTAAGAAAGTTTTCTTCTTTTCCTAGCTGAGAATTTTTTTTAAATTGATGCTGTATTTTATCAAAGGTCTGGGGGAAGTCATAGTTATTGTATAACGTTTCTGTTTGACCTATTAATTTATTGAATTACATTGATGAATTGCCTAATGTCGATTCATTCTTACATTCCTGAAATAACCCTGACTTTTTGAAGAATTTGTTGTTCTTTTAATACATTGCTTTATTTACTTTTATTCACAACTGAGATATATCTGTAACTCGCTATTTTGGAACTTCACCACATGGTGGTCTATGTGTTTCTAAATGCTTTAGCATGCTTCATTTCCTTTTATCCTTGACATGAAACTATGAATTAGGCTAGGAGTTATTACGCTGTTTTTGGCAAAGAAAAATGAAACACAGAACTGTGCTTGGCACAATGTCACACAAATAGGTGGTGATGGTGACTAAAATTTATTAATCCCTAAACCAATGCTTTGGGAGAAGGAATTTAATTATTTTAGTAATTTCTATCAGTATGATACTATGGGCTTCAAGTTTTATTATCTCAAATAAAAATTTTCCCTACATAGCTTCCTAATAAAGAGGAATGGATTTTTTTTTCTCCCAATTTGACCATGGAGCCTTCACTGAGTATCAAATTGGGGGAAGGGAGAATTCACCCTAAAGGAGTTTCTGTGCTGAGAATATTCATTCCCTGAGATCTGCCATCTGTTCCTTGCACATGGACAGATGCTGATGTTCAGTTAATCAGAGGTAATGCAATCAGGATTAAAGAGTTAGATGGTTTTAAACCATTCCGGAAGTTATGAGTAAAACTTGAAACCTTTAATCAGATTCATCTTGATGTTCAAGTCAAGTTGACCATTTAATCCAAAGCTTTTATATCCCTAAGGCAACTAGCCCCAAACAACACATTCTGTTTTCATCATAAGAGAAAAAATATTAACAATGTGTTTGCACATAGCAGTTGGGTCAAGAGAATCGATATTCTACTTTATATATGTTCAGAGATCTGTTATAGAAAGCTCAGACATTGCTTTTAAGAAGTACAGAAGAAATATTGAACTGGGTAATTTAAAATACTTTAGCTTTAGAATCTGTAAAGACTTAATGAAAGTTCAAGAAAAGGTCTATTTTAAGGTACACGCCTATTTATTAAATAGTAGACTAGACTTCTCTAAGTCTAGAGAAAGATGGGTTCAGACTATATCATATTTCTTAAGTTTGAATAGAACCAGGCTTTAATAGCATTGGAATTGAATCTCCTTGTCCAAAGTCACACACATTTATAAAATAAAAGTAAAATTACTGTTTTAAAATATTCTGTAAGTATTCTTTTTCCCTAAAATGCAAATCTGCATGTGTCTATTGTGCTAACACTGCTGATTCTCTAAGAAATACCACTGGTAGTTTTATATTTTATATCTTTGATTGGAACACATATGGTCTGGAATCTTGTCTTTACCAAATGTTATACAGAGAACTACGATTTTCTGGAAGGAACTGTTCAAATTTTATGTCATTAATGAAAATTATATGCTCCTAAAGCAAGGCTGATTATATTTCTTATTTCTACTTAAGTTAGCAAATTCTTATCACATCTATTTCTGAAACTCAGCTCCAATAATACTCTATGACAAATAGTAGAATTCACATAGTTTGAAGCATATTGGGCATTTTCTTTTCAGTTTTAAATGTGTTTTATTCAAATGTCAATAACTCAAGAATATGTTTAAATTCCAGCGACTAAAATCAATGTAAATAGTATATTGGTGTCTCATATTTGAGGGTAAATATTACCATTAAAAATTGAAAAGTCTCAATGAAGGGGAAATTATTATGTGAATTAGCTATTTAGCATATAGAGGGAAATGGAATATTTTCTCAGAAACATTTTTAAAATGAACTCTATTTAATAATGTTTCATTCCTGTGATATTTTGATTTTAAAAAGTATTTTATTAAATATGTAATATTATTTAGAATGAAAAGTAAAATTATGCCTAGATTTTAAGGCCTACCTATCAATTTCTGATAAAGGCTCTAATTAAGCATTATGTTATATATTCATACCTATGAAATAATTTAAGTCTTACATTTAATCTCTATAATAATGCATCAAATGATATATATTAGCAATGTAGGTATTAAAATATACAGTTATATATTCATCATAATGGACTTTTTAAAAGAGACATGACATTCTGTTTTCTATAAAAAGTCACCTTCAATTAATCCTCATACCAGAAACAATAAAATCAGTGCTGGCTCAGGAATCATGTGTCCTGCTGTGCAGGGGTCTCCTGAGAAAGGACACAATCATATCTCAGTCTCCAAGCCCACTTGGTTCTTGGCACCTCTGCTAAGAGTGGCACAGGCTACCGATTAATTTTAAATGCAGTGTTTTTGAGCATGAGGAGGACATCTGTCTTGGAGGAACAGGACAGGTAGCAGCAAGTCACGCCTCAGAAGCCAATGAATAATTGTCAGATGAGCTTCTGATGTCTCCCACATTTTGTTCATATTGGTGCTGCTAAGGCACAGTACTAACAAAAGTATACATTGCATGTAGCAGTTGGATCTGTGAAAAAGGTCAAGTTGACTGGAAATGGGGTGTTAATGTCTCATAAATGTGTTCTGGGTAGTGGATTGTGAAGGATGCAAAAGGAGATTGGTAAGATCAGAGTGAGAATTAAGGTCTTTTCCATAAAAGCAGTAATACCATAAAAGAGTAACTATGCTTATGGACTTGAGAAGAAAGAAGAGTTGAGAATAGAATACCTACTGGTCAGTGAGGTTTCACAATAAACAATTGCAGGCTTTGTTTCCTAATGCTGTGGGGAAAATAGAAATGGCAGAAATCAATGAACAATGGAATAAATCGGGTGTCTGGAGACATTAGCTTCCAAAGCTCTCTCTACCTTGTTTCTTCTAGCCAGGTCCCCTCATGTCCATGAAATTAATTTTTCTTTTGAGAAAAGAAAAAAAATCATATAAGTGCAATGGACTTTGATTCTACCTGTAAGGGTTGATCTATATTGAAAACTCAGCAATTTTCATTATATTTTTAATAATCTTGTTTCTAATGTATCATAGAAATGAAGGAATATAGAAGAAGGGGGATAGTTCTCACCTTTACTCCTTGTTGTTGAATAAACATTAAAGTAGTTTGCAGATATTCAATAAATAGCATTTCACAAATATAAATGAGGATATAGTGTTCCCTAATTTGGAACTCAAGAAGATATTTTGGTATCCTTTACTATTTTTCTCACCATTTATTTGTGTTTGTTTCTTTCCATTTGTTAAAAAAATTTCAACCCCAAACAACAGTCTAAACTGTGACAAACATGGTCTAGAGGAGGATAAAATAATCTTATCTTAAAAATGGCATTGATAGGACTGCGGTTGTGGCTCAGTGCAGAGTGCTTGCCTTGCACATATAAGGCACTGGATCTGATCCTCAGCACCACATAAAAATAAATAGACAAAATAAAGATATTGTATTCATCTATAACTAAACATTTCTTAAAAATGGCAATGATAGAAGGTAGCTTGTAAGGCTGATTTTACTCTTCTAATTATGTTAGGGGGCATTAGAGAACTATTAGCCTATGAAAATCTAGTGCCATTCTGGTTAAAGCTATGCTTTCCAGCCAATCAGCAGTTGCCCTGTGAGCATGGGAACAGAATGGTAGTGGTGTGCCCCAACCCAAGGATGCCATCTCCAGGATCCCTGCAGCAAGCTCTGAAAAGTGCCTGCTCTGTTGGTAGCAAGGTCTTTCTAGTATATATGGGAATAGTCGGAGTCCCAGATAGAGCTGCCTAATTTAAGATCTTTTCCATGACATAAAATTACAGTGAAGTTCCATGTGGAAGTTACTTTCATTTTCTTGTTAAATGAAAAAGTGTTAAAAATTATTTTTCTTAAGATCATATTGTAAGTTTGGAACACTTCAGTACTTTATTTGATAGTTGTATGGTTTTGAGTATCTCAATAATAGCCTTCATGCTAAAGATCTCACTTAAGTACATGTAATTACTCTAGTACTTTTTAATATGCCTCCCCAGCTTTTTATGTTCCTTTGTGGTCTTAGTTCACAAATATCCTTAACATTATTTAAAGCTATTTTTGTTGTTTACTTAGACACATTCTCTATACAATTTCCTCTAATTATTAAATTTGATGATTTTGTCATTATTCAATTTAATAATTTCATCAGCTGTAAAAAGCCCTACATTAAAAGAGTGATGCAGGGCTGGGTGGTGGCTCAGTGGTAGAGCGCTTGCCTAGCACATGTGAGGTCAATCCTCAGCACCACATATAAACAAACAAAATAAAGGCATTCTGTTCATCTACAGCTACAAAAATTTTTTTTTAAAAAAGAGTGATCCAGAGGACACATTTATTCCTTGCAGCATTAGTGTTGGGATTTGTGATTTATTAAAGAACAAATCACTTGTGAGAAGCGTAGCACCTAGTAGAGGCACAGTGAATATTTGCACCGGTGAATATGGCATTTGAAATAACACAGGACATATGTGCTAAGAGTCAGCTTAAATAGGTAGATACCACACAGAAGAGCTAGAGATAATCACTTCTAGTCAGAGTGTCATTTCCTAATGATTGCAGTGAGATATAGCACCAGGGAAGCATCCCCCGTTTAACAAATCAGTGGTACTGGGAAACCACCCTGAAATGTTCTTTCTATACTCCATTCCCAGCTAGCTTGTATAACATCAATTATTATTATTTTTTTGTTTTCAAGACAGAATTATTTAAGAGAAGACATGCAACATTTAGAGGACTACCAGATACCTATATTTTAATTAGTATCCCCCCCATCACAGTATTTATTTTGGGATGATATTACATTCTTAAAGAAGGCTTTAGTGTATTCCATTAAGTCGCATTGCCTTTAGTTCTGTTGACTTACAGTACAAAGAATGAATGTGTTGTTTATAGATAACAAAATAGCTATTCATCTTCTTATCAGTTCAACTTAGGGAGTCATCAGGGAGAGTCCTGACCCACAGAATTGTGTCAGGCTTCAGCTACTTTTCATTGGTGGTATCAGGATGTCCACAGTGACATTGGATGGTTCTATGTTGTTAACCATAACTAAGTTGCATCACCTGTTTGTAACTCTGTATTAAGTAATTTGAGGTCAGCATAGAAAAATAACTTTGGAAATATCAATGTGGAATTAATGGTATGATTGTACTGTTGCAACCATCCTTATCTGAAACTTGAAGGCCATGGGCACAGTGATGATCCCATTTCCCCCCAGCTCCTTGATTTTTGTGTGAGGTGTTAGGCCTTGTGTGGGAGGATAGGTTTTCTTTACACTAATTGCCAAACTTGGGTGTGTATCTGGGCATAAGTACACTGGACAAGGAAAATGTATGTGTCAGGACTGAATTCTATTCTTCAATCACCAATCTGAGTCAGTAAAGCCACCATTTTTAAAAATAGTCCTCCCTGGATTATGACTCCCTTATTCTGTTTGTTGCTCCAGTCTCCTTTGGAGCCAATCTATCCCTTGCTCATTATACCACAGCCATTCTGGCCTTTGTTCCCACCACAGGACTTTGTGGCTGCTCTGCTTCTCTCTTGGAACCCTTTGCTCTCAGCTCTTCTCAAAGCCTGGAGCTTTGACTACTGGCTGGATATCTCCACCTAGATGGCCCAGAGTCATCTAAAATCTATCACAGCTGAAAGTAAACTTAGTTCCTCCTTCAGTGTCACCTCCTCTGATATTTCATATCTCAATTGGTGATATTTCTATCTCATGAGATTTGTCTCATGAAACTAAGATTTTTTTCTAATCAGAACTTGACAATTGGTGTTTTTGATTTCTGTTCTTTAAGATTTTCTAAATTTGCTCTGTTTTTAGCAAAGACTCATCTAAGAACTCCTTACTTAAAAAGAACGTGCCAAACAATAAAAAGAATGTGTGATGACATTACAGATGTTTAAACATGCTCATCAACTCAGAGGTAGGAAAACTTGAGCATGGTGTTTCTTTTACTCCTTTTAATATTTGCTTAATGTTTCAGTATACTTGAATGCGTGTGTGTATGAAAGAATGCAAAACATAAAATTTACCACGTTAACTGATTTTAAATGTACACTTGTATAGCATTAAGTGGATTCATATTTTTGTTACTTCAGTATACTTTTACCCTGAAATTATTATGAAATAAGTTATTATTTTCTTGAATGAGACTCAAAGTTGTGCTTGTGCTGAATGAACAGTTTCTCTGGGGCTTATCAGAGTGTTGTGAAGAAAAATGATTTTGTTTGTTGGGTTTTGTTAGGGGATTTGCAGCATGTCCAACATCATTAGTCTCAGATAGCAAATGTCAATGGGAATTTATAGAAGCAGGTTTATTAATTTAGCTTATGTAAATATTTTTTTCAATCTTGGTTTAATAATATGTTTAAACAGCTGAAAATCTTTATTGTTATTTAATAAGGAGTCTCATTTAATCATTATTGGTATTCTATTACTAATAGTGGATAAACAACCATGTTGTAGAAAATAATGAAAAAAAAATTAGAAGAGTATTTGGCCATTTTACCCTAAAAATTTAAAATGATTCCTAAGATTAAAAATCAGCCCTCATTGCATGAGAGTATGAATATACTAAAAAATGATAATATGATGAACTGGGTGTGTTTTTGCACACCTGTAATCCCAGTGGCTCAGGAGGCTGAGGCAGGAGGATCACAAGTTCAAAGCCAGCAAAAGTAAAGTGTTAAGCAACTCGGCAAGACCCTGTCTCTAAATAAAATACAAAATAGGGCTATGGATGTGGTTCAGTGGTCGAGAGCCCCTGCGTTAAATCCCCAGTACCCCAAAAAATAAAAAAATAAAAAATAAATAAAAAAATAATCACACACATATAAATATAGAATGATTATACTAGAAATAGTGCTGATATAGGAATCAATGTCTGGTCTTATTTTAACAAATGAGTAAAACATTTGTCTCTTGCTTTAGTGTTTTAGTTAGCATTTTCACTCCTATAACTAAAAGACCTGATAAGAATAATTAAAGGAGGAAAAGTTAATTTGGGGGTCTCACAGTTTCAGAGGTTTTCCATAGACAGCTGGCTCCATTCCTCCAGACTCAAGCTAAGGCAGAATATCATGGCAGAAGAGTGTGATGAAGTGGCTCACATGATAATTAGGAAACAAAGATTCCATTCTCTGGATACAAAATATATACCCCAAAGACAAGCCCCCAAGGACCCACCCCCAATAGCCCCACCCTATCTGCCTTCAGTTTCTATTAATTCACTGATTGGGTTAAGGCTCTCAGAACCCAATCACTTCTCCTCTTAACCTTCTTGCATTGTCTCACACATGAGATTTTGGAGGACACCTCATATCCAAACCATAACAAATAGTTTATGAGACTCTTCTTGATTCTAATGATTAAGTTCTTTTAAATATTAATTTAATTTAATAGACCCAAAGTGTGAAATATTATCTGAAGATGTTCAGTAATAATATAAAATCAGTGTGTTAAATTTGTTTTTTTTTAACTTGTTTAAACATTATCCCTTGGTGGGAAATGATAGTTTGAAAACTTAAACACAGACTGATAAGAATAGAAAGGATTGAGTTTGCTATCTGACTAATTCTTGTACTCCACTAGGATATGAGGCCAAACATGAACTGAGGGCACAAAGGCATCTGAATGTGCTATTCATCCTAATATGAAGTGTTTTTCTTGTGCACTGCTCTAGGGGAAATTCCAGGGAAGGAGTGAGGGCAGGGGATGGGCTACTCAGTCTATCACTTTCATTCAGAGTGAGGAAAGTTAGTTTGAAAAAAATTGAAAAATTTCTTACTTTATAAAAAATCACCAAGATGGATGTCATGACCATTGGAATCAATTCAAACATCTAATTAGCTAGAAACTTAGAGAGCACACCTGAACTGATAATAAACCTAGTCTCTCTTGGAACATGTACAAAGTATCCCTCTACCCAATATGTAGTACTTGCAATGGATCTACTCTCATTTATTTTTTTGTATTTATTAACAAGGAAGATCTATAACCAACTGTCGCAAGGGGGCAAAATTGTGATGTATGCAGTCGAGGGGGAGAAATAAAGAATGCCCATGTGCTTCTGTCCCTTTCAATGCTTTATTCACTCAAATTACTCAATACAATTTCAGTCTATAGGTTCTTAATCAAGAAAACAACCATCCTTAATGCTAAGCACTGCAATAGACATAATCAATTCACAGCAAACAATTCTAGATTAATTCTAAGCACTGCAAACACACTTAATCATGACAGGCTAATGGCAGACACTCCCTCTGTATGCTAAGTTCAAATGTCAGATCAAAAGTCTTAAGCCTTAGTATTTAAGTCCAGCAGATGCATATTCACTCAGACCGTGGAAATCAGGTCTGGAACCAAGGCAGGTCTTTCCTGGTGTGGAGTGGACGACCGGTTGAGGAGAGGGTTGTAGGGAGAAGTTGTGGCTCTCACCAAGGTCCAGACGAGGCCATAGAGTTTGAGAGCCTTGAGGATCATGCTGAGGATCAGGAAAAACTATGACAAGTGATGGGATGTCAGTCCAGTTCCTCATCAGGCTTGAGTGCATCTTTGTTTTGGTTGGTTGAATCCCTGTTTATTAGCTCTACTATTTATACTAAATGTTGACCCCCCTTTCAGTCCTTATCAGCTACCACTGGATTTCTCCATGACATCATTTAACCTGCGGTCAGAAACACCTGATCTGGTGGTCTCCACCCTGATCTTCTCGCCTTTTCCTCTTACCAGGCGAGGACAGCCTGCCAGAGGCTTCACTCTGTTTATCAGGGTGAGAGGAAGTAACTTGTCTGAGGCTATACTGGAGGGTTCTGTTAGGTGTGCCTAATGAGACTGGAGTTTTCAAACTGGAGTTTTTAAAATGGAGTTGCTTAGGCTCTGGCCTAAGGTCATCCTGACACCAATACTTTATTTTTTCAGTCTCTTTACCTTAACAGTCCCTTCCATACCACAAATCTGCCACAAGCTTCTTGAGGGGCATACAGGTGTAGGGTGCAGGTGTTCTGGCAAGGAGGACGTGGTTGTGAAGAAGGAGGTTTGGGGTCTTCCATCTTTCTGTCCACTGAAACACCATTTCCATCTCTCTCTTCCTAACCTGTCAAAGCCAGGGTATAGCATAACTATCAAGAGAATAGATGTATGATTGCTTTGAATCCCAAACTAGAGAAATATCAGAGTTCTGAACCATTTCCAGCATATTTTAATATACTCTTGGCTCCAGTCATCAGCAGACTAGCTAATTACTTGTTCACACATGCTTTGGCCAGTTTTTAACTCATTTGGTGGCTTGTAATAACTTTGGATTTTGTCCTTTGTGAGATGATAACTTAAGAATTGCATCTTTTCCACAGATTCCAATTTTAAGGCATTTGGGGATAAGTTTTATATCATGTAGGAATTGTAGGTCAAGGCAAGCAATAAGCAATAAGCTTCATGTGGCAGGTAGATTCTTTCACACTTGATAGAAAACATTTATCTTTTGAAGGCTTATTAGGAGGGTAAGTGTTGATTTAAGGAGATATCATCACAAAGAAGAGAGGCTTATAAGAGAAATCTATTTCGACAGCAGAAGTTTTGTTCTCATAAGTAAGCAGTGCCTGAGTCAAGAGCAGAGTGTCAGACAGTGGAGAAGGCTAGTGCAATGGGGTGCTAGGAACAGAGGAGCCATATGTGCATTTAGGGAAGCACTAGCAACCCATTGTTGGTTTTTTAGGAACTATTGGAGGCTTTATGACTCTGCTGACAATAATTCTATTTGGAACACGATCTTCTTACATAAAAATATTTTAAAAATTCTTTCTCATTAGCATAAATGGCAAGTCAAGTGGTTAGTTTTAAAAGCTGTGTCACAGTCAAATTTACCATCGCAATTCACAGTTTCCTTCTTTGTTTTACTTGGTAGATTAATCCCATCTCAGCAGTGCCATTAGGTGTCTGCTATGATGGTGTGGAAAAATACATACAGCATCTGATATTTCTGTGTGTGTAGGTCATGACAGATTTAATGTGTCCTAACAGAGCATGCATGCATAAGCAGCTGAAGATTTATAGTTGTTTTTTAACTTAAGGATGAGGAAATTGACTACTGTGGGATAATTAAAAATAGCAAATCTATGGAAAAACAAGAGCTAAGTTGTCAAATGCTGGGGCACCAAGAGGCAATATTCTGTAATCTAAATTGGGTAATTTATATCTTTGTCACTTGAAGATCTGATACATAGTTTAGTTCATAAATCATCCCACCAACATCCCATAACTAAAACAAATTGTGTTTCCTTTTCACAAGCAGGGTTTTAACCAATTGAATATTAAATCACCCTGCCTTTCTTGAATCACAGGATAGGCAGGATTAAGGGCAATACCAATGAAATAATGCCCCAGAGAAGAGATTCTATCCATTTTAAAAGAATGCTAGTGAAGGAGATGGTCCAGACCACTTTGGTTATACTTGGTTATACTTTTTGGTGTTGGAAACAGGTAATATCATGTGGCTGTTCTAAAAATATTTTCAATTGATTGCTGAAGAACAGTCAGAAGTCGAGAATGAATTAACTTCTTGCTAACTCCCAATATCCTAGCCAGTGTCTGCTGATGGTGCTATAGTGGCAGGTATATGAAGACCTACTTTGCTCCCTTCCAAAAGAATAAATCTTATAAGCACATAAGAGTTTACAGAGAATCATCATGAGTATTTTCTCTTTTGAGTTGCCCAATAACACTGTATTATATGTAAGGATTACTAATTTCCATTTGAAAAGCAGAAATTACATTCAGAGACTTACTCAAGGGTTAGATATCTAGTGAGTGGAACAATCAACACTTGAGACAAGTTACTTTTGCCTTAAGAACAGACAATGCCCTTCAGACTCTTCACTGCCTCTCTGGTGTGCTTGTACAATTGGGTACTGTAAACGTGAATTAAGGTGCTTTATGGGAAATTTGTTACTAGGAGAACAATTTGAATCAATAATGTATTTGGGAATATTGTTCAATTGAGTGTATAGTCTAAACAGAGGACATGAAAATAAGAATTCAATTTTAAATGGTATTGGTTAGATGGTCAATGTAAATGAATTGTCAGTGACAGAAGACTAAGATGAAATCTATCATCCTGTACTTAGGAATATTCAGAAGACTGGATCTATATATTAGGAAGGGCAATAGACAAGGAAGCCTAAATACTCTCAAGAAGGAAACAGCCACGAGACATATTTTACCTACTTAAGATGTACTAGTCTAATGGGTGAAGTTTGATGTCCTGTTGGTAGAGGTTCTTAAGAAATCTGCTCAAATAAATAACAGTGATTTGTACTTATTACTTGATTTTGATTCAAAGGACACACCGATATTTGAAAAAGTAGTTTCTTTTAGAGCCTAATAACATCAATTCTCTTTGCAATTTCTCTTTTCTGAAATAGTAAAAAGGTAAATTTTAGGCTGGCTTCTGTTCAAGCAATCACCCTGCCTGAGTGGAGTTTGAGGAGTCTGTAGAATGGCAATGAATTTGTCTGTTTTCTAAAGGAGAGTGATTGATTCTTCTAAAATTGTTTTACAGGATCCTTCAAACCAAAAATGTGGAGGAAGAAAGAAAACAGTATCCTTCAGCAGCATGCCATCGGAAAAGAAGATCAGCAGTGCACATGACTGCATCAGCTTCATGCAAGCCGGCTGTGAACTGAAGAAAGTCCGGCCCAACTCCCGCATCTATAACCGCTTCTTTACTCTGGACACAGACCTCCAAGCTCTTCGCTGGGAACCATCCAAGAAGGACCTTGAGAAAGCTAAGCTTGATATTTCTGCCATAAAAGAGATCAGACTGGGCAAGAACACAGAAACGTTTAGGAACAATGGCCTCGCTGACCAGATTTGCGAGGACTGTGCTTTTTCTATACTCCATGGGGAGAACTATGAGTCTCTGGACTTAGTTGCCAATTCAGCAGATGTAGCAAACATCTGGGTGTCTGGGTTACGATACCTGGTTTCTCGTAGTAAGCAACCCCTTGATTTTATGGAGGGCAACCAGAACACCCCAAGGTTCATGTGGTTGAAAACGGTGTTTGAAGCGGCAGATGTTGATGGGAATGGGATTATGTTGGAAGACACCTCTGTAGAGTTAATAAAACAGCTCAACCCTACCCTGAAGGAATCCAAGATCAGGTTAAAGTTTAAAGAAATCCAGAAAAGCAAAGAAAAACTAACCACCCGAGTGACAGAAGAGGAATTTTGTGAAGCTTTTTGTGAACTTTGCACCAGGCCAGAAGTATATTTCTTACTTGTACAGATATCTAAAAACAAAGAATATTTGGATGCCAATGACCTAATGCTTTTTTTAGAAGCTGAGCAAGGAGTCGCCCATATCACTGAGGATATGTGCTTAGACATCATTAAGAGATATGAACTTTCTGAAGAGGGACGTCAAAAAGGGTTTCTTGCAATTGATGGCTTTACCCAGTATTTATTGTCACCAGAGTGTGACATTTTCGATCCTGAGCAAAAGAAGGTTGCCCAAGATATGACCCAACCCTTATCTCACTACTATATCAATGCCTCTCATAACACCTATCTCATAGAAGACCAGTTCAGGGGACCAGCTGATGTCAATGGATATGTTAGAGCTTTGAAAATGGGCTGTCGAAGTGTTGAACTGGATGTAAGTGATGGTTCAGACAATGAACCAATCCTGTGTAATCGAAACAACATGACATCACACGTCTCCTTTCGAAGTGTCATAGAGGTGATAAATAAATTTGCCTTTATTGCTTCTGAGTACCCTCTCATTCTTTGCTTGGGGAATCACTGCTCCCTACCACAGCAGAAGGTAATGGTTGAACAGATGAAAAAAGTCTTTGGTGATAAACTCTATACTGAAGCACCTTTGCCATCAGAATCCTACCTCCCATCACCAGAAAAACTAAAAAGAATGATCATTGTGAAAGGAAAGAAATTGCCTTCTGATTCCGATGTGTTAGAAGGAGAAGTAACAGATGAAGATGAAGAAGCTGAAATGTCTCGAAGGATGTCAGTAGATTATAATGGTGAGCAGAAACAAATTTGGCTCTGTAAGGAGCTCTCTGATTTGGTATCTATTTGTAAATCTGTTCAGTACAGGGATTTTGAAGTGTCTATGAAAAGCCAAAACTATTGGGAAATTTGCTCATTTAGTGAGACAGAGGCCAGCCGAATTGCAAATGAATATCCAGAGGATTTTGTAAATTATAACAAGAAGTTCTTATCAAGAATATATCCAAGTGCCATGAGGATCGATTCCAGTAACTTGAATCCACAGGACTTTTGGAATTGTGGCTGTCAGATTGTAGCAATGAATTTTCAGACTCCAGGTCCAATGATGGATCTTCACACAGGCTGGTTTCTTCAAAATGGAGGATGTGGTTATGTTCTAAGGCCATCAGTCATGCGAGATGAAATATCTTACTTCAGTGCAAATACAAAGGGCATTGTACCTGGGGTGTCTCCTCTGGCTCTTCACATCAAGATCATCAGCGGTCAGAATTTCCCAAAGCCCAAGGGAGCTTGTGCCAAAGGGGATGTCATAGATCCCTATGTTTGTATAGAGATCCATGGAATTCCTGCAGACTGCTCTGAACAAAGAACTAAAACTGTACAGCAAAACAGTGATAACCCTATTTTCGATGAAACGTTTGAGTTTCAAGTGAACCTTCCTGAGCTAGCCATGATCCGTTTTGTTGTCCTTGATGATGACTACATTGGGGATGAGTTTATAGGACAATATACAATACCCTTTGAATGTTTGCAGCCTGGATATCGGCATGTTCCCTTGCGCTCCTTTGTGGGTGACATCATGGAGCACGTCACCCTTTTTGTCCACATAGCAATAACTAATCGAAGTGGAGGAGGAAAGGCACAGAAGCGCAGCCTTTCAGTGAGAATGGGGAAGAAAGTTCGAGAATATACTATGCTCAGGAATATCGGTCTTAAAACCATAGATGACATCTTCAAAATTGCAGTGCATCCCTTACGAGAAGCCATAGATATGAGAGAAAATATGCAGGTAGGAGAAAAATCCCAAATTCTCTTGTTCTTCCCTACTCATCCCTACTATTTTCTTACCAGTGAACATTGTGCTTTATTAATGACATGATTTGCAAAAAATAAATAAATAAATAAAATGATCACAAATGTTGTATAAGCCTGTGTACCACTAAACTATAAATATGATAAAGCAAATGTACCCTTTGTTTCTAATTATAAGTGCTCTGGTATGTCTGACTTGACCTAAGTCAGTTAATGCAGTATCAATATAGCAAATGCTGTATATATATTAAATATCTTTAGTATATAATAGAATTGATATGTGGGAGTATATACAGGAAACTAGGTGAAAAATTAGAATATAATTTTAATATATTAAATATTATATATACAAACCCATAGCAATTATAAGTATATATGTAATATATTAAATATTATATATACAAACCCATAGCAATTATAAGTATATATGTAAAATATTTACAGATATGAGTATGGAAGAGAACTTGAAATCATATAAAACAAATGAAATGCCTATTAGATTTATTGTTTCAGATGTTTAAATGTATAACAACAATAATGAATTATTTTCCACAAGAAAAAACAAACACATAACAATTCTATTATATACTAAAGATATTTAGCACTTAAACCTGTTGAAGATGGTATTAACCTTCTCTTAGAAATGTGGCTTAATTTGAAGAACATAGATTCTGGGTTAAATCTATCCCTGTGATCTTAAGAAAATTATTTCAAGTCTCCGATCATCAGTTTTCTCTGTATAAGGTAAGAAAATTAGTTATGCTTATACACCATGGTTATTTGGAGAATTAAATGAGAGTGTATAGAAATTGTCCAGCTTTAATATGAAGAAATTCAATGGATGGGTTTCCTTCTGTTCACTAATGCACATAATAAGAGAGAGTTGTGAATTTTTTTCATACTATTTAATATATTTATTCTAGGATAGTGTTAATTGAGAAGCAATCAAACAACAAATACTTATAAATTACTTGCATTGTGCATAGTGAATATCATTTAATTCACTTTATTCCTTTAGCTAACATTTTGATTATAATTCTCACAAAAAATCCTTACTTCCAAGATAGCAAATAAATAAGAGGTTAAGTGATTTCGCAAATAGCACAGTTAATAATTAGCAACGTTAGACTTTAAATCTTAATACCAAAACCCATTACAATTCACATGATGTAGAACTACAAACCCATGACTCAGTGAAAACTTTATTTTTATATTACTTCACTGAGACATTCTGGGATAGGCTCAAAATAGATTTTAAATAGCCAAAGTGGTGGAAAATAATATTGTACATAAATCACATGTAAATAGTCAGATTGTGAGTATCTGACTAGAGATGGGTTGCCTTAGCCATTCTTTAAAAAATAGGCTCAAAATATCAGCATCTTCTACATAACATTTTCAGACATAACTTTAATGTTATTGTAAATACTTGTATTAGATTAGTTATGAGTAATTTCTATATATAACCTTAAATATTAGAAGTAGATTTTATTTCTATATACTTATTAAAATATATCTTTATATAGTATATATTTAGACAATATATTAAAAAGAGTTGGTTATAAGTTTTTTCCAATTAGTGTTGATAATTTATATATCTTAACATAAAGTGTTTTGGATTAAGGGTTACCTGGAGCCTAATTGATAGAAAAAATGAATACCATCATTTGTCACTAAATTCCTGAGACAGTTAATAGGTTAGATAAATGTAACTATTAATAAATGTAAAATAGTCATAATTTCTATTTCAAAATTGTTTTAAAAGACTGAAACATGGACAAATGTATCTGTACATGAAATGCATTTTCTCTGTGTGTGTATGTGTGTGTTCATGCATGTGTGTGCCATTCTGATGAGATGACAAAGGAATGCCATTGACAGTCCAGGGGAGGCTGTTGACCAATAACAGCTGCTACCTTGAGGGGAAAAGCCCAAAGAAGATACCATCCAGTATTCACTGACATGTTCTCCTTATAATCAAAATACAAATCAAATAAGATATTCATAACTATCTGGTGCTAGTTTGTGTGACCAGTCTAGTACTCATTTTGAAAAGCACTGTGCAACCTTGTCACAATCTCTTTTGCTTTTGTCACATATTTGTAGCAGATAATAAAAACTGAGAAAGATGAGGAGTATATAATGTGAATTAGCTCTGTTATCCTTGTGCATATTACATTTTTTTGGTTGGTTATAATTTAGTGTGCCACAAAGTATATATGTATTTTTATGAATATACTTGTGTGTCAACCTGGGTGGGCTGAGGGTAATGGGCCATGTGGCCAGATGTATGATTCATTTTTTTTTTATTCCTCATAGAATGCGATAGTGTCCATTAAGGAACTGTGTGGACTCCCTCCAACTGCCAATCTGAAGCAGTGCCTGTTAACCTTGTCCTCTCGGCTCATCACCAGTGACAATACTCCCTCAGTCTCTCTTGTGATGAAAGACAGCTTTCCATACCTGGAGGCTCTAGGTGCAATTCCAGATGTGCAGAAAAAGATGCTGGCTGCTTATGATCAGGTAGGAAACTGTAACTCTGTATTTCTTGTCTGTGTATGAAAACTCCCTAAAGGCAGAGGTTCTTTTGAGGAGCTCCAACGACTAGCACAGAGTGATTACCTTTAAAACATGGATTGAGGTGGCAACTGGAGCTGGCCCACTCACTTTCCATTAAATCATAGTGGAGACCTCTCAGAAAATTTCTTGAACCTAGAGTCCCCACCCTACCCCACATCATAAATGGAGAATCTCTGCTTTAAAAAAGAGTAAAATATTTAACAAATTCTCAAAAATAATACACCCCATCATCTGAAGGACTTTAGCCTGAAATATACAATTCATTTGAATATTTATAGGAATAAATTTATGTCTCACAGCTGCCTTACGATGGTTAGGAAAAAAGACATGTGGATTTCTATTTCTGAATATTCTCTAATGAGATTCTATAGTAATATAATCTATATTCTGTCTATATTACCTGATTTTTCTGAATATATTATGAAATATATGTTATAAGTAGATTTGAGAATAACTATGTTTTTGTGTCTCCTAAACAAAATTAAGGAGCAAATGACAAACTGGGAAAAATTTGTAACATATATTCCAAATAAAGTATAAATACACTTAAAATAAAAAGAACACATACAAATTAATAAAAAAGATGGGTAAAAATCTTTTGTCAATCAAGATTAAGTTCAGGCACATGAAACAAAAAATGCAGCCCAATAATATCTTTAAAACACAGTGTTATTCTTCCACATAACAATCTGGAGACCAATTATCCAGGGCAACATTTATAAATCTTAGGAATCCCACCTTCTAGTTTGTCATCCCACTATCCCTATGGTATAATCCTTATCCTTACAGTACAAAATGGTACTGGAGCTCCAAACATAACATCTGCATTCCAGCCATTAGAAATGATAAGGAGAAGAAGGGCACATCTGCTTCCTGGAAGGATATTTCTTGGAAATAACAGATCGAGTTTGATTACCTTTCTTTAATCTAGAGCTGACACAAGGCCACACCTATTTGCAAGAGAGAATGGGAAATCTCCTTTCAAGGGGCTATATAGCTAAAAGTTGTGTTGATTAACACTAACTTTCCATCACTGACAACAACAACTTAGAAGAGGAAAAGTTTATTTGGGGCTCATAGTTTCAGAAGTTCAGTCCATGGTTAGCTGACTCTTGCTCTGGGCGTGAGGTGAGGCAGAACATCATGGTGGATGGGTGTGGTGGAGAAAAGCTGCTGTCGGGGGAGGAGAGGGAAAGAGGGAGAAGGAGAAGGAGAGGGGTAAAGAGAGGGGGAGAGAGAGAGAGAAAGGGAAAGAAGAAGAAGAGAAGAAGAGGAGGAGGAGGAGGAGAAGGAGGAGGAAAAGGAGGAGGAGGAGGAGGAGGAGATGACAGGAGGGTAGGGGAGGGGAGGGGAGGGGAAAGGGAGAGAGAGAAAGAAAGCCAGGGACAGGGACAGATATCATCCAAGACCATGTCCCTAAGTGATCTACTTCTTCCAGCCATGCCCCACTAGCCTATAGTTACTACTCATTAGTTCATTCAAATTATTAATCTATCAAATGGCTTAATCCATTGATGAAGTCAGAGCCCTAAACATTGCTTAAAAGCCCCACCTCTGAACCTTCCTGAATTGGGAATTATGCTTTCAAAACATGAGCTTTTCAGGGAACATTTCTAGGTCCAAACAACAGCAGTTGTCTTTTCTGTTACTGAGAAAAAGGGGAGAATTAATATTAAAGGACAACAGAGGTGAACAAGAAATCCCCCCGCAAGAAAAAATGAAAATTTGAAACATATTTAACCTTCATCATGTTTTATCTTTGAAAGGTACATCTGATCAAAAAGTTAAGGAAATGTATGCTTCTGTCCATCTACTTCTAGTGGGAAAATAAATTGATATATATATTTTTAAAGAAACATTTGACAGTACAGTTTAAAATATTTATTTGATCTATATATATTTTCTTTCCTTGGATTTATTCTAAGACAGTAGACATGCATAAATATTTATTTTTAATAATGTCAACATAGAAGAATTAGTTCAATAAAATATAGTAATCCATATAATGGATTCCTTTGAAGCCATCAAAATAATGTGTTTGAAGAATATTTAATGATATGGAAACAACTCATAATGTGTTTTGTGAAAACCTCTGGTTACCAAAAAAATAGGCACATTGGAATTTAAATTGTATTTATATGTATGTGTTCCTAAAATGCTAGCAAGACATTAATAGTGATTATTTTTGTAGGAGGAGAGAGAATTTTATTTTCTTGTTCCTGCTTTTATCTACTTTTTTTGTATTCGCCAAACTCTTTACAATGAAGGTGACCAATTTTATAATTGAATAGAAATAAATTTTGAGGAAGAAAAGACTAATATCTTATTATTGAAAACTAACTAGAAGAAAGACATTTGGGATAAACATTTTATAAATGAAAAAGAAAAACATCCACAGAGCACATTCTGCCCCTAAGTGCCTGACTGTATTCCAGGATTGCTGTGGGAAAAGTTCACCTATTGCCTGTATCTCATTTTTCATGAAATCAATTTTTTCATCATGAGAGTAGGGATTGAAAGCCGTTCAGTGAATAGGTATAATTGCCATCTAAGAGGTGAAATTAGGGTACTAGTTGCCATAGAGACAGACAGCAGAAATCACTTATTCTCTTGTAAGCTAAGAAAGAAAATCATTCGTTGAGAGGGGAGCCAGGCCCCTGCAGCTTGGCCTGTAAGAAGCAGAAAAGCACCTGGACTCTGGCTGGCAATTGTTGTTGCATATACCAAATGTCTGATGGTGTTCTTTTTAGTTTTATCTGCTAAAGGCAAATCTGAATATTAGCCTTTTTCTCATCTGTAGTTTTAAAAGGCAAGTTGTATTTGCAGGCAGAGCATGATTTTCCAAAATTTAAAACAGAAGGCTACTGTGGAAAGCAAAATTACTTCTCATGAAGACTTCATTTAGGGTACTTGAGCACACAATTTCTCATTATGGTAGGGAATTGAGTGTAAATATCCCTATGCCAATGGCAACCTCAGTGTCTGGCAGAAGTGATTGAAAACACTATTAATATGTCTACTGGATATCTCTTTTTGGGGAGCCAAAGGTGGGTAGGGGGAGATGCAGATAAGGATGGTATTGGCTTTGAAAGTAGGAACACATTTTTACTTTTTAGGATTTGCACTGTATTGGTCAACATCATTAATGCTCTCGGTGTATTAGGG
Source organism: Spermophilus citellus (assembly GCF_964194105.1). Lineage (NCBI taxonomy): Eukaryota > Metazoa > Chordata > Mammalia > Rodentia > Sciuridae > Spermophilus > Spermophilus citellus. The sequence goes on from NC_138192.1 coordinate 99,224,405, forward strand.
TTTACATTTATTTTAAAGGAGCCTCCTAAGATACTCTATAGATCCAGAGTGATCATTTAAAAACATAGATCATTTTTCATGTTTAAAATTCTCTAGTGGCTTCACATTGAAATAAAATTAACCCCCCTAACTACGGCTCTGCAGGGTCATTTATGATCTAACCTGCTTTCTCAACCTTACCTGCTTCTTCCAGCCTCACTGCCTCTGCAGCTTCACTCCTACATGTTCTCTTCTGCTCCATTTTCACTGGCCACATTGACTTTTTTCCTTCAGTCAGTTCAAGCCTGTTCCCTTCTCTGGGACATTGTAAATGAATATTCTTCCCTTGTGTAGGCTGGTGCTTCATCTCTTTACCCGTAGCTCAAATATCATTTCCTGAGAGAAGCCTTCCCTAACTACTGTCTGCATCTGTCATTTGATTGCATAGCCATGCATTTTTCCATCGCCCTTCTGAGAAGTACTGAATAAATAATAATTTGTTTGAACTTTTTTCTTGGCCTTTAAAAAAGTTTTCTTTTACCTTCTCTTTTACCCCTCAATTGGAATGTATACTCTATGAAGGAAGAAACTCTGATTACTACTGTTATCTCTAGCACCTAAACACTGTGGAGACAGAGTATGGTTTCAATTAATATTAGTTGAAAAAAAAAGAAGCATCTACTGCCTGTGAAAATAATGTAGTTTTCATCCTGTAATTGAATTGTTTTTATGGTTAATCATTCAATCTTTTTGTTTTGCTTCTCTGATACCACCCTTACTGAACTGTTCCCTGCTGTACATATTTGGTTAAAAATCTACAGAGTAAGGCAAAACTATGTAAACAGTAAAAAAGATCAGTAGTTGTCGAGGTCTGGGGTCAGGGGAGAGATGAATAGATAGAGCACAGAGGATTTTTTAAGGCAGTGAAATTTCTGTATGATACCATCATGGGGATACATGTCATCCCACACTTGTCAAAACCCACAGAATGTACAACACCAAGAGTCAACCCTATTGTGAACTGTGGATTTTAGCTAATAATAATGTATCAATAGTGTTTTATCAATTGTAGTAAATATACCATATTAACACAAAATATAAACCGTAGAACAGGAGTAGGGAAAGAGGCAGAGGGAGAGTTTATATGAGAGCTCTCTGCACTTTCCATTCAATTTTTATGTAACTTAAAATTTCTCGTAAAAAGTGAAGTCTAAAAAAAAGCACATTTTTTTTACTATTAATAAAAACTTATTTGAACAAATAAGGCAAAGGAAAAAAAAACCCAAAAAACTCCAAGACCTATTGCCTACTGTTGTGGGGTGGGGGCAGGGATTCCAAAATAAGCAGCTTGGATTTAACTTAGACTCAAGTTCCTTGAGTATTTGGATTTCTTAAAAAATGATATTGGATCACATAGATGCCATCCAAGAAGAAAAATAACACCCAAATCATAAAGTCTATGCTCATAATAAAAAAAACTTGATTTTTCTGAACAAATAAAAATGCATGATATGTTCAGCCTAGGTAGAAACAAATCAGGCAATCTAATAGCCTGTATACATTTATATTGAAATCCAACTTGACTGCATCAAATTATGCTAATTATCAGGGAGAAACAAATGAAAATACTCTTGAAAACATGGAGCCTGAGTTCATCTGTGAGATTTACTTTTTCTTCTAAACTTAGCTTTCTCTAGTGACCTGAGATGGTCAATATTCATTACCAAATACACATTTATTTAGTATTTGGAAATATTGCCTCAAAAAAGGCTTAAAATTTAGCCTTAAAAGTCATATTGTTATTAGCATTGCAATTCTAATTCTATTATAGCAACTGTGTTAATTCATAATAAAAAGTGTTATGGTTTGGATGTGATGTGTCACCCAAAAGCTCACATGTGAGACAATGCAAGAAGGTTCAGAGAGGAAATGATTGGGTTGTGGGAGCCTTAACCCAATCAGTGAATTGATCTTCTGATAGGGATTAACTGAGTGGTAACTAAAGGCTGCAGGTGTGGCTGGTAGAGGTGGGAATTAGGGGCGTGGCTTTGGGGTATATATTTTTGTATCTGGCAAGTGGAATTTCTCTCTGCTTTCTATCACTATGTGAGCCGCATCCCTCTGTCACATTCTTCAGCCATGGTGTTCTGCCTCACCTTGAGCCCTAAGGAATGGAGCCGGCCTTCTACAGACTAAAGACCTCTGAAACTGTGAGCCCTCAAATAAACTTTCCCTCCTCTACGTTTGTTCTGGTTGGGTCCTTAGTCACAGAAGTGCAAAAGCTGACTAAAACACCAAGAAATCAAAAAACAAATATATTCTGAGTGGGCCACTTACATGACATATTTCAGAAGAGTGGGGGAGGGCACACTCTTTCTCCAGACTTAACACATCTTATGTTTTCTGTATTCTCCCTGGAATTTTAAGTTTCAAAATTATAACCAACCCTTAGGGTTAAGACTTTTTATTTCCTATAAAATGCAAAAAAACATTTATGAGTCATACATATTAGATTTTCAGTAATTTATTCATTCTTTTGAATGAATTTAAGAGATACTGTTCTACAGGCAGATTTTTGACTGGAAAAAGGACGAGATCATTTTGACACAGGGTTTCCCAAGTCTGGGTAAGGTGAGGGTGTGGTTGCTCAAGGAACTACAATTTTGTTGAGAGCGACCCTGTTTACTATTTAAGAAAGCAGAAGCAGAGGTGACCTTCCTGAGAGAAAACACAGCTGGAGGTGGGAAATGTATAGCTTTTAAAAGGCACCAGAGGGAACTGACGTTATCAATCCATAACTCAGGCTGGCAGAAAGACCCTGCAAGTTAACTGACGCCTCCTTCCCAGTGTGAAGATATGAAGAGAACTGTTAATGTTAGACCCTTTGCTTTAGCACGACTTCAGTGGCTCTGCTGTCATCAGAACAGTTTTTCAGGACAGTCTCTGAACTTAATTTGAAATCAGAAGACCATTTCTAAGTGACTTTATTGTGCTGCAGTGAGGGGTAGGGGGGCACTCAGCTCTATGAAAGAGCAAGTAGCGTTGATCCACTCTGCATTTTACTTTTTCTAGGAAAATATCCCACTGAAATAGGTAACATATTCAGAGTTATTGCTTCTAAGGCTGTATCATATATTTTTCCAAAAAAAGGGCAATATATATATATATATATATATATATATATATATATATATATTTTTTTTTTTTTTGAATATATACATATATATATTATATTCTGTTTAGAATTAATTTTAATTTTAATTTGGGGGTTGTTAAAAATGAAAATTGGTTACTGAAAGAATTGCCTAGTGTTAGAGCCAGAAGATGGTGATTTTTAATTTCATAAGGATTTACAGAGGCCTCCTTTGTCCAAGCCACTGTGTTAGATACTGTGAAACTACGCAGACCCTGTTCTCCAGAGACTTAGAAGCAGGAGATGCAACTTGGTAAGTCCCAGCCAGGCCTAGGAGTTTATGACTGCCCAATATCAGGTGTTTCTCATTATTTAATACAAACTTGTAAGAGTGGATAATTACCTTGAGGAATCCTTTACAATTTAGTAGGATTCTATCAAAATTTGTTTGAATGTTTGGATTTTTTCATTTTACATTAGTGTTTTTATGCATGTAGATCTAGTATTATTTTCAAAACCTTTCCTTAGCCCCAGCCCTAAACTTTCCTTATTGTTTTATTTTTATGCTTGACTACAGGACATGACCTATGTATCTCAAGGACAAACAAATTTAACAGGTCAAAAACTGATGTCAGAGGCTGTGGTTGCAGCTCAGTGGTAGAAAACTTGCCTAGAATGTGTGAGGCACTGGGTTCAGTCCCCAGCACCACATAAAAACAAGTAAATAAAATAAAGATATTGTGTTCATCTACAACTAAATTTTTTTTTAAAAAAACTGAGTTCATCTTTTTATTTCCTAGATATTAATTCACTCTTTTCTGATCACTGCAAAAGATCATGCAAATGGTCCCAAAATTTTCCAAGTAATTAAACACTCTATTAACCCCAGTAAAGTTTTTAAATTTACTAATTCATGTTGGAGAGATCTCGTGCTTCTTTCCTCACAGTATGTCTTGTAAGATTCATTTTCATACATTGACACAGTCAAGATTATTACCTAGGCTCTCTCCTCCTGCCTGGATTTTTAAACTATGTAAAAACTTCCTTACTTACTCTTGACCTATATGTAATTCAACAATTGGAACAATTATCCTCTAATTGTATTTTTAATTTACCCCTGTTTTACTGAGGTATAATTGATAAATAAAAATTTTACATATTTAAGATGTACAATATAGTGTTTTGATTTATGAATACATTGCCTTAGTCTTCATCCACCATTGGTGGACATGTTTCCAACCTCCTTTTCCATTTTTTTCTGCTTGAACCCTCTCCTCCAGTCAAGCTATTGTATTTCCTACTTCCTTTTCATCCCTATCCCTAAATCACTTGGGATACCTTCCTAGACTCACTTCTCCATTAATTTAAGTTCAGCCATATCCTAACTTTTCTAAATACTGACCTTATTTGGAAAATATTCATTTTTGACTTTATGCAATACATGTGCGATATATACCATATGCAAAGAATGTTAGTAGTTCTGTCCAATTTAGAGATGAATAAACAGAGACAGGTATCAGCACAACTAGCCATGATGTAAAGCAGGACACCTGTGGGACTTAAGAGAAATTGTAAAATGTGGTGGGAACACATATGGCCACTTGTAAAAATAGCACTCTTTTTTTTATTTTGGTCTTTAGGGTTTTGATTAGTCAACTGAACAAACATGTTTTGAGTACTTGTTATGTGCAAGGCATTGTGCAAGGTGTTGGGGGAAAGAAATGATCCGAAGTAAACTTTCTGTTCTTGCGAAAAAAGGTCAAGGAACAGTGGCATACAGTATCCAGAGAGTGGCCAGATGATATTATGTCTGGAGTTGGAGTCTAAGGACCTTGAGTTCCATGGTAGACTTCACAGTGACTCACTTGCCTTACCCCTACTTCCAAGAGGGTACTCAGCAGAATTTCATTTGCAAGGATTTTTAAAAGAAAGTTATCTGACCTTTGTATAATATTTTCTTCAGATAGCTGAGTTTTATCTTTCTTAATGTTCTAACCTGCCCAATTTTTCATTATATAATTGAGTAGTATTTGCCTAACTTGTCTGATCTTTTTATAAATTAGTGTAAAAACTTTGGGGTAGTTACTGTTTTGAATATATTATTCAGAGGTGGGGTGGTTTCAGGGGACTACCACTATAAAAATAAAGCCAAAGCATTCTCCAGGGGTGACTTCTGTGCTGAAGTGTTTAACATTAACATAAAAGTTAAAACTTTACTATGGTAAGGGCAACAGATTGTCTGAAGATAAAAAGAAGTCAAAACAACCTAGAGAACATGAATCAAAGGCTAATCTTTTACTAGGTAAGTTGGGGTGTCAGTTGATTGTGCTAGCATGTGAAGGAATTTAGCAAAACAGAGTTAATTGCTATGTGGTCACCCTTGCAATAGACCTGATACTTGGCAGGTATCACAAGCTCAACATAATGGGTTAGATTAAATATATTCCTTATGCTAGTATTATTACCAGTATATATTCAGTCTCAGAATGGGGTAAAGTTGTAGGTATATCTATAGTTTCCTACTAGTTTTGCTTATTGAAATCAATTTGAGTAAAAATTAGATAAATCAAAGATATTTTCCTTTAATTATTCATTATGAAGCTTGTGTGGTGCTTTTTACTAGTTTGCATTTTAGAAAGTATGGTGCTTGTATAGTATTTAGGACTCAAAAAAAGAACCTCCCCTAGCATGTGCCCAACCAGAGCTGGTTATTGAAAAGTAAGACATGGCACTCTCTGTATTGAAACTCCCTTCACTCATAGGTACTGACCCATTTCTGTATGAGAGGAATTGTCAGCATCTTAGGGGTGACAGAATTTTCACTTGGTTTCAGGGTTCAAGGACACTGGATATCAGACATACATCAATAAGCAAATATTTCAGACTGACTTCTTTGTGGAATGTATCCTCAAAGTTGACTTTGCCTTCCCGAATCTTCAAGTTCTTGCAAGTTCTTTAACTCTCAGTTAAAGGCCATAAGATAGTCAGATTAGCCTGAAGATTCTGAAGAAAGGGTCCTGAAAGCTCAGCTGCTTGGCAGTTTTTATGAATGAGCTGAATTGAAATGACATCTGGACCAAACAAACATTTCTAATGATTTCTCAAGATATAGCTGACAACTGTTTGGGAAACAACAACTGGAGGGTGGGGGGGGGGAAAGGTAAAATGATTCCTTTATGCAGAAAGAAGCTTACTGTAGTAGATCCCGTCACTATCATGAATGTGGAGACAAATGTCCTTTGGCTTACTCTGTGTGAGTTTTCTTGTCCTGTGCCCCATAAATCAGGCATGGAAATGTGACATAGGGCAGTCTCAGGACAGAAGATGCTTCGTTGCAAACACCAAAGATAGTGGACTTGCAGTTAGCTTGCAAATGTTATGACTTTGTTTTTGTTTCACAGAAAGCTAACCATCTTGACAGGGTTGATTGCTTATAAACAAAATATGCCAATCTATTAATTATGTTTTTATCTGTTTCATTTAAAATATTTAAGGAACTAAAAAATTAAAGGAATTGTCTCCGTTCTAGTTAGCAGATATATAGGTAACAGCAATCTGATTTGCAAATGTACCAAGTTTAATAAAATTCAAGTCTTATTTTCAACAATGTGAGCAGATGAGCCACTGAAGAACCAATGAATCACAACATAGTATTTTGATTAGAAGGAAGATAAGAGATAGATGAATCTTTTATGGTCTTAAGAGAAAAAAGATGCTGGAGTAGATTAGCTTTGTACTGACTCACATATTCTCAATCAGTAGCCTTTACAAGGTTCTTGACTCCTTCCTGGAAAAGTAGTGGAGGCACATTATGTACATTTATGATGGTTTCATACAAAGAATATTTAATTGTTTATATGTGTTCTGATTAGACTTGGAGGGAAAAGCAATCCCAGGGCACAAAAAAATAAATAAATAAAAAAGAAAAAGAAAAAAAAAAAAACATTTTCATGATGCTTTAGTTAATGGATGCTACTTTATTAACTGTTTATCACCAACTTGTACTTGTAATAGCAACTCTACCCTTCAATGTAATACTGGTATCCCAGAAAAACTTAAAAGCTTTAGATCTGCCCCTCAAAAATGTCTGGATTCTAGTCTAAATTACTTTTCTGGTTCTGTGGCTTTTGAGATTTTGGGCAAGTTAATTTTCAGCTCAGTTTTTTAATCTGTAAAGTGGAATTGTCCATGACAGACTGTCCTTAAGCTGACCTCTAAATAGAAAGTTCTATGGATCTAGGAATTTAGATATAATTCAGGAAAAAATTAGAATCTATAGAAGATTTTGGGTTATGAAAGGATAAAAAAACCCTCTTTTTTCCCCCCAATATTATTAGTTACATTGAGTCTACAATAATCCTGGGACACTATTAGACTCCTTACTGGAAGAGCTGGAAGAATACTTTTTTTTAAAATACAAGTTAGACAATTTAATCCATATCTGAGTAAAAACATTACTGTCTCCCACATACCTCTGCTTAGGACACATTTAACACATAAAGTAATGCCAACCTTTATCTGGGTAAGACCTCTGTTCTTTTAGATACAGAGCCTGGCAAGGAAATGAGATCCATTAGGAGATATCCATGTGACAGAACCAAAGAGAAGCTCTTTGTGTTACAACAACAGGCAAAAGTGACTGAGAGCTCAGGCTGAGACATTGGATATGCTAATCAGTGCTTCCATAAGTATCAGAGAAATAGAAAGGAAATGAAACTCAAAACAACCATTTTTTTCCCTAACAACCCGATAAATTAATTACTTTGAAGGAAAGTTTGAAATTGTTGTCTTAAATGCAGTTTGGAATTATTGGTACATTTCAGCCATCTGTCTTATTTGTTTTCTCTATAATTACTAATAATTGAAAGTTGACTGTCAAAAATAATTTGAATAAAATGATCCTTCTTAACATAATGCAAGCAGTCATCATAAGGAAAATCAAATGCTCTAGTGAGAAAAGTTCATAAAGCAGTGATTTTAAATTCTGAGAATATTATGGATGAGGTGTTTTAGGGTATAATTTGGTCTTTTTATACTTTTATAACTACTTTTATAACTTTAGGTTATCCTCTGAGGAATCTCAAAGGGAAGTTCCTTTGTTTTGAAGGTAAAATCACACTGGGCTATCTCTTTATGAAGTGATCTAGACAATGGGAAAAAAGAGAAATTTCTTATACTATAGGGTAACAAATACTTTCTTGAACTATAGGGTTTGTTGTGCATTTTGGTCCTGAATTTATTTTACCTAGAACAAATAATGAAGTTTTAACATTTATCTTATTTTCTAATACTTTAGTATTGTATTTTCTTTTTTTAAATATTTTTATTTATTTATTTGCTTGTATGTGGTGCTGAGAATCGAACCCAGTGCCTCACACATGCTAGGCAAGCACACTACCACTGAGTCACAACCCCAGCCCTAGTATTGTATTTTCTATAGAGATAATCTCATTTGAAGGTTTATGCTTATCTTTCAGTAATCAATTTAAAAGGGAATTAAGGACTCATATTACAGAAAAGTGAAGACAACTTGGGAGAAAAAGAGTGGAGAAACCTAGACACAAAAAGAGAGATCAAAGTTCAAAAAGGCAATAATAGGTTTGAGAAGTGATCAGTAATAAAATCTTTTGTTGTTCATATATATGTGGGTAGTAGATAGGAAGAAGAAATAAGTATCATGAAAGTAAACTAGAAAAAAGTGATTACATAAATGAATAGATCTGGAGAAACAGAGGTAAATAATATTGGGTCTTTTTCTACTAGAATTATAGTTTGCTGAGGAAGTGAGGATGTAGAAGATAAAAAAGTAAGTAACATTATAATTCAAGATAGAAAATAAGGCATCCTATGAATAGATCTTTAAAAAAATAGAATGTTCTTAAAATTTGGAGGTGACAAGGGGAAGGAAGGGGAAATTAGGAAAGCAAGGGAGAAAGGGGCACTGAAGAAAGCTTTCAAATCTGGTGGATTTTGACCAGGGGACATGTCTAGGGAAGTCTTCCCTTATAGAAAGAAATGTGTAGAAAGAGCAACCAGTAGGGTGCATTTAAGGAAGTATGATTCATCAGGCAACTGGGACTTAGGGGAATTGGGAAACCATAGTGGGAAGGCTATTGAGGCAAATAGGCCTGGAGCACTGAGAGATGCAAACTCTGGAATGGAAAAATTTTACTTGTCAATAAACAAGGCAGAAAATGATAAGACCAAGAATTAACTGGCACTGTGCTTTTATAAGATGATTATCTGGAAATGGTATTTAGGAAGGAATGAGGTGGGAAGGACCAGAACCTGACAGTGGCTGAGCAGGCATTTAAACTGATCTTTGCATGCTGCAAAGGGAGTTTTTTGAGAATTTGGAAATAGGAGATATTTGGTGGGGGTCCTGTGGGGGTAGGGGGAAGGAAAAATGAAATGGAACAGAAAAAATATTTTTAAAGGTGGCATTTGGCTACCTCTAGAAGGATAACTAGAATTTGAAAGGTAGAGATCTAAAGGTAGACCAGGAATAGGAGTAAGGGCTTGAGTTGGGAGTGTTATAGGGAGGAAGGAAGCACAGGGATGGAGGTGGTTCCATGGGCAAGACTTGGTGATTGACAGCCGTGGGGACTCACCTGTAGGAAAGATGCTGGCGGAGAGGATGTTTAGATGTGAGTCTAGGGAACTAGATAAGAGAGGACACTGGCAGGGCTCACAATTATATGTCTAGTAGCTTAGGCAGCTCCAGGGTTTTGTTCAAGTACCATATCAAGCTCTCAGTAAATAGCATACTCAAAAAGAATGATTAAAAGACTCAGATGGACTGTTTTTATAACAGTTGGGCCAGAATAGGGAATCAGCATTGGTGAACACCCAAAGGTTAGCAGGTGGTGAGCTGTCATCCCTAGGACTAAAAGGGGCTAGGTGGGTAACCTAACCGTTACTGGCCCTCAGATGTCTGCACCTGTGCCTGTCAGGAGCTGAGGCCTTGCAGAGAGGAAGTTCTCAAACCACAGCCCAGCAGGGAGCCACGGAGCAAGTCACTTTCCTGTACCCACTCTACTCCTGCCTTCTGCCTTTGATTCCTTGTTGGTGGTTCCATTGACTAATTGCCAATGGAAGCCTGTTTGATGCCACCCATAAAGAACAACCTCCTCAAGACGGAGCACAATTGAGAGTGGATTTGGAGGGGGCAGGCAGAGCACTCAGCACAGCCAGCTTTTCAGTAAAAATATATTAAGAATATACTTACTCATAAACTATATGTATATACTAAAACACTGATATATACAAAATAAAACCCATCAAGTAGAAACTGCCGTGGTATTTTTAAATGTTTTCACTTATAAGGAATACAAATCTCTGTGCTCCTCCAATGTGATGGAACATATCAGATCTGAAATCTGATCAAACTCACTGTTCTTACCTCACATGGTGGCTGAGGAAGAAGTCATGGTGGGTGTAGTATAAGATGTCATTTGCACTTGTGTTGTTAACCTCCCTTTGTTTTCAAGCACCCACATTGGAAAGGCTTAGTTTTTTTCAGAACAAGATAATGTAAGTGGTACTTGCTTTCCAGGCTGTAAGCTAGGGTACTCTAAAAGAAGCTAATATGAGTTCTGCTGTCAGCCCGTCTCCAGTGTGCAATTACCTTCTTTTCTCATTATGCCTCACTGGCCATATTAGAAACACATGGCCATGATTTAGCAAGGTGGCCAGGATTAATCTGCAAAGCTTCATTTCTTTTTAATATTTACAGATAAAATAAATGTGAATAAAAGTCCTCATTGTCTCATCACACACCCCAGTGAACCATGTTGTGCCCTCCCATTTTCTGCCCCAGGATAAAAACACCTCCCTGCCTTGGAAACCAATGTGGTAGAACATTGGAATCTAGGGATACAGGCCAGGGTTGGAGAAATTGGCTTTAAAATGTCATGATGCACAAGTGCAGAATATTTTTTTAAATTTTTTTTTGTATTTGCTCTTTTTTGTTATATATGACAGTAGAATGTATTTTGATGTATAACACATATATGGAGTATAACTTCCTATTCGTGTGGTTGTACAGGATATGGAGTTACATGGTCATGTATTCATATATGAACATAGGAAAGTTATGTCCGATTCATTCTGCTGTCTTTCCCATTCCTTCTCCTTTCCCCCCACTCCCCCTGTCTAGTTCAGTGAACCTCCACTCCTCCCTACCCACATTGTAAGTCAGCATCTGCATATCACAGAGAACATTTGGCCCAAGCCCCCCCCCCCAATCCCTTTTTTTTGGATTGGGCTTGTTGGGGTGCAGAATATTTGATAGCTCTAGGAATGGATGAAATCATAGCAGAGAAGGGAAAGAGTAGAGAACTGAGGCCTGGTGGCTTGGAGGATTCCTGTACGTGTGGATATAAATAGGAAACAATACAGGAGACAGAGAAAGAGCAAAACAGTAAAAGAATTAGGGTCATAGAATTCCAGAAGGAAGAGTGGTCAGATGTTTTGACTGCTACGCTGGAGAGAATGAGGACTGAGAATTGGCCAGGGAGCAACTGCTGATGAGACAAGGTTGAACTCTAAGAGTATTAGAGGAGCGCTGCGTGAAGTCAAGCAATGATCATGAGCTAATTTCTTAAGGAGAGACCAGAACAATCACTTAAGGTGGATAAAATATTCTGCTATTGTTTGCCATCTTAAAAATAAGAGATAATGTATTCAGAAGGGAAGAAGCAAGGGGAGAAATTGTAGATGAAAGAAAGAGAGAATCATTTAGAATGGGATTCCAGGAGAAGCAAGGGAGGTGGGATTGAAAGACTAGATAGTAGAGTTGGCTGTGGTAAAGAACTAACCTCCTTCTCCTGTTGGTACCAAGAAGCTGTGGCCTTTGGGGATGCAGGAAGTATATTCCTTTTGTAGTTGACACCAAGGAGATACTTAGTTAAATACTGCAAAGAAAACAAACTGGTCACCAATCAGTAGGTAAAGGGCTTTTTACTAGAGAATGGTGTCATGTTTTCTCTTCTGAGAGAAAAACCAAAAGAAATGAATATAAGCTTAGTCAATATGTTATCCAAGGAAATTACCAATTATTCTTTTAAAGATTTTTTTAAAGACAGATTTGAAATGAATTGGTTATGTGTATGTCCTCGTATTTGTTCCAAAGGGCTGGACTATGTGTCTTTGGAATTCCACATTTCAGATTCAAAAGGCTGCTTGTGTGGTGTGTGCAAGTCTGTGCACCCTCAAGCGGGCATGGCAAGGCCAGGCAAAATCCAAAGGTGGCATTTTAAAATAAAAATAGTTTGGATGCCAGGAAACTGGGATTTTTTAAAATTCTAATTTGTTATATATGACAAAAAATGCATTACAACTCATATTACACATATAGAGCTTAATTTTTCATATCTCTGGTTGTTCACAAAGTAGAGTCACATTATTCATGTCTTCATACATGTACTTAGGGTAATGATGTCCATCTCATTCCACCATTTCTATCCCTATGCCCCACCCTCTGTCCCCTTTGCCCTATCTAAAGTTTCTACATTACTCCCATGCTCCCCCAACCCTATTATGAATTAGCATCTTTATATCAGAGAAAATATTCGGCATTGGTTTTTTGGGATTGGCTTACTTCACTTAGCATTATATTCTCCAGCTCCATCCATTTACCTGCAAATGCCATGATTTTATTCTCTTTTAATGCTGAGTAATATTCCATTGTGTGTTCATTCATATATATATATATATATATATATATATATATATATATATATATATATAAAATCACATTTTCTTTATCCATTCATCTACTGAAGGGCATCTAGGTGGGTTCCACAGTTTAGCTATTGTGAATTGTGCTGCTATGAACATTGATGTGGCTATGTCTGTAGTATGCTGTTTTAAGTCCTTTGAGTATAGACGGAGGAGTGGGATAAAGCTGGGTCAAATGGTGATTCCATTCATAGTTTTCCAAGGAATCTCCATACTGCTTTCCATATTGGCTACAGCAATTTGAAGTCCCACCAGCAGTGAATGAATGTGCCTTTTCCCCCACATCTTCATCAACACTTATTGTTTTTATTCTTAATAACTGCCATTCTGAATAAAGTGAGATGAAATCTTAGTTTTGATTTGCATTTCTTTAATTGCTGGAGAAGTGAAGTTTTTTCCATATATTTGTTGATTGATTTATATCATCTTCTGAGAAGTTTCTGTTCAGTTCCTTGGTCTATTTATTGATTGGGTTATCTATTTATTTTTTTATTTATTTGGTGTTAAGATTTTTGAGTTCTTTATATATCCTAGAGATTAGTGCTCTATCTGATGTGTGTGGTAAACTATACTACAGAGCAATAGTAACAAAAACAGCATGGTATTGGCACCAAAATAGACTTATAGACCAATGATACAGAATAGAGGACACAGAGACAAATTCACATAATTACAGTTATCTTATATTAGACAAAGGTGCCAAAAACATACATTGGAGAAAAGATAGCCTCTTCAACAAATGGTGCTGGGAAAACTGGAATTCCATATGCAATAAAGTGAATAAACCCATATCTCTCACCATGCACAAAACTCAACTCAAAGTAGATCAAGGACGTAGGAATTAAATCAGTGACAGTGTGCATAATAGAAGAAAAATTAGGCCCAAATCTCCATCATGTTGGATTAGGCCCTGACTTCCTTAATAAGACTCCAATAATCCTGAGGAGAAATGCCAGGCTTGTAAAAATAAAAGAGAATCTTTTCTAAAAAAAAAAAAAAAAGACTTCTATAGTGCAAGAATTAAAATCAAGACTCAATAAGTGGGATGGATTCAAACTAAAAAGCTTCTTCTCAGCAAAAGAAACAATCAGTGAGGTGAATAGAGGAAGCTGGGATTCTAATTCCAGCTTCAGCACTAATTAATTCTATTTATCATGACATGACTTTTAACCTTAGTTTCTTTTCTGTAAAACACAGGAAGTGATTATGATTTTTAAGAGTCCTTTATCCTTAAAATCCAGATTTTTAAAATGTATAATTGTGATAGGTTTCTGTTAGTATAACAAAAACTTGAGACAATCACGGTTTTAAAGGTTCCAGTCCATTATTAGGTGGGCCCAATGCTTTCAGGCCTCTGGAGGGGGTGCATGAAAGGAGTAAAACCTATGTTGACTCTAGGGATAAAGCCTTTAACACACAGTTTTCTGAGAGACATTTTAGATCCAAACTATGGCAGCAATATATTTGATTTATGTAAACTTACAGAATTTTTCTGTTTCTTATTAATATTTCTCTTGTGTGAATTTCCTGAAAACCTTTGTCGGCTACTTAGCTAATCTAAACATCTGATAACTTCTAAAAATAAAAATCTATTCACATGATGTTCCATGTGTAGATGTTGAAAAAAAATTGAATCAGATTGACTTCATATTAAATTTTCCTCTGTCCTTAAATTCCTTTCACTTAGAAGCCACAATAACTCAGGCTACTCTTGACCATTTGATAAATTGTTGTTCACAAGTGTCCTACTTTCTCTTGGGAGCTGAAAGAATTAATGCAGTTTAAAAGTTTTGTGCAGTCTAGACCTTTACTGGTATCTAGCTTTACAGTGATCAGAGTCAAACAAGTCATTGTTTTTGGCAGAGAATACAAGTAATATGACTCATGGAATTTTGTTTGTTTGCATTGTTTCTCATAATCTTATATTCATTCATTTAAATAGACTTTATCTGTTGGACTGTGAATTTCATGGAGGTAGAAACATATATCTTTTGCTCCTTAGTGCACTGTACCCCCTGAGCCCACCATGGCTGCTCAATAAATATTTGTTAAATGGATATATGATATGATTTTGCTTCTCATCTTCACACACAGATTCTTCTGTTCTTTGCTAGCAGAACAGTTGTTTATTTTCCCTATACCAAGAGGTATTTATTATATAAAATGCCTTAGACATGTTGCTTTCTAACCCAAAATAGAGGGCAAAGACAACCATTTCAGTGTTATTGTCTACAAGCTCTATTGAGCTCCTCACTCTGAAATCTGACCCATTCCTCATTCTTACTACAGAAAGGCACTAGAGAGAGAACCAGAACTCCCATCTTTGGGCAATCCAAATCTAAGTTGGCAGCTTCAATAATGCATCCTGAAGTCCTATAGTTTATCACTAGGTGATTCTGTATTTTGGTTCTTGTGCTATTGTCTCAATACCACTTGCCTTGATATTGTTGTAACCTTTGAGGTAAGCCAGTGGTATCAGAGACATTCATAATATGACCTGGTACTTAAAGAATGTATATGCATTTATTCAACAATCACTTACTTAGCACCCCCTGTGTGCTTGGCATTTATACAACTGGATCAATTGTAAGAAGGGTGACTACAGCCTCAAAATTAGAATGGACAGAGGCTAGGACAGAAATTTTCCTTCTCTCTCCCATCTCTTGTGGTTGAAGTCATGTCCCTGTTACTGGATGTTATCTCACAGGTGTCTCTGTATGTCACCTTCTCAATGAACCAGTTTAAGGATTTCTGACAACCATTTTTTTGTTGTTGTCTATTTTGTGACAGATGATTCAAGAGAGCCGGTTTCTCATAGAAATGGCAGACACAGTCCATGAAAAGATTGTACAGTGTCAGAAAGCAGGTAATTTTTTTATATTTGGTTTAAGCACCATAATGATAATTCTTTGCAGAATTTTTTAAAAGTTTCTGTCCTTCCTTTTAAAATTTAAATATTTTATGTCATTGTTTAATTACAAGTTACATTTAAGTTTTTGTTTACTACAGAAGAAATCTGGATGGTTGTATTTGTGTATTTGGGGGTGGTGGTGGTGTCTGAAAATATCTAGAGACAAGGGTTTCTAAGTCTACTTTTGTGATTTGGAAGTCTAATAAAATCTATTACTAGTGGTATGGGAGGTAGGGTTCAATGAGACCCCTTCAAGCCTACTTTATTTTTATGATTTGATTAACTCTATTAATCTTCTAGGGCATTTGCCCCATTTCCCAGCCCTCATTTTAGACTTGTTTTTTTTCTTTAGGGATGGGAGGGGTCACACGTCTGTGAGCATACACCCCTATTTATGTTCATCTTCATCCGCACTCCTATGCTTTTATTTATTGGATCCATGTGCTCCTCTCACCACAGAAACAATAATGGTTATGGTAAAGAAATTGACAACGGAGACAGTTGCTTTATAAATATGCATATGATATGCTAAGCACATACATTATCTTACTTAGTCCTCTTAACTCTTCAATGTAGTCCTCATCTCCAACTTACAGATGAGGCACCTGAGATTCTGGGAGACTGAGTGAATGATCCAAGATCTTATATCAACATGGTGGGGCTGACCTTTAAAAATTGTTCTCTTCACTGACTGACCAGCAGGCTGAGATGTTTCAGTTGACAGTAAATGCAAAAACAGTATCCAATACTTATATGATGCCAATACTCTCTAAGAGCTATTTATGTATTGACCTATTTATCTTCACCACAATCCCTGAGATAAACCCTCTTGTCACTGTCTCACCAGTGAAGAAATTGAAGCCCAATGAGTTTCAGGAACTTGCTCAGACCCACGCAGTCAGTAAGTGGAGCCAGAATGTCAGCCCTGGCTCCATGTTCATACTCTTTGTTAGGAGATATATTTGTGATATCAGCACATAGGAATTCAGGCTACATTAATAAAAGTATGTAGAACTAGAAGAATGATGGAAAATCCCTACCCAGTGTGGGCTCTTCAAGTCTATTCTGAGTACAGTGTCCACTGCTGGATACAGGACTGTGTACACTGTTCAATTCTGGGAAGCCAGGCAGTGCAGTTGTTCTGCTTGGATGCTGTCCTTAAAAAGGAGCCATAAGTGAGCTGAAATGTGTTAGAACACATTCTGTTGAGGACAGAATTCAAGATTCCCCCTGCCTGCCAACATTTCTTCAAGTATCTAAAGAGCTGCACTATATGGAAAGAGATTAGGAATTGTTGGTCTGGGTTTAGCTAGCACTGAGGAGTTCCAGGGAAGAAGATTTTGGCTCAGTCAATATCAGGCCCAGGTCTCTAAAGATGGAACAAGCTGTCTATGAGAGAATGTGATTCCCATCCCTGATGTGCTAAGACAAAACCTATAGAAACAGATGATGGTGATGTTTTTCATAGTATTTAATTTTTTTATGTTAATTGACTTGGATTATTAAAATGAAGTTAAACTGGTAAAACAATTTTGTTTTTTAAAATTAGTACTAAAAAATGAAAAAATTAATAAAATCAATAAAAATTAGTATTAAGCCAATATTTACTAATAATACTTATGTATTATTAGTAAATAATCAGTTATGCTAATTTTACCAGAATGGTATTCAAATTTGAGCAAATGGTAGAACTGAAATACTTTAAGGCTATTCCCAAATCTGAAACACTTGGGTGATTCCAGGAATGCTATTTTTAAGAATATCTTTTTAGTTTTAGTTGATATTAATTTACTAATTACTGATCATTATCCACATGGGTCCCAGGGCCTGCTTTGAAGCCACAGGGCTGACTTATAAAGAAAAGGAAGGTAGAGGCCCCTCACATATAGCTGTACATCACACCCTTCCACACAAAAGCCCTCCACAAAATGAATGGAACCTGTTGGAAGAATTTCTGCTTAATTTCTTATGTTCCTGCTGTTTGAAGTGTAATTTAGCCTGTATTGATTATTGATAGTCCCCCGCCCCATGGACGTCATTTGGTGGGATGAATACATAGGAAGGAGAATTCAGTTTAGAGATTTAGAAATTCTGAGAGGACAGAGATGTGAAATTATACTTTACTGATAATATTTTTTTTATGCTGAGATGCTCATTTTTTCTGAATTTGCACTATTATTTCCTATCCACTCTTTTTTCAAAGGGATGGAGTTCCATGAAGAACTTCATAACCTGGGGGCAAAGGAAGGACTGAAAGGAAGAAAACTCAACAAGGCCACTGAGAGCTTTGCTTGGAACATCACGGTACTAAAGGTAGATGAAACACCCTGCTGCCTACTTTGCCTTTATTTCCCTCCTCCTCTCTGCAAGGTGGAGAGATGCATCAGTGGTTAAACATGGTGATTTGGATTTTAAAGTAATGTGTGGCCTGATGGTCAAGTTCATGCTCTAAGACATGTAGAGATGCATCCTGATATGGATCTGCTTTTTGCCTTAATAGGGCAATGAGATAGAGGACAGCATGTGTGTGAAACCTAATTCCTTGCCTGGTGGTGGTGGTGATTATGTGTGTGTGTGTGTATGTGTGTGTGTGTGTGTGTGTGTGTTTACTCAAATACTTCTGTTCAAGTCAATATGGCTGTTCTTGTTTGTGGAAAGAATAATGCCAAGTGCTGGGAAGGTTCCAACAAAAGTGATTTGGAAGAGACTGGCACTGCAGAATATCTGTAGCCATTCAGGATTTTTATTTTAAGGACAATTCCTATAAATACATTGTTTTTTCAAGTAGTTTTGAGATAGTTTCTTGAGCTTACAATTTGTTCTTTCCTGCAAATTAATTTCAGAATTTTTAAGTTAAGATAACACTTTATATGTTTTCTTACATGAAAGGAGAAACAATTTAGGTAGTCAGAATTATGTATCCTTGGCAAAGTGATAGGAGAGAAACAACCACAAACAAAATTAATAATTGCTGACATGTAAAGAATACTTGTTATGTGTCAAATGCTATTTTATGAGATTAATATGAATTAACAGTTTAATACAACAATGCCTTATTCTTGTTATTCTCATTTTACAGGTAAGAAAATGCAGGTATTGAAAGGTCATATATATTACCCAAAGTCATTCAGCAGGTAAATGATGGAGCTGGGTTTTAAACTCAGGCAGTCTGGCTCCAGATTATATATGGGCATGAATTACAAATCTCCTATATTATATATATATATATATATATATATATATATATATATATATATATATATATATCTCATACATGTCTCTTAAAAAAATAAGACCACGTGTATTTGTTAAACTCCTGCTATGTTCTAGTCTTTATGGTAGGCACTTGGGATATATGGAGAACAAAAGAGATACAGACTCTGACCTCATGAAATTAGCAGTCTCAGGGCCTGGGGAAAGATAGACATTATTTGCTCAAGGGGAAGGGATGAGCTAGGGCTTTAGTATGAAAAGAGGAGCTTAGTATGACCCTAGAGTATTACATGGCAACGTGAATCTGATACAGAAAACTTTCTGTTCAGCAGATATTTATTTGGGCCTTTTAATGCACCAATCACTAAGAAATGTGTTAGGGATATAAGTGTGAAGAATATTACTCGGGCCTTTAGGACTAGCACACAAAGGGAGAGAGATTAGTAATGGCCATTAACTAATCAACACTTACTATGTGGCCAGCATTCAAGGCCAGGAACTTTATATACATTTCCCCTTTCTTCCTTGCAGCATGGTGTGACCTTGCAGCAATGCATGCTGACCCTGATAGGACCCTCCTCATCTCACAAAGGAGAACATTGAGGCTTAGGGAAGTTGAAGCTTCTTGCTTGGAGTTGCACAGTTAATAAATGGCAGAGCTGAGATTTGTAATTCATGCCCATGGTTGTGGCTGTAACCATGGGCATGAACTACAAAGAATGCACTTGTCTACAGTTAGTACAGTGGTGAGTACAGGTTCTGAGTGTGGATTCCTGGAGACAATGAGACTTTAGCCAAGGGGTGTGCTCTCTCTGAGCATGGCAAAAGTACCTATATTCTGGATTATATGAGAAAGTAAATGAGATAACACACATAAAAAATCTAAGTCATAGTGCACAGAACTAGACAGTATATATATTTGCTGTTACCTTTTGTTTTTCTGGTAAGGAAGACGATTTCAGGAACAAGATTTTTGTTGTCATGATTGTTTCTTTCTTAACTTCTGACTTAATCCCATTTAGTGTTTTCTGAGGTTTGTATGTGTGTTTGGTTTGGTGACAGGAGCTGATTACTTGATGTAGCTGAGCAAATGCTGTACAAATAATTCCAAGATCTTTTAAAAAAAAATCTGTTACTGTAGCTCATAAGCTAGCTAGCTGCTGGTTTTTCAGTTTGAGCATGAGAAACTTAAGCAAAGGTAGTGGACTTTTCCAAACTTTGAAATTTCATTGGAAATATATATATATGTGTGTGTGTGTGTGTGTGTGTGAGAGAGAGAGAGAGAGAGTGTGTGTGTGTGTGTGTATTTTAATGGAATGCTTCACAAATTTGCGTGTCATCCTTGCTCAGGGGCCATGCTAATCTTCTCCGTATCATTCCAATTTTAGTATATGTACTGCTGAAGCGAGCACTGGAAATATTTCAGTGTCTCCCCTACCATTGAATTCAGTGAGCCTGTTTAATTAGGTATCCTTTCCCTAAGAGCTGGACAGATGACTTCCTCAGAATTTGAATTATTAGCTAAGAGAAAGGAGATTGGGCTTGGCTGGAGCTTTATTCTAGTGGTGCTGCTCTGAGGAGACAGCTTCCTCTGCAAAACTCTTTCTTTACTACTTCTATCTACATCTGGAGTACTTACTCAACTCCTGCTTGGTTCTGCAGCCTTGCTACTGACTTTCAGAGCTCCTCAAAGTCTTTTAATAAATCCCCCCATCCCTCAGTCTTTTTAAATTTTCTACAATTGACTTACTGGGTTTAATTAGTTAAATTAGGAATAACCATCCTGATTATTCAGCAAATTAGGACATGCATAAATTAGGGAGACATGGCAGGTCTTACCTGCAAAATTCCTCATTGTCCACTGTGAAAGTTTTCTCATTCATGATTAGGACAAATATTCTCCACTATCTAGTAGAAAGGAAGGGTAATTTACCAATGCTAGTTAATTTGTGGGTTCATGTTTCTAAAAATATATAATTCTAGTGTAATTTCCAACAAGTAAGGGAAGAGCTAGAAAAATAAGAAATATTTTGCCCTCAGTGAAATGTGTGTTGGCAGCATGGAGGGGTAGAAACAGGCACTGGCTTGAGAGCAAATTGAACTGAGACTAAAAAATAAATTCTTAAGCTTATGTTTTCTGTAGTTCAGTATTATAGTAATATAATGTCATGCAATGATTAGAAAGATGGAGAAAAATTTGCAGAAAGAAAAATAAATCACTCTACAATGTAATGAATAAATTATAATTACGGTGTTCAAATTTTCCTAGGGATTAGTTCTTAGAATCTAGCAAAGAGGCTGAAATCAAGATGACCCTGAAAGGTCTTATACATGTTTTTTCTTCTTTTTTTTATTGGTTGTTCAAAACATTACATAGTTCTTGATATATCATATTTCACACTTTGATTCAAGTGGGTTATGAACTCCCATTTTTACCCCATATACAGATTGCAGAATCACATCAGTTACACTTCCATTGATTTACATATTGACATACTCCTGTCTGTTGTATTCTGCTGCCTTTCCTATCCTCTACTATCCCCCCTCCCCTCCCTTCCCCTCCCCTCTTCTCTCTCTACCCCCTCTACTGTAATTCATTTCTCCCCCTTGTATTATTCTTATACATGTTTTTAAAAATTTATAACTAGCACTACATGTGAGTACAGAATAGAGATTTGCTTAGCAGATCTTTTTCATTTCCCTACACTTTTGCCATACATCTATATCCAACTGTAGCTCCTTTTCTTTCTTTTTTACAAAACTGAACTCTGTAAATAGCTTCCATGTCCACTTGGGATGATATGATGAAGCGTGTCTCAATGACTGAATCCTCAGTGCCTTTCCATGTAATCATTGGACTAAGATAATTCCACCCCTTTTCACCCCCACACGGTAACAGTCCTTTCTGTCTTTTCTCTTTGTTGTCCTTCAGGTAGAAGTTTTGTGTTTTTTCTCTTTGTGCTACTATAACAAAATACCTGAGATTAGGTGATTTATAAACAGGAATTTATTTCTCATAATTATGAAGGTGGTGAAATCTGCTTCTAGTATGGTACCTTGTTACTGTGTCTTCTGGAGGGGATGAATGCTGTGTCACATGTCAGAAGGGAACAAAAAGACAAAAGCTAGCTAATTCCCTCTACCTTTTTTATAGGATTCTAATTCCATCCATGAAGGTCAAGTCCATATAGCCTAATCACCTCCTAAAGGCCCTACCTCTTAACACAGTTGCATTGGGAATTAAGTTTTGACATGAAATTTGGAGGAGCACAAATGTTCCAACCATAGCACTTTCATTATGAACATAATATTAAAATATCACAATGGGAAATTTTCCTGTTTTCTATGTTCCTGTTTGGGGCTTCCAAAAAAGAAATACTATAACTTCACTTACCTAGCCAACACATTATTAAACAGTCGAATTGTTTTTAATTTGGAACCATTTCACTCATGAGAGTGAATATCTTGCAAAATATATGAATTTATACTATTTTAACGATAAAAACACTATGCTATGAAATAGAATTGATTTAAGGCCTTGGACTCAAGCCAGAGTGATCTGACTCTTTAAGTACAAAAAGAACTTCATTTTAAGGTTGTTACAGCAATAAAATTGAAATGAGAAAGAATATGAAAGTAGAATCTGAGTGAGCTTGCCTAATATGTATTTTTCTAACGTGACCTATTGGCTATTGTAAGAAACTAAATTCCATTATCTTTACATTCTAAAAAAAAATTTATGAGGAAATCAATTTTAGCAGGCTGGAGAAGTATCAAATAGAGGTATCTCAAAGTAATGAAGAAATAAAATTAGCAAGCATTTTATTATAAAGGGAAAAACTATAAATAAGTCATCACTGGAGATAAAGAAGAAATAAAAGGACCAAGAAGTGACAACCTTCTGATTCATGAATTTTATTGATCACTAGTTGAATAACATAGTAAATAAAAAGTGAATAAAACTATTACTATGTCAATGGCTACTCCTATTAAATATATATTGGTATTTTCCTTGGATAGATTTCCAGCTTATAATTTAATGCATTCCAGTGTGTGCCATAAAACTGGACCACTTTTATAGATTTATGTTCAAAAGATATGACTAATCTTTTCCAACCAACTTTTTGGCTTTTTATCACTGTGTAAGTCTGTCCTGCTACTTGTAACTTAATAGTATTTTCATTTTCCTTTGGAATAACAGGGGCTAAACCTTTTCACTTCACGTCCTTGGATACTTGTGTTTCTAACCCAGGCAGATGCACTCACTAAACCCCCAAATTTCAGGCCCTAACAGTTCCCCAGAGTTATATAAGGAAATTACATGGATTTCACCATAGTAATGTACTTTTTAACAGAGCTAAAAAGTATATGTGAAGAATCTGCAATTGTTGATAGATCAGAGAGGAAAGGAAACAAGATGATGGTCTATCAGGAAGAGGAATGTGAAGAGAAGCATCTACCCACCCTGAGTAATCAGTGAGGGAGAATGGGCCTACCCTCAACTGAATGGCAAGAGATATTTTAAATCATTCCATTAGATGCTGAGCCAAACTCTTCTAGCAGCCATGGTGACTGGGCCTCCAGGGGCTTCTGTGAGGGTATAATAAATAAGTAACATGTCCAGTGCTGTCCATGTTGTCTATTGAGAATTTTTCCAGCAGTGCCTTTGGCAGCTGCTGGCTATTACAGTAGAAGGTAGAGAAAGACTAACTTTACTCCTTGAGCCAAATCATTCAGTAAAGAACAGCTATTTGTAAAGCCCAGAGACAACAATGAATTAATAATAAACTATTCTTAATACTGATATTACTATCAATTCTTGAGAAACATAAAACAAAGTGGTTAAGAGTATAGACTATGTCTAGACACTTTGTAGCATGTGGCCTTGGGAAAAATTTTTTTTGTCTCTATGCCTCTGAATCAATAGGGATATGATAGATTGTGTTGGGGTAGCAAAACTCTGAAGATCTCAGTGTCTTAAAACAATGACTTCTTGCTTGTATTACATGTCTGTCACAGGCCAGTGAGGGACACTCAGGAATCCAGGATAATGAACACTCTGTCATGACTGATGTTTCTCTACCTCAGAGGAAGAGATAGTACTTAACTAGTCCTATCTACTTAGAAGTCACATTTTTCTTTGTGAATGAAGAAATTATTTCCTTTTTTATTGACCCATCTCCTATGAGCTCTGCTACCATGAATCTGCTCCCCTGGGCCTGATCACCCCTGAGTGAATGGATATAATCGAGCCCTTGGAAAGATACCACTGAAAACAACAAAAATTCCACAGCAGAGGACTAGACTCTGGACCCCCGAGAATCCAGCCAGCCTCTTCTTGTTTCTCTTGGACAACTTTGCTGTTCACTGGCTTTTAGTCCAGATGTTGCCAGCCACCACTTCCTCATGAAATGGAGAAAGTTTAAGGGCTGTAACTCCAGCAAAAACTCAGTGAAGGCCATACTCCCTTTTGTATTTCTTCCTGTGCCCACTCCTCCACAGCCACAGTCCTGCTACTCAGACCCCCAATGTATCCTTTATCAACCGAGCTCTTGGAACAGAGTTCTGGAATCTTCTTTCTTTGAATAAGGAACATGAGCAGATTTAGAAATAAGAGGTGAAGTAAATTCCTCAGCTTCCCCGAAAAAGGCTCGCAGGAAGAAAGGAGCTTCCTCAGGGGCGCAGTTGAAGAGTCCTTGATCATCATCCTTGAGAGGTGAACATTCGCAAGGTTTAAGCAAAACTTGAAAAGTCCAAAGAACACACTTTCTAAGAACACATAAAAAATATAATCTAGGGTTATAAACTCCCTTCTGTTTTATTTTAGAATTATCTAAGAGTTTAGTCACAAAGGAAATTGAACAATGTATTCCATTGGGCTATGAGTCTAGAAATCTGCAACTAAGTGTATGTAATAAAATCTTTTAAAACTCTCTTGTCTTCTGTGGAGTTAGGATATCTTAACTAAAAATGAGATCAGACTCTGTGATCGCTAGAGTCCTTACAGCTCTGCACATTTTATGTTTAAGTGAAATATATTATTTTCATTAAACTATTTTCTGTAACTTGACTACATTCTCTTTCTTAAATAAAATACATGGGTCCTTTTGTACTAAACTTATCAATAGTGTGAATCTCTCTCTCTGCTTACAGATCCTCACACCACCTTTGATAGATTTTTTTTTAACCCATGGCACGATAAGACCCTAATTATACCCAGTGTCAACTCTTTCTGCAGTCTTCAGTTACAATCCCTCCCATTGCTATCTTCTTCTTTTCAGACTGCTCTTTGCAAATGGAATGATCTACACTTGCCATCCTGTTGGGAATTTTGGCAAACAAAATGATCTTTTTTGCATTCATTCTGCAAGGGTCTCCTGCACCAAGAATACTCACATAACATGTAGAAGTTCTGATAATTAAAGTCAATTTGCAATTCAAAGAAGGTCTACCCTGGAAATATAGATTACAGTCTGCTAAATTCCATAAGTTAAATACTCTGCAGTAAAAAAGCAAATTATACAGAAAAGACCACATAAGTAAATGTTATTGCAGACCATACTTGTTTGTTCACCTAACTAGCCAGCTAGCTGTATATTTACTTGCTCAAAATTTACCTACCAACCTAAAGAGTTTCTAATATTGTTAGAATAGTAGCCTAGTAGCTAGTGAAAGGAATGTTGCATATTGATCTAGTCTGTATCTCCTGTAGGCTATACTGATTTTTAAATTTTAATTTTAAATAAAATTTTAAAAAATTGCCTTTCATAAAAACAACGTTGGAATTTTGGCAAACAGTTATATTATCTGTCATACTGGAAATGTCCGGTGAATGCAACTGGGAGGGAAAAATAACAATGAGGCCAAAACTGAATGTTTGAATCTAGGGGCAGCTGGTTTTGACTCACTCAATCCAGAAAGTCCTAGACTCACCAGTGATCTTAGCTAGCTGCCTTATGATGCAAATCATTGATCACCAGGAAGAAAGTGGTGACAGGAGAGAATGGATGGATCACTTTTAGAAAAACAACTTGAAGCTCATATTCAATGAGTTGGGACTGTTATTTTTAAGACCAAAGAAAAAATTACTAGGACTTATAAAGTGATCAGTGTACATTTGATATATTTATCCTGGGACTAGGTGTTTGAAGAGGTACTTCTAGACGTGTTTAGAACCCTGTTCCTGTTTGGCTTGCTAGTACAGAATAAAAGCCTCTCTCCCAATCCAAGTAATTGATTTATTTTCACTTCACTATTTATAAATAAGAAGGTAAAAAGCACAAAAGATGCTCCTAGTCTGTAAATTAGCAAAGAATACTTTTAAAATTTTGTTTTATTTTTGGTGGAACCAAGTTCCACACCGTTCAGCAAATATATCTCTAAGTCCCTACAGGGTACAGGCTTTGTGCCTGAGAATGAAATGGTGAATAAAACATGGCCCTCTGGTCTCATGGAACTGACAGTCTTGTGGTAATTATTTATTAATCATACAGTGTGTGTTAAATTTGTCATTGCTATGTGCCTTAACGGAGAGTCTGCCCAGCACTATGAGAAAGTGCAGTGGGATTTGGAGAGGTCAGGAAGTTCTCGTTAAGCTGAGAACGAATATCTTTAGCTTTTCATAGACTCCAAAATCCTACCTTGTATCTTGATCCTTGAGGATGATTCCCAAAACAATCTGGAAATAATGGTTAAAGAGAAAACAAATCAAAATAAAGAAGTGCTGGAACTCTTCAACATGGTCTGGGGAGTTTTACAATTTCTGCCTTACTAATTTGAGTATCACTCATTAGCACCATAGCTAATTTGTTAAAATAGCCCATCTGGTCCTATTGTTAATTAAAAGTTAATTTAATCACCTATCTTCTAAAAAATAATCTTTGGCAACATTTTACTTGTCAAATTCATTTGATAGCTTATAACTGCAGAGAATAATATTATAAAGTTAGTCTTTGAGAGATATCTGTAATTCAAAGCCAAAAAGATGGAGATAGAGAATGTAAATATTAGTATTAGAAAAATGGATAAATTCTTTGTTTAAAAAAGTATAATGAATGCATCTCTAATAACAAAAAGGTCAACAAGTTGAAAACATTATTTCAAACAGCTCTGGTCACAATATAGGAGATGGAATGTTAATGCTTCTTAGCTATAAGCAGGCTGGCTATGCGGTGTCCCGATTTGTGCTCTGGTTGGCTGCATCCCCAGCTGTGCTGCCCAGGAGCACAGTAGAGATAAAAGCCCGGCTGTTGACATGATTATGGGAGAATACACCACTTCATTTTATGAACTAAATTTAGTGTGTCTCAGAGGTACACTTTTTTTTTTTTCAGATGAAAGCTGCTTTTTATAATGATTCTGAATAATTCAAAAGTGGCAGGATTCTAATGAATAGATGCAACATAGACCAGAGGCCTTGGCTCCAGCTTGTGGGGTTATTGAAGGCCTCACTTTCCTCTTAGGAAAACTTTCTTTACAGAAAAATCTGTCTTTTACACACAGACTCTTAGGCTAAGTGAGTTTCATATTGTAACTTTCAGCTAACTTATTTCTGCAATGATATATATGGAAAGACAACATTTATAACAAAATTGTTTAATTCTAATCTCACATAACCCGTTTAGGTTTTATACGCATAAGCTCCTCTTCTGACCTTATTATTCAACAGGGAAAAAAATGGGATACATCAATCTAGTGTCTTTATTCCTCATTATCCTAAATCTGAGCAAAGTGAAAACCGAATCCAGATTTAGATACGTCTAGAAAGGATTATTGTAATAAGGGGAAAGACACTATTGAAATGGAGGAGAGCTATGCAGTGTGGGGCTAGAACCCTCCTGTCACAAGATCCTCAGGCATCTTAAAGGTGAAGCAGAAAGTGTCTTTTTGTATAGGGAGGGGCAAAGAGGGTTAGGAAGAACTGATTATGAGAGAGAGGGTAGTATGATTCCCCAACTGATCCTCACGTAAGCCCTTTCTTGGGAAATGTCATTAATGAGAAGCTGGGTGCTGGCCCAGATGGAAGGTGAATCAAATTTCAGTGGCCTCAGGGGAAGAGAGAAGCTTAACTAGAGTCTGGTCAAGTCAAGATAACAGGTATTTTGTCCAGATTGCTTAGTGGGTACAGACAGTTCAGGTGATTAGTTATGAAGCAAGGAGGAGAATTTGGAGGGTCTGTGTCTGGCCTTGTCACAGGTAACACAGGAGGATCCCTGAGGCTAAGCCAAGTCCTGTGTAGGAAGAGCCTCTTTGCAGTAAGTTGTTTTCTAGAAAACAAAAGGCTGGTAGGGAGAGGGGATTTCTTAAGTGCCCATTTTCTAGGAACACAGGGCTCTGAGGTAAAGTCTAACATCAACATATATACATGTTTATAAATGGGTAAATATAAAATGTTATGTATGTGCATATGTATATGTATGTGTGTGTATATATACATAAATGTAAATATCTAAATGATGATTTAGGTTAAAAATGATGCAACTAGATGTTACTCTTTTAAAGCCATATAGAAAGATCATAATTGGTGGGAGAAAATTTTCCCTCAATCAAGAAGTGGTTATTTTCCAATTTAATTAGACATCCTTTATTTTAGGGAAATCCAGTGTGCTCAAACACACGTCATGTATGACATTACATATTCATAGTAATAGGTTGGGGAACAAACCTTTCTCTCCCTTGATTTGTCACTCACTTCTTATAAAACAATTTTGATTATTAATCACTTTCCATGTATTATTGCTATCTAAAGCATTTATAGTAAGTGAAGATACTTATTTATCAAAACTGGAATCATTAGGAACTGAATTTTTCCTTTAAGGGAAAATTCATGGCTTTATGAAAAGATTAAATTATATGATTCTTTCAAAACAAAATCCCCTCAGAGTTTTAAAAGTAAATTTAGATTCATTTAAAAATCCACACATAACTGTTTAGAAAGCTGTTTGCATAAGGCAAGAAACATTAGCATCATCATTCTAATCATCATACTAAGGTTTTGACAGAAGGTAACTTCTGGAAGAAAAGACTCCATATCACAGAACCATGACTTAGACTTTAGTCTTAGACTTTTGCATGGTGAGATGATTTTATGGAGAGGTTGCTAAGTTATTAAGTTGGACTCTCAGATACAAAGAGAATAGGTTTCATTTTAACTGAAGAGAATCCTTATGATGTAGTGAAACACACCAACCCCTCATGATTTGGCTTGTAAATCTGCCAGGATAAAGCTATGTGTTCTAAAGATAGCTATACTCTCTGAGTGTTTATATAAAAGATACTATTCTCAATGGACTTTTGAGTCAATTGTACTCAGGGATGGAAAGTTCTTAAATTGATTTGCAGTGTATTCCAGGATAAAAAGATTGCCATCGAAATCTCTTAGAGTTATCCCTCAATCAGCTACGTTTCCCAGCTGTGTGCTACTCGGCAGCTGGCATTATGAATCAACTAAAACAAAAGTGATTTGTGGATCCTTTTATCTGGGATGTATCAATCTCTTGGGCCAACATGATGTTCCTGATCAATTACAAACAAATCTGATCTCATAAAGTTGAATTTCTTGAGCATGTCTTAAAGTATTCATTTCTCATATACATTTTAAATATATTACTATTATGGTTTGGATTTTAAATGTTTCCTGAAAGCCCACATGCTAAAAAAAACTTGGTAATCTGCTCATGGTGCTATGGGTGGTGGAACTCTTAGGAGGTGGGGCCTAATAGAAGGAAGTGAAGTCAATGGAAGCATGTCCTTGAGGGGGATATTGAGACCTTAGCCCCTTTCTCGGCACCCGCCCTCTAGTTCTCGGTCACCTTGATGCAAGTGGCAACCCACCATGCTTCCCTGCCATGATGTACTGTGCTGCCTCAGGCCCAAAGCAATGAGGCCAATGACATGGACTGAAATCTTGGAAATTGTGAGCCAAAATAAATCTTTCTTTCTTTAAATTGTTTATCTTAGGTATTTTGTCACAGAGACTGAAAACTGACTAATACAACTGCATGCCCTAAAAGGTTAGCCTGAGGTTCAGAAGAAATTCTCACTGCCTTGGGTCAGAAATATGGATCTGGTTCACTGTGATTTTCTGTTTTTTCCAGATTTAATTGGATTTACCTTTTCTTTTTCTTTTCCTTAAAGCAAAAATATGTAGTGAGGGAAAGTTAAGTGTTTTAGAATTACTTATGTCCTCTAATAATACATTATTGAATCAGTAGTTTATTCTTCCAAACTGCTTAGCTGGACATAATTTCAATGTATGCTGGAACAATACCATAGATACTCAGGAGCAATCTGTTTGCTGATCAAAACATGATTTGTTGCATACCACTTTCTTATTCTGTTACCTTCTAGGTGGTTCAATGTTCTTATTACACATGTTGCAGGAAACTGGATTTTGCATATTGTGGGCTTGATATCAATCAGGAAACTGATATCTAAGATGCTAAAAATGAAGCCAGCATGTGAATTCTTGGGTATGAAAAAGTATGTGTAAATAGTAATTATGTCCTAATATTAAATCTGAGTGCATGGAACTAAAGATTCTTAACAATGTGTATTGTGTATCCTCTGAGTCAGACCATAGTCTTTCCATGTAATCTAAAACCAGAGAGGGGAAAAAACAGCCACTTCCTTCCTGCCCTCCTTTATCTGTAATGCATTTTAGCCTGGGAGAGGAAGAATGCCATTGAAAGGAACAATCTCATGTGTATATAGTGTGTGTATGTTATAATATAGGCCTGTTTCTTATATTAAACAACTCATTAACTGGACATAAAACCATGTGTATATAGTGTGTGTATATTATGACATAGGCCTGTTTCTTATATTAAACAACTCATTCCTTAACCCTATTCATAAGCTTTGTGATGATAAATGTAGACAATGATGCTAGAAGAATGTCATCTTTCTCTAGTTTAATTATCTAAATCATTCTCAGTTGTTACCATGAAAAACTTAAAAATGTAGGAGCAGTATAATTTGTAATCACCATCAGAGTGGAAATTCTATTCCAAATTCTGGAAAACACATTCTTTGCTGTTAAATCACAGTTCTACCCACCAGACTGAATCATTTCTGTCATCCTCTACTTAATAGCCATCACCTTAAAAATCATTGCTTTCATCTCAGGAAATATAATTTTCTTCTAGAGATTGTTGTCAGGTCAGAGGGACAGAGAGAAAACAGTGAAGTGATTTCTATTGTCCTTACATTTTAGATAGCTGCTCCTGAGAGCATCAATTCCTTTGGCTCCTTGGTTAGGGATACTTAGGAGGAATTTTCACAGAGATCCCTGAACTAAAGCTGGCCTTGAGAATTAATAACATGCCTTTGTGAATTTCATTGAATTTAAACATCAAGAATTCCAATATTATCTTAGAGCTCTTACACAATTCTTGGTTACACATTACATCAGTGCCATTTCTGTTTTGCAGTTAAAGTTTTATCAATCTGATCCTAAAGTGACCAGAGTTGTGCAGGCTACTGTGTAGGCTGTGCACTGCACAACTGTAGGGGGAACCATTCAGTTGAATCTCTGTCACTGTTGCCTTCTGGATTTGTCATATAGCTGCCACAAAGTTGTTAGTCTAAGCATTTTTCTTTGTCTAGTCTGAAGTTTTCTATGAAGTTTTGTATTCCTTTTACTATGGATATTAATTATTGGTAATACAGTGATATTTTCCCCATAAGACTTACTCTTGGGACAAGTCTTTAGTAATTTCTAAAGGATTCATATGCAGCAGTGTGTCTTCTCATGAACCTGTCATTTATTTGAATATTGAAGCATAGTACCAAGCTTGACAACACAGTGTGTCAGAGGAGGAAGGTTTCAACTAATGCTCAGCTCCATCCTCAGTTTGGCTGAATTTGACAACCAAACACAGTTATTTCAGTTTTGACTCAATAAAAGAAACAGAAGACACTAGGAAAATAATAGCTAATCCTTTTTAGTCTAATACAAACTCCTTGTGAGAGAAATTTAATTAAAACTTTTTTAATCTCTGAAAAAAATGCTTTAAATAGACTTAAGAGAATTAAAAGTAAACAAGCCTTTTTAATAGCAGACTGAGTAGATT
Organism: Spermophilus citellus; assembly: GCF_964194105.1. NCBI lineage: Eukaryota > Metazoa > Chordata > Mammalia > Rodentia > Sciuridae > Spermophilus > Spermophilus citellus. The sequence continues at coordinate 99,256,455 of NC_138192.1, forward strand.
TTGAATGAGAGAAATGATTTGATGTTTGTCCTTCAGCTGTAAAGAAACGTTTCAAGTTTTTGGCCTGGATGGGGGATGCTGTGACGAGGCCTTTAGCGGCCTCTCTCAGGGTTCCATCTCTTGGAAAATGCCAAGCAGTTTTATGATTCCACTCCTTCACAGGTGCTGCTCTTGGCGATTCTGATCTTCTTTCCCTTTTCAGTCACCTGACCAGCTCCTCTGCATCACTCATGTTCAGCATCACTACCTTTTCGGGGTCGCTTGTCCACGTCCTATTATTATTAGAACCCAATAACCTCCTTTTTAGTGTAACACCCGTAGCTAATACATAATCTTATTCCTGTGTTCACCATCCTGATGCACTGTAAAATAATGATTTGTTCCTGTATCTTTTTCTCATATAAAATCCAGCTTGTGCAGCCTGGGACTGTGCCTAACCACAGTGCTGAGCTTTCGAGAAGAAAAGAGAGGCTTACAGAAGCTATGAGATTTGTTCAAGAGAACATAACTAATTTGTAAGCAGTGGAGGAGCATACAAACCTTGACCTGTGTGACTCCAGAGTCTGTTCTTAACATCCATGCTCATGGTGCCTAGTGTCACATTTGATGCTTGTGTGCTAAGCCTGTTCTTAACATCCACCAATTTGATACCTATGTGCCATGGGTGGGTATTTCTGCAATTCTTGGCAGCTCCATCTTCTCATGGGGTTGACATTTTACTCTTCTTTTCCTTTTTCTTTTTCTTAACCTCTGCAAATTTTAATTTTCATTGTTCTATTCTTTTACTCAGTCTCATCTTTTCCTACCAGGGTATTTTGTCTCTGCAGAATACAGGCAAGCTCCCATGTGCACTGGACTGGTCCTTTGGTTTTAGCTCTTTCTATTTGCAGGTGCAAAGCCTTCTGTTGCTTTGTTTTCCTCTTGTGGCCATCTTTTAACTGTTCACAGGATTATTTTATAGAGTTGCACAGGTTTCTAGATAAGGGCTTTTGTTCCTTCCATTTTCTGCAGTTCATGCAGTGTTCAGACATGTGTGTAGACACGTGTGTAGCTATTCTGAGCACACATTATATGCAGATTTTGGTGGCCCCATTCTACATTTTACAACTATAGTGCCCACGTTTAGTTTTTCTTATTACAATAGAAGGAGCACACATTATGTGCTTGACATGTTGAAATGACTTACATGAATAAACCTATAAAATATTAAAAATTGTCCCAGTGTAGCAAAACGTTAGATACTGTCACCTTAGCTCATAAGAGGATTGGAAAAAGATGCTTTTCATTCTTTTCAGGCTTTTTGTCTTTTCCATTATGCTTTGGATATCATTAATAATACAAGTGATTGAAACTTAAAAATTTTTTGTATAATCTTTTTTGAAAATCTGGGTAACATTTATCTTTGAGTTCCTTCCTCTCTTTGTGAATTATCACCATCTTTATCACTGTCACTCTTTAAATATTTATCAAAAGTTCATCATATACTTCATGCTATAAATATATGAAAATGCTTTGAGAAAATGCCCCTTTTCCTAGAATATATTTAAGTCCCAAACTGGCAAATCTTCTCTCTTCACGCTCAGTATACTTTTATAATATTCCTTTCATTTTGAGATCATCATTATTTTTATCCAATAACTTAGGGAATTGTTGAAAAACAAACTTGAGTATACCAGAAAGAACTGAGACATTTTAAGGGAAATCAGAATATTTAACATAACACTGGGATCAAGATTATCCCTGACTGGAACTGATGCACTTGATTTTCTTTTGGAATATATTTTAAATATGGAATTACTTACTTCAACTATAACAAATATTAATAGCTAGAAGTTATAAAGTGCTCACTCTTTGCAGATGTTATTTCAAGTGCTTCGTACTTAATAAATCAATTCTAAAAGCAACCAGGTGATGAAGATCCTATTAATTTTTCTGTTTTATACATAAGAAAACTGAGGGACGAAAGGTAGGTAGTACCTGACCTTTAACAAGGTCAGCTAGCTAAAGAGGGTGAGGGTCAGGATTGAAGCACTGGCAGCCTGGTGTCCTTGTCCATAGCTAGCAAGACTGCACCACCTGTTCCTTGGCTACTCCATACACAGGAATGAAAATCACATTAGCAATGGTAAAGTCATTCTTTGTAATAATAATTAAGCTCCTGAATTTACAAACATATAAACTTAGAGGGATCAATGTCTATTTCCAGATGGCAGGAAGGGTTTGTTATTCACAGTACAATAGGCAAACTATTCCCCAAACTCTGCACACAGAGGTTTCTGATGTGGTTGAAGGTAGATAATAAGTTAACTTGAGACAGATGGCTGACTCTCATGGGATGGATAGTGTCCCTTCCAGCCCCTGCAAATTCATATGTTGGAGTCTTAAACCTCAGTATCTCAGATTGTGACCATAAAAGACACCAGGGATGTGTGCCCACAGAGGACAGATCATGTGAGGACACAGCAAGAAGGAGACATTTGCAAGTTGAGAAGTCTCAGAAAAAAATCAATCCTGCTTAATACCTTGACAGCAGGCTTCTAGCCTTTAGGATTATGAGAAAATGCATTTCTGTTGCCTAAGCTGCCCCGTTGGTGGCACTTTGCTTTAACAAACCTGGCACATTAATATGGTGCCCTAGGAGGAGAAAGACTGAAGGCTAAAGTTTGAGTTTCTTCATATAAATACCACCAGGAAAACAAAATTAAAACTCATAATAATTTTGTCTTGATCATTGACTAAAAGGTATAATTTAACTAGAATGTATTTTAAGTGAAATACAGGCTCCTTTGACCATGACTTGCTCTCAGTATAAATAGATAGGGCAGTCTACTTGGTGGTGTGATCAGAATCCACTCACTTGTTTCCCACCAAATATACCCATTTTTACTCTACTGCCTCCTGCCTTTCCCGGGTTTACCTGTCAATATTCTCCCTGAACTTAACATTACAAATTAGCATGATTGTCAGTCCCTTGATAATTTTGTCTAGAAATCTCTCATTACAGAGAGCCCGAGTAAAAGGTACAGGGTAATGTATTAGAAAAAGATGAGCTAAGTTTTGAGTGAGTTGACCATCCTTGCCAGAATTAAGAAGTTGGAAAATGAGATTTTTTCTGGAAGTGAGCAGCAATGGCCCTGGGAAATTTCGAGCCGAGGAGAATATGTGTTCAGCGGCACCCAGTTTATTCTTTCATTCGACAAATGCTTTGGAGCCTTACTTTGGGCAAGGCCCCTTGCTAACTGTTCAGATACAACTGTGAACATGACAGAAACAGCCACTGCACACAAGCAGTCCGTGTTCCTGTGGGAGATGCGGATGTTGAAAAGTGCAAGCATAATTAGTTATTTAATTGTAGCTGTGGCAAGTGCTATGTCAGGAAAGAGGCTACAGAGAGTGAAAAATAATTTTTCTTAATTCACTATATTGCTAAAAAGGTTGGCGCCATCCTTTTCCATGTTGTCCAATGAGGAAAACACTAACCCCAGGTATCTATTTAAATGCAAAATATATAATAAAAATGAAATAAAATTATGTGTTCAGTTCCTCTGTGACATTAATCATATTTCAAGTGTTCACTAGATACATGTGACAGACTTCCATAGTGGACAGTCTCCCATAAGGAGCAGCAGAATATTTCCTTCGTTGTAGAGATTTTTACTGAGAATACTGTCTGGGCTATAGAGTTACACCTGAATTATAAAGGAAAATGAGAGAGCCCTTAACTGTTAATTCCTCAGAGAGCAGAAGATATACATATATACCATAATAGTCCACTTTTGGCTGCAGGCCACAGTACAAATCTCATCTTAGTCTGGCCTTCAAAATGACAAATGAGGCTTGATTTTTAAATTAGAGGCAGATTTCCTTTTTTCTTAGTATTCTGATTATTGAGGTTTTATATTCTGTGCATGCTCATTTTTGTATGTTTGAGCAATTCATCCATGGTAACTAGGGGATTTTTGTATTTTTTCCTTTGATTTATAAAACCTGATTACATAAAATAAATGTCATGTGGTGTACAGATATGAGGAGTCTTGCAGACTTTCACTTTAAAATAGTATAGTAATGTTTGGTCTTCTATAGCTAAGAAAATTAAATTTGACTTCAGGATAGTCAATCTCCATTTTCTTAAGTACAAGAGAAAATAATATGTGGGTGGAGAATAAGGAAATCTACTGTCATGTTTTAATACCTTTGAAGTTGACATTAGTGGAAGACTTCATTAAAACACAGAAACTGAAGTTGTCGTGGTGGGGGATTTGCTTTTGCTGCCACACCTAAAGGTCACTCTTTGAAGGGAGCTGAGATGGCTTCCAGGATCCATTGATTTCTTACTAGTACTGCATTGGGCTCTGGCAGGTGTCACCCTAGCTGTTGGAACAAATAAATATTGAACGTTAGAGAATAAGGAGGAGTGGCCCAAGGGATACTGCTGTAGACTGGTTAGAAGGTTTCAGTGTTTGCTCTGAATAGACATATGTAAATTTTTACTTGAGCAGCATAATGCACATAACCATGTGAAGTATTCAAATATTAATAGAAAATATTTTCCTTAAAGGAGTATAGTTCTCAAGTCTCTAGGGTAACAAAGTTTTAAATTCCTATCTAGGTGTGTATAATTCCCTTAAATTGTTCCTAATGAGGTTGCTCCTTCTCGTTAAGTGGCCATTTTCCTTAAGGACACACTTTCATTTTTCTCATATTAGTTTCCACTTATGCCTTGTGTTCCAACCATGACAATCCCTCTGCAATTATCCCAATATCTTGCCTCTGTCTTTGTGTATACTAATTCCTTCTGCCTCCTCCTCAAGTTCATTATCTGTAAGATTCAGTCCAGACATGTCTTTGAACAAGAATTACATTTTTGATTCTAAATCTATGCCTCTCCCATTAAAAAAATAAAATCCTATAGTCTTCTGAGATGGTTTTTCTCGGTGATTAGTTTTAGATTTCTTTCTCTTTTTTCAAGTTTTTCAGAAAATGAAGAAAGATAGAACAAATGTTCTACTGCCCTGGACCACTGGGATTGATACTGAATGTGTTAATCTCTACCTTAGCACTGATCTTGTTCTCATTTGGGTTCCAAATCTGATGTGTATATATTCATTTGCACTATTAAGAAGTTAAAGATGATAGAACTATTTCCTGAGCATATTAATGGGTGAGGGGAATTGATTTTAACTAGTGTGGTGAATGTGTGTGTGTGTGTGTGTGTGTGTGTTTGTGTGTATTCATTCTGAGTCCTTTTGCACATTGACAGTGTATGATTGATCTTTTCTCTCTCCCTGGTTACTCTGAGGTTAGTTGGCATTTTGTGCAGAGCAGGATGGGAGAGAAGCAGAAAAGGAAGTATCTAAGGGGTGCACCTTCCCAATTGTCCTCCAACTTGCATATTTTCCTTATGGTGATTATCAATGCATAATGATAACATTTTCCACATGCCTAATCATGTTGTCAAGTAAAGAACTTTGTCTTCTAACTACTAACAAATTATGCCTGAGAGCTTTGCATAATTAGTTTAAGTTGAATTAATTTAAATTATATGTATTAAAATTCTCCAAGCAGCAAGTATAAAGATAATGTCTTGTACATATAAGAGGTGAGGATATTTTAATCCACATATTTTTTATTATATAAAACAAATTCTATTGGACCTACTTTTAAGTTGCCATTTTTCTCTCCATTTAGCAAATTAGGAAGGAAAGTAGCTAGATAAGTATTCTGGCTTTGAAGAGAAATGATAATTTCAATTTTTGCTAAGAAAGATTTTTTTATCTGAAGATTTGTATATGTAGTGTTTATTTCTAATTTAAGGGTTTAATTGTACATGTTGGTGATACACCAGTGTTCTTTGATTACTATGTAAGCTCTCATAATTTATTTAAGGCCACTTTTACATACTTAGAATGATCAGGGTACAGATCTACATGAAACGGAGAAGTAAGTAGAGTGGTTTTACAGGCATTTCTAACCATTTGGAGCTCAAGCTTTTTGTGGACAGACCTTTGCTCCCTACCTAAGTTCAAAACAGGGGAGCCACCTGCTGGACAGTGGGAGAATTCTTCATTTTCTGATGGTAGTGCACACAGAATACATAAAATCCCTGCTTTTTTACTTTCAAGTTTAGGTAGATTTCCATTTGTTTAAAGTAATATGATTTACATTTTTATTTATTGACTAAATTTTCCACTTCGCACAAATATAAAGGCTCCAAAATAAGGAGGAAACCCCCATTAGGATCCTATGGAAATCAAGTTGGAAGAGCAGTCAACCCTAGAAGCAGAGGCTTTTAGTTCATTTCATTTCATATTTTGTCTTTTTTTCTTTCACAGTTCATTGTTTGATCTAAGTGAATGTGTGTGTGTGTGTGTGTGTGTGTGTGTGTGTCTAATAAATCTTATAAAAGACTTTCAACCCCCTCCAGCTACTCTCTTCCTCTTTCCTCTCTCCATTCTCTCCTCGCCTACACAGCCAAACTTCTTAACAAGGTTGTTTATTCTTGCTGTATCCATTTCCTTACCTCCCACTCACTGGTGAGCCAATTTTAATCTGTCTTCTTCCCCTGACACTCCATGAAATCCTCCTCACCAAGGTCGCCAGAACCTCCTCATGATGAAATCTCCTCAACACTTCTCAGCTTTTATCATACTTGACTACTTGGGAACATCCTCCTGGCACCACTGCCCGGCTCCGTCATGTGGTGCCACTGTCTCCAGTCTTCTTCCTACATCTCTGGCTATTTCTTCCCAGGATCCTTTGCAGTTCCCACTTCCTCTATCCTTCTATTAAATGCTGGTGTTTATTCTAGAGTTCTAGCCTAGGCTCTCTTCGAAGTCTACCATATCTCCCTGGGTATAACTCCATGCAAATGGTTTGATTTCCCTCTCTGGGCTGTCAGTCCCAAATGTGTATCTTTGGCCCATGCATCTCTCCTTATCATACTCTAGAAGACCCCTACTCACATGGCCACCATACTTCATACACCTCACTACTCACCTCTGCAGCACAGCAGCTTGGGTGGCCTTGCTAAATGTAAAACCAGCCCTGATCATTTTTATGGACCTCTGCCTCCTTTTCTCCCAAGGTTTCCCATGGCTCCTCTTGTAAAGGAGCTACACAGCTCTCTGAGACCTGCCTTTCTACAGTCTTCCTTCTTTCCAGTGTCATCTTTCATTACTTTTCTCTTCCAGATACACTTCTAGGCCCCCTGAATTTTCCCCAGTTCCTCAGTGGCACCAGGGCTGCTCTCAGGCTGTTCCTTATGCCCCCAAAGCATGTCTTGAACCACAGCTCCCTGGAAGTCATAGCCTGTTCTTTCCCTACTCTGTGGGGCACTGTTACCTGTGCTTTAGGTATTCAGTCAGGTACCACCACATGCTCAGGATGCCTTTGAGGACACCGCCTCTTCTCTCACCCATCAGCATTAGGTATTTCTGCCATGTGTTCTCATAGGACCCTCTTCCTCCCTGACCACAGCAATTTAATTGCTTCCTTATCTTCTTACCACAGGCAGTCTCTCTTATTTAACAGAAATGATGAATGTTGACACAGCAATTAAACCAAGCCTTAATTAATAAACTTTTAGTATGTAAGGTGAGCTCAAAGAAGGTCTCAGAATCCCCATGTTTTGTAGGAAAGGAAACTGCAGTCCACAGGAGTTAAGGATATTTCCAAAGTCAAACAGCCAATTCACAATTTATGAGTCATCATTCTCTGACGAAAAGACAACTGCTATTCTTTCTGTCTTTCTGACTGATGCTGGTTTTTTCTATAAGATGCTTAGAAAACCATTGCTGAGACAAAAGCATAGCTTAAACTTTATTGTGTCTTTGTTGTTAACCAATAAAATTGTATGATTAAAATTATGTTAAGTTTGACATCTGTCACTTGAAGTAAATCTTATTTTTGTTTTCTTGCATGAGTTACATGGAACAGAGATGCACCTGGGCTTCTTTAGGTGAAACGATATGTGACCTTGTAAGAAACACATCGCCTGGAAAGAGGAAGAGCCACAGAACCAGCAGCTCCTGAGGCTAGAAGATTATTCACAATTCACACAGACATTGAGGGCTGTTCTCTTTTCCTCTCCATTTAGAGCAAAGATTCATGGATTTTCACTTTGGTGTTGTGACCTTAGATGGCTCAGCTCTGCTTCTTTTTTTTCCTCTGTATATTTCTTAGCACCCCATTCTGTTGGTAACTGGCTAAGGCTCTTTGATATTCCTACTTTCAACCTCTTAAAGAGTTAATTCATCAGATTTGTTTGTCCACTGTCATTACTGCCTGGCCATTTCATAGCTACTGATTGGCCATATGTGAATATTCCTCTGTCTACCATTTGTGGCCAGGACAGTCAGCTCCTGTAGTGCAGAACAGGGCCATCCCAGCTCAAGGTCAGCCTGGGGCTGTTTTCTTTAGCAGCAGTCTGTAGCCTTGGAAAGCATCACACAGGCTTGTCAAATGGAGTTCTGGATTTTCTACATAGTGATAATTTAAAGTTTTTCCAAATTTTTTTTCTTTTGTGGTTCACATATCCATGAATGTGAACCAAAAAAGAAATATCAACTACTGACTATTAAGAAATTGAATATGAGTATTCTCTTCCAATGGTTGCTGATAGTTTCATTCTCACAGTACTCTATTCTGGGAAGAACTCTGAGGCCTGGAGAGGGAGAAGGATTAGGGGAGGTGTGAGCATGACACAAGATTGAGTGGGTTTGGCAAATGTATGGTGAATTTTTCCAGGCCTATATATTTATAAAGTTGAATTAAAAATAAGAATGTAAGAGTGATGCTATTTGACATTTAGAAGAAATGTTTTGACGAGTATATATGATGACTTAATGGTGCGTATTTCATAAAGTCAGCAGGAGTGAAGCTATGGAAATGTACATCTCTCCAGTGAAGGGTACTTACTGCTGTGAACTTGTGTTTCTCTGTCAGTTGAATTTTTGCTTTTAATTCCACATAAATGGATCATTATTTTCAAAGAGGCTAATAATGTGTTGACCTTGATTGGATTTTGTATTTGAAAACCATGATGAAAGATGTTATGAGACATGAACAAATTTAATAAGCATTCTATATCAAATGGCAACACTGATTGTGAATTTCTTTGAGGGTTATGTCAGTATTGTTGTTACTGTAACAAATGTAATGTAGAATGTCCTTATGTTCACAGATGCATGCTGAGGTATTTATTGGTGAAGTAAACATATACAAGTAGGGACAGATAAGTTGATCAAAGCAACATAACAATATGAACAATTGGGAAATATCGATACTGTTCTCTCAACTTTTGTGTAGGGTTGAAATTTTGCAAATACATAAAACGTCAGAGGAAAATGTGTTGCTCGCGGTTTGATGTTGTGGATGGCTTGAGTTTGAGATCTGAAACTTCGGTCACTCTTGGATCAGGGAAAACAAGTCTTGACATTTTCCTCAGAGTAGCAACTGACCTCATGTTTAAACAAGTGCTCTGCTGGATTTGGAGCATCAAAGGTGAATCCTCAGTAGTGGACCAGATCTCCATTGTTGAGGAAGCTGAGTTGATCACATCCTCAATTTAACTATTAGGAAGAAGTAGCACATTTCATTTGATAGCTGCCTTGTCCTCATCATGAAAAGTCATTGATTGGGAGAGGGTATAGAGCAGTTGCCCCTTTGACTGTGTCTGAGGAATAACTATTTGACCACTCTACAGGACACTGAACTGGAATTCATGCCAGCAAAAATGAGTGCCAATAAAACCATCTCTGGCTTCCATAGGCCAGCTCTGCACATGCTATGATGATCTCAGAGGGGACAATTCAGCCAAAGAAAATAATTTTTATTTTCAGAGAATAAAGAAAAAATGTCCTTGGTTAAAGAACATGTCTAGACCAGACCTAGCACTGTTTTGGGGCTTCAGGGAATGGCACACCATAGAAGGCAGTGTGAAGGGTATCCCTGGAGTTGTGTAACATGGGACCAGATGTCACAAAACCATTTGTCTGCTGAAACTCATAGCACCATGGAGGTGGCAAAGCAGCTGAAGCCATTCTGTGGTCATTTCACCCTGATTGTGGACTGTTGGTGTTGTATCTGCAGTCTTATTGTGGCCTTTTTTGCAGAATTATTTTTTGGATGGAGCAAGTAATCAGTAATTTGAGCCATGGAATCAGAAACTTCTCAAAGCAAATATCAGAATGCATTTAAAATTTATTCTTCTAATATGAATGAGTATCTTTATAGCCTCTGTCCATTCTGGGGTTTTGAGCATCCTACATCTTTCAAGCTGTTATACGTGGTCTTTTTGAAATGGGAATAACAGAAACCTGCCTAATTGTGTTTCTAATAGAAACTCTTTCTGAGTTTGTCTTATGGCACTCAAGAGAGTAGTATGAATTCAGATTTCAGGGTCATTTATTATCCACAGGAAGTTAATTTTGAGATTATTAGAACTTTTAAACAAGTGCTTGTCTCTTGTGCAGATGACCATCCATTACTAAACTTTCATTTGAAATACAATTTATTAATTTTGTCACCTTGATAAAGATGGATATTAATCTTCCGTCTTTTCTTATTAGATCTGTTAGGCATGAGGCAGATGATCACAACACTGGAGGGAAAGAATAGAGCACAGGGGAATCAACAAACAGTGACTTCTGGTTTTTTACTGAATGGTTCTTTTGTCAAATGACTTCAGGGGAATTCTCAGGATACCGGTACCATCACATAAACCTGAATTCATAAAGCTGTCTGCCGTGGAATCATATTTTTAAAGTTTAGCTTGGAGTTTTCTATTATTCAGCTCACTGATGTTGAAGCAATTTTGTTGACATTTTGGTAAGTGGATTAGGCTCACAGTCATTTGCTCAAGGCAGACAGATGGCTTCTCAAACAGAGAACCCTGGTAGGAACCTAACATAGGGTGTCTTCAGAAATATAACAGGTCTGTCACAAAAGATAATGTTTGTCATTCATTTCGTTTGGTGACAGATTATTTCAGTTCATTTTTACGTTCTTTTCTGGCTTTGATGAAATAGCTGTTCTAAAAAATTTATTCTAGGAATGAACAAATGCTTCAGTGTTTTATACTAAACAGTATTGTAGCCTCTTAATTACTAGGGAGAAAATGAGCTTTTGGAGTGGGGAGGATGACACATTCTGGGGTTCCCCAAGGAAAGTTTCCACATTAATTTAATGGTTACTTTTTAAAAATACTAAGCATTATGAGGTTTTTTTCATAGGATTAAACAGTGATGCAATCCTGGCTTTTATTCTCGATGACATTTTATTGACCCCCACCCCAACCAATGGGTCTTTGTCAATTTCAAGGTGTTTTTAAATTTCCTCATATTTTATTAGGTAAAATATAATAGACATATCTATTATTTTGAGATTATTGATAGCAAAACATTGCATTTACGGAAACCCTTTAATTGTCCATTTATAAAATAAGAACTAACAGTCTATATAGAGTTTGCTACATGTGCCAGGCATTGTTCTAAATTATTTTCATGTATTATCTTTCTTAGTCTCTCAACAAATATATGAGATGGGTACAATTATTACAGTCATCTTATGTATGAGGAAACTGAGGCACCAAGTGATCTTGTCCAAATTAAAAAATCTAGTAAATGGTACTGCCCTATTTGAATCCAGGTGGTCTGACACTGTAGCTCACAGTGTAAGTAAGAATAGCAACGTGGTTATAATTCAAAGCCTCTAGGCCAAATTGTTGCCATATGAAATAAATGGGGAATCCTTAGAATTCAGTTCATTCCTTTATTACTTCTAGAGTTATGATTCTGCTCTTTAACTTGTATGTGCTGCCATATTGGGTAGACAATTTATGTGTGAAATGGGCTCATTGGTAGTATAAGGAGAAATTCATGTCTCAGGGATCTTAGAATTAACCACTGGATCCTCACATGAAGAGCACCATTTAAAATGTTCAGCTGGTATTGCTAATGGATTTGATTCTTTAATAATCTCTTTAGATCTATCAGGGTTTTCGATGATATCTTTAAATTTAAGATCATTCATTTTCCCCAGCATTTCCCTTGCTCATGAATCTTCTACCATTTCTTTCGTATTTCAGTTTTCTGAAAAATTGGCTCAGATTAAACTTATTAAATGCTTCTGAACTCCTCCTACATTGAAGACAAAGGTCAGAAATCAAAGTATCAACATAAAGGTAGTATTATGCCTAAGACACTTATAAGTGTCTATAAAAGAATTTTTTCTTTTATACACCAGAGAGGGCTTAAGCTATTTTTTTCTTCTCTGTATTTCTAAGATCTATTGGCTAACATGTGCAATATATTATGTAATATTAGTCTGTTTTCCATTGCTTTAACAAACCTAAAGTTGGATATTTTATGAATAAATAAGTCTATTTAGTTTATGATTTGCAAGATTCAAGAGCATGGCTCCAAATCTTGTGAAGCTCTCCCTGCTTGCATCACATCATAACACTTGGAATCATGGCAGGAATATGTGTGAAGGGGTGAGATTACATGGCAAGACAGGAAGCCAGAGAGACTGGGGAGGAGTCAGTCTTTTTTGTTTTTATTTTTCCTGCTGTATTGGGGGACTAAGCCTAGGGGGACCCTACTACTGAGTACATTCCCCAGCCCTTTTTCAAATTTCATTTTGAGACAGGGTCTCACTAAGTTACCCAAAGTGATCAAACTTGCAATCCTCCTGTCTCAGCCTCCCACATAACTGGGATTACAGCTGTGTACCACCATGCCTGGCTCAGTCTTATGTCCTTATAACAACCCTCTCTTGAGAACTAAACAGGTAACCAACATTAGTTACTTCCAAGACACCTCTCCAATAATCTAAAAACCACCCACCAGACCCTACCACCTCTTAACATTGCCACTGAGGACCACAGGGGAACAAACTCAAACCATATACAAACCATAGCAGTACACAAAACAATTCAGTGATGAAAAAGCACCTATTGGCTTAGAAAGCAGGCATTTCCTATTATTTTCTTCATACTTATTTGCTATATGAACCTGGGTAATATATTTCTTTAGCTTTATTGGGTCTATTTTTATCTGCAAAACAGTATGGCTGTCCTTCAATATCTTGAAAACTTGAAATAATTACTAAGAAGAACTATTACTAAGGAGAACTAAGCAATATTGTCACTAAGTGGTACTTTATCATCTACTTGCCATATGTCAGGTTTAAATTTTAAGGAAACAAATTCTAAATGGAGAAAATATCAGGAAAGTGGGCTATATTAGGCAATTTTGCTGCTGGGCCATAGAGGCTACACCCTTCAGGCCACTCTGCCATATCATCTGTCTGTCTGTGAAACTGTAGAGGATCGAGGACTCGAGGCAATCATCAAAATATCCTTATGACGTGTTTCACTGACTGTAAGATGCCAAGAAAGGAATGCAGAGGCCTGCACAGCTATCAAATTGTGGCTCTATTATCCTTTTCCTGAGGACGACTTGCCTGATCCCTAGACTACCTGTCCTCACAGCCACACATTACTCTTCCTCAATCTCAGTTGCAAGCACAGCTGTAATTAGACATAACTGTATTTGTATGGTTGTTTGATATGTGCCTGAATCCTCCCAGGACAGGTTCTGTGGGGTCAGGGACAGTGCCTTTACTCACTATTGACCCCTGGAGTCCAGCACAGTGGTTCTAAACTGGGCAGTATTGCCCCTAGCAGGTGTACTGGGAAATTGTAGAGGTGATTGGAAGGATTCTCCTGGCATTCAATGGGAGTGGTCAGGGATGCTGGATGTCTTGCACCGTGCAGGACATGGCTACTTAATGCAGAAGTGCTCTGTGTCAAGGAGTTTGACGTTTCTGCATATTTTATCTGAAAGCTCAGTAGGCTTATCTATAACATTGTCATTATTGATAGTGAAACACTGCATTTACTAAATCTTCAATGGGAGTTCATAACCTACTTGAATCAAATGTATGAAATATGATATGTCAACAGCTATGTAATGTTTTGAACAACTAATAATAAAAGTTTTAAAAAATTCTGTTTACAGAATAATAGCAGCTAACAGTCGATAGAGTTTGCCTGTATGACAGGCCCTATTTTGAGTCCTACCTGACTAAACTTTCTAGAATATAAATTTAAGTGTTTTATTACAATAGTTATTATTATTTTGTTACAAGAAGTTTCATGAAGGGCTCAGGACTTGAGGAGAAAGTAGGTACTGAGAGGAAAGGCAAAATGTAATCCAGAAATTGTTTCCAAATTATTGACTAATTTTTTTCATTGTGGGAATTCTATCCTCTTTTTTTTTCTCAAATTATTATACAGTAATATTGGCACAGCCAGGAGGTAAGGTAATGATTTTAAATTGATTCTTTATTATTGTTGACAATACATGGTAGGCATCTCACAGGGTCCCATGAAATAGACGCTGATTTTATCAATCACAAGAAAACATCCTTTGAGGTACTTTTGAAGACTTGGCAATTTCGGTGTGGTTTGTGGATACTATTTATCTTCTCACTTGTGGGCTTATCATATTTTCCCTCCATGGTGAAATCTACTTATCTTGGCATATTATCTCTGCCCTAATTAAGATATGCCCTTCCTTTTATTATTTGTCAGTATATCTGATTGTTTGCCATTATTTGTTTTTTATTAGTGTCTATCTGATACATATGCATTGTTATTTTCCTACATGTGCTCGTGTTTGTGTGTGTGTGTGTGTGTGTGACAGAGGGAGGGAGGGAAATGGCTTATGACCTATTTTAAATTTAAACACATTCATATTAATTATAGGCATCTGCCTACTTCACTGTGGTTTCTAAATGTCTATCTAAGCATTTATATTTTGCAATACATATTATTTTAAGTGATTGGTCTCTTATTTCTTCTAACTTTACATTAAAATTAGGGCACTGTATTTACTTTATTTTAATAATGAATGAATAAGTTGTATTATCTGTGAATTTCGTTTTAGACTAATAAAAGGGAACCTTACAATTATTTATCTTGAAAAGCCTTAATTCCAGTGAGGTGAAGAACCAGAGGCCAAAGACAAAATCTGATATAGTCAGTGTTCGATAAACATTTGTCTGATGGAATTTGATGAAGAACGCATAAATTAAAGCCCAAGTCCTCATCAATGGCTAAAAAAGACTACATTATTTCTAAAGCAAAAGGAGGAAGCAAGTATGTCTCACTCACAGATAAGTTAGAACAAACTACAACAAATGGGAATGTGAAACATTTACCTTTCATACTTCTTTTCAGAACTCTGGTCAAAAATGTTATCAATGTAGTAGGTTTTATTGAGCAATGCCTTATTACCCATTGTTATTAGTACCTGTAGTTAGCAATGTGGCTAGTGGATTATTAATAATTTTGCTATTGTTTTATTAGTCTTGAGTAGCATTTAAGTTATTCTAACTTTTGGGCAATGGTGCACTCCTGTAATCTCAGGGGCTCCAGACAGAAGGATCATAAATTCAGGATGTGACTCAGTGTTTAAGGGCCCCTGGGTTCAATTGTTGGTACCAAAACAAATTAACCAACAAAACAAAAAACCCACAATGTTACACTACTTAATTTTTATAAAGTATTCTGCAAATACGAGGATATAAAAATGGACTCCTGTAGATTTAAAACTATTTTTGTTGGTACATATTAATTATGTAGAATATTTTTGAAATGAAAAAGATTTCATTTTAAAACTTTTTAAAAAACATGGCTAATATAAAGTTTTCTGATTAAAATGCAGCTAATTGCCATATTGAAATTACTAAGTTCCTCATTCCTTCAACAGTCAAGTTAGCCAAGATATCCTGATGAGACAGATATAATAATACAAGGTGTTATTTGAGAAAGAAATATGGAAAAACTTTCAAATTTAATTTTCATCATGTTGAATTTTAACAGTATAACTTCAATTTTTCCCAAACCTTTGTATGGTTATATTTATTAAACATGGTCTGCTGCATTTTGCAACTCTATACGAACTCTTTGACATTTAATTATTCTTAAAATTTCTTTAAATTACCTTCTAGCTGTTATGAATTATTTTTCTTTGAGTACTGGATTCTCAGGTCTTAGAAAGACTTATTTACATTCTGCTTCCATTGTCTTCAGGCATATTCTATTAACTGGAATTAATGACCAATTCTAAAATGTATCAGTCACTAGAATAATTTTTATATAAAATTTTAAAAAGTCTAATGGCTCAGGTGAGCATGCCAAATGTAATTCTTTTATTACAAAAATTAGCTGGGTATGGTGGCATATACCTGAATCCCAGCAGCTGGGGAGGCTAGGCAGGAGGATCACAAATTCAAAGCCAACCTCAACAACTTAGTGAGGTGCTAAGCAACTCAGCAAGACACTGTCTCTAAATAAAATAAATTTTAAAAGGACTGGGGATGTTGCTTAGTGGTTAAGCACCCCTGGGTTCATTCCCTGGTTTTAAAAAATGTATATAATGTAATTGTATTATATGATCAAAATTTTAAAAGCAGTATTTTATTTGTTTTGGACTCAGTTTTAGAAGAACAGATAAAATTCTATTAAGCCAAGAGTGTTGGATCAGACCTACTCTACAATATCATCTGTATTTCTTGAGGGTTCATGGAGTAAATTTTCAACTTTTTAAGTGGCAAGTAGACTGCACCTGAAATATCAGTTGCAAGGTGTGGAAAAATAATAAATCTGAACATTAATAACTCAATGCCATGGAAACTTTAATTTTTTGTGTGTGCAATTAAGGTACTTTACATATAATATCCTAATGGCTACACCTTTGTGCCCTGTAACTCTTCTTAGCACCTTGTAACCTTCTGACACAGCCAGGTTTTCTTTCTAGAAACCAAGAATCAGGTCCTCTTTAAATAGTTTTACCCAATATTTCAAACATAGCAACGTACCAGAAGTGTAACATCAAGAGAAAAATATCTGTCATGATTTAAAAATATTTTGACTCCATTATTTTAATTTCCCAAATGAAGGACATCATAACTGTTGTTTCTATTTCTTTGGAACAAAGCATCTAACCTCTTGAAATGATGGAGAGATTCCAGAAACCATGGTGTTTGAACTAGGAAGGTAATTGTTGTGTCCAGCCTACCACAACATGGTCCACCAATATCTGGAATGCATAAAGAACTGCTGGCTCAACAGTGGTGTCTGTAGCCAACTTTTATGGTAGTGCCATCCATGTGTGAGTCTAGTTGTGGATACAGACTCTCCTATGGAAGGAGTATCGGGGAAGCCTCTCTGCCCTTGAGTGTGTGCTCAGAGACACTTGAAGGATTAGCCTAGAGACAGAGCTCCATTTGTTTATTGTACTTGTATACATGTGAGGGTCTTTCCATTCCCAGAGTCCCAGTTAGCTGCTTTAAATATTTGTGGTGTGCTCTGCAGTAGCCCACACATTTCCTTCACACGTGATGAGGACAGTGGTTGTGATGTACCCCTGCTTTTTCCTGCACTAACATCACAAGGGATAGTACAGTTCATGGGAAAATGGGTATGAAGGAGCCACGGGTGTCTTTTGTGAGTTACTATGCCAGATTATAGTCAAATCTATTTTCACACAGTGGAGGGGAACTGTATTTCTTGGTAAGAACAGGAATAACTAGAACCCTAATGTCTTCTGATAGATCATAAGATATATAACTGGGGCTGGGATGGTAGCTTTGCCTAGCACACATGAGGCACTGGGTTCTATCCTCAGCACCACATAAAAATAAATAAATAAATAAAAAAAATAAAGGTGTTGTGTCCATCTACAACCAAAAAAAAATTTAAAAAGATATATAATTAATGAATAATTTAGATTTAGTATTCTAGCCTCTTATGATTATGAATTAATGAGGTAATGTATGCACATTGGTTCATACTTAGTACAGTGTTTTCAACATATTAACTACTCTTTAGAGTTGTATTTTCATTTAGTAGTCAATTCATTAGAAATAATCAAAACTGTGGTGAGAAGGTACAGCAACTCAGACAACAGTGTAAATTGCATAGGGTATTTTCTAATTTCTAGATAATGTACTTTAATTGCAATTTAACCTAATTGGAAGGATTTAGCAAAGAATGCTTGTTTTTAAAATATTCACCAATCATCATTAATTTTTAGATTCAGACTTCTATGATGATCTCTTTGTGGTTTTCCATGATTCCAGCTATTGCTTTCTACATGTGGATCTCAATTCAGAAACCAAATGACTGTGAAGGATGAATGGTGGCCATCATGCTCAGGACTCTTAGTCTTTTCATCCTATGAACTTTCCTGGGCCAGAAGAGATGCCCTATATTATCCTTATTTTCCTTTGGGTTGAAGAATCAGTCTTCATTTTTTTTCCCTGAAGCTTCCCCAGTATCAGGGGGAGAGAAACTATGTGTCCCCATGGGATCGCTTGTATTGAAAAGCCAGCAGCAGCTTGACATTTCTTTCAAATTGAATGTTCTGTGGTCAAATAGTGCATTAATTTTGCATTCCATGCTGTAACAGTCCCAGACTTATTTTAGTATGCAAGAGGTGTTTCAATTTAGATACCACTAAGTAAAACAGATTCTCCTGGGCTCCTCTGTTTGCAAAGAACAGAATTAAAATAATCTTAAGAATGCCCTGTAAGGAGATACTTTGCATACACACAACATAATGAATGTTTTGCTTAATACATCTTGGAGGAAATGCTATACAGGACAGAGATGTTAGGAGGAGGAGATCTGGTGTAACCTGGCAAGTTAGTGTTTGTGACAAAAGCGAGAGGGAGGTTACTAGATAGTTGGGGGAATTTTCTGTACATAAAATGCGGAAAAGTCACCAGTAAAAAGAAATGCTAAGCTGGGGACTGTTAACCAACTGAACACTGCCTAGAAGTCTTTTCTTGTTCTGGGGGCTTAGTTGGGGGATCCAAAGAAAAGAGACAGTATGGGATTCCTTGAAACAGAACAGAAAGGTGACCCCTATTCCTCCTCCTTAAAAGAAAACAAAATTCTATATAAATATTTCAATGTAAGCTGCTCATAAGCTCTTTATCACCTTTTCAGCTTTGCTTACTTTATTAGTTCATAGTTTAGCTTCTGAACTTTCTGCTTGTTTGTTTGTTTTCTGCCTGGAGTGCAGTGACATGTGTTATCTCCGGAGTTATCATCAGAAGATGATGTAGTTGTGTTCTTGTGCACTGGTACAAACTGTTTTGTCCATTGGTCATTGTTTTCCAGAGAGACTGACTTTACCAGAAACTGGCACAGTCTGGCATTTAGGCTTGGATGCCACCTCTTAGAACTGATGGCATTTTGACTGATTAAAATGCATTTTCTAACCTGTTGTAGGAAAAGGGATGTGAGAATGTTAATAGTATCAAGCTTGATATTTTTGTATGTTTTGCTGCTGTCTTACAGTCAGGGAAGATGCCAATTTTGCTTCTAAAATGCTTGAGTAAAATAAGTGAAAAGGGAACACTTGTAAGTAATTCTCCAAAATGAACATGGATAATCTCATTATTAACATAGCTTGTTTTTAAAGGAATCTTTCCACTTGTAAAATCAGCAGCAATAGACATATTTCTGTAGAACAGACTCTTGTAGATAGATTTAAAACAGATTTTGTCAAATCTATACTAAAATACACACAGTTCCAAAATATTTATTATTGTAGCAGAAAATGTTAACTGTTTTCCACATCACCTTATAGAACAGTTACCTGTTATAATTTAAATTGTAAATGACTTACCATACTTTATTTAATCTTAGAACTGTTGAGGAAGGTCTGGAAATATTTTCCTCATTTTTACAGAAGAGAGAGTGGCCCAGGTTGAAAATGGTGGAATATACCCAACTTACACCCCTGCCAGCACATTCTTGCTGCACCCTGTCTTCCTGACCTCAGATCTCATCTCTAAGTTCTTCCAGGCTGTCATGTGGGCAATGACTTTTTTCTGTCTATGTTGATGCTATGGGTAACAATAAATAGGTGGCTTTACTGTGCTCTGAAGAGGGTGCATGCTTTGCCTTTAAAAGATGCCATAACATGAAGTGGTGCAGACCACAGACCCTTAAGCAACCCAGCTCTACAATGTAGCAGCTGTATGACTTCAGGAAAGGTGATCACTCTGAACCATCAGTAACTTGAGACTAAGAAAAGTACCGACCTTATAGATGTTGTGACAATTCAACAAATGAATGCAGGTAAAGCACAAAGAAGAGTTTCTGCACAGAGTAAGCAATTTATATGTATTATTATCACTTAAGAATTGCATTTTCCTAGGTGGATGTGACTTCACTTTCCAGTGTCCATAAGGGACTCGTTCATTATCCATATTCTTAGCAAGAAACTCCTGAAACTCTGCTGGTTTTGTGAATATTTCAGAAAATACATCTCTCCCTGATGGTCCTCAGTCTGTCGTCTTTAGATTATCCACCTGGTGTGTGGAAAGAACCCTGAACTTGGAGACCAAAGACCTGAACTTTAGTCCATCTCAGTCATCAGCCAGCTGTGACCTTGAGCCAATCATTTAACATCCCCAGGCTCAGCTTAATTTCCCTTAATGAGAAGGCTAAATTGTATCCTCCAGGGATACAATTTTAATTCTAAAATCCTATTCCATGAATGGGAAGTTCATTTAACACAAACCTTAGGCAAAGCCCAGTTACCCATCCCATATTGCTAAAGGCTATTAGAAGAGTTTAGCTGTCATTGCATAGGATAGATTTGCCATGTGCCTATATAGATTTTTGGGGAATTAAATATTCCAAGGCATATCTAATCCCACATTTCCTCATGCAATTTAAGGAAAAAGTATTCATCCAATTAAAGAGGCATAGCAATGCATCATGGAGTACTGTGCATATAACAGGTGAATTATCCTTTCTCTGAACCACTGCTTTGTAGAAGAATGCTCCAGCAATCCCATACTGTCCTTCACAATTTCATGGTCACACTTGCAGGCATTGTCGTGAGAATGGAAGGGAGAGAGTGGGAAGCTATTTCATATTCTTTTGTCCACACACTATAGAAATGTGTTCCTACTCCTGCACCTTTCCCCACCCCTTCAGCCCCTGGGCCAGTAACAGTGATTGTATTTTAACAATGAACTGAAATTTAAAAATAAAAATTGTGGGAAAAATATGTTTCTCAGGCACTGATGTAAATGATAGCTAATGTGTCTCTGCAATCTTCTTTTACTTTTTGTTTTGATTGACATGTTGAGCCTCTGGAGAGTCTTTTTCTCCATTAGCCAGATGGGAACATTGTCCTCTGGATGGTGGAAAACACAGAAGGAATGTGGGTAACTAATAATTTATCAGCAGGCAAATTACAAGATAACTCAATATATTAACAACCAGCTCAGCAAGTGTAAGGGTGTGTAATTTACTGTAGTGAAGATGCTCTGCTTTGTAAGCTCTGATATACCGAGGGCTGATTTAATTTTCAGTTGTTTAAGGAAAGACATCTTTCCTTGATTCCTCCTGAGCTTAGGAATTCTAGGTCTGGATGGTAGAAATTGCAGCAATATTCAAAGTCTCAGAACACCATGATGGAAGGATCAACTGTCCTCAATGCATAACGAGGGGGTTCCCCACTATTGGAATCTCAAGGGACTGCCAGCAATCACAGAATCAATTGAGAAGGCTTAGGTTAAGGTCCTGGAATTGAAGTCCTTTAATAAATCAAGCAAAGACCCTTGAGTAGACTCTGGAAAGGAGAGTTTTCAGGTCTGGGTCTATTTCATCATTTAGAAATAGCACTCAGGATATACAGCAATGCCACTCAGGATGAGCCCGGCCCCTAACTATCTTCTTTGGTGTCTATTTCTACCTGTTTGCAGGGACAAGGAGACCTGTTGAAGAATGCCAAGAATGAAGCTATAGAAAACATGAAGCAGATCCAGCTGGCATGCTTGTCTTGTGGACTGAGTAAAGCCCCCAGCAGTAGTGCTGAAGCCAAGGGCAAGCGCAGCCTGGAAGCAATAGAGGAGAAGGACGGTGGCGAGGAGAATGGGAAGCTGTGACCCTGGCAGTACTGACATGCTCACCCGTCCTTCTCAAGGACTCTGGTTTCTCATACTTGTATTCTTGTTTTCTTTATTTACGTTTTTTTTTTTTTAGAAGTTCACAAGGAGATAATCTTCTGTGGAGTATTGGACATAAACAATTTATTTTCACACTGTCAGTATTTTAATGTAGTTAATTTATCTCAGTTGAAACCTTCAGTAACAGTGTTTTAAATTCTGAAGTGTGTATACACACCCATGACCCATATGTGAACACCTTTGGAAAAAGAGGAAGAGGGGTGTGTGTGTGTGTGTGTGTGTGTGTGTGTGTGTGTGTGAGAGAGAGAGAGAGAGAGAGAGAGAGAGAGAGAGAGAGAGAGAGATCCTGTTAAAATGTAAAATTGATTCTGTGTTGCATTATTCATTTAGTAAGTTATTCCTCTATCATTATCATCATTTTGGGACAAATATGTTCATCTGAAATTCTAACAAGCACTTACTGTAACCTGATGCTGTGTTTAATTTTACTTCTCTGCTCTTGTCATTTAATTTAGAGATATTAGCATAGTCTATTATTGAAGAAAACCAAATTTATCAAAGCATAGATGTTTTGAGAGATTAAATATAGATTAAAAAAAATCCTAGGAATCATAGTCAAAATAAAAGTAAATGAAAGATTAAGCAAATGTTCAAAATTTCTGGAAAGATCAGGAAAGTCATTTCTTTAGTTAGCAAACTCTTTAAAATATTTATTAAATAAAATCAATTTTTAGGAAGTTTTCTTTGTAGTTGTTTAATAAATTATACAGTTTCAGTGGGAAACCTGGTCATAAGTGAATTTGCACCCACCCGTGTGGTACTCTTAAATACACTGAAGGCTCTAGTAATAGGATTTTGATGTGTTATTAACATTCAGTTAAGAATTTCAAGATTTTAGGAAGGACTCGCTTCCAAACTGGCCATCTAACATTCATTTTCTATAACAGACATGGCAGCTAAGAAGTTTTAGCTTTGATGGGATTTAACATAGGTACTAAATTTAAATTTGAAGACATCATCTACCAATACCATATTACCACATTGAGCTGATATCAATTCTGTGTCAGAATCTTTATGATTTAAGAACTGATTCCAAAGCACCTATAATACAATTTTAACACATACAAAAATGAGAAAAAGCAAAGAACTAATTAGAGTACATTTATCATTCCATCTGCATCATTTTTACCCTAATGTCTTTATAAAGTACTTGAGTGTAATGTTCATTACCTCCGACAGAACTAAATGTTCTATGGTTATGAAAGAATATATTTATTTAAAACATTGCTTTTATTTTGAAAAGCTTCTTAATTAATTTGATTAACAAATATGCTAATTGGGGGGAATCTAGAGAAGATAATTGTTGAAATTTTGCAAATGTAAACATCTTCTATAGCTATTGTGTTATTTCTGACTTCTTCTTAACACTATTATGTTCACATTGCACATTACTGAGACAGTAAAGATATGAAAAAAAAGCCCTTTTCTTGTTCCTTGTTCTCTTTTGCTGTAAATTAATTGAAAAAGGAAAGATGATGAAAATGGCTTATTATATGAAAATATCTCAAGGGATATGCTATTTCTGTGACCAGATATCATAAAATTATTCTGTGAGTTTAAAACTGGGCACTTGGGAAAGGGATGACTAAATTCAATTGAAGATAAATTTCTTCACATTCCATTTTACTAACTTTCCAGTAGAAGGAATAAAAAATGTAGGTATCTGAGTCCCTTATGAAAAGAGATAAAATACACAGAAACAAAACCCACCTTCCATCAGTTAGTTAGTTGCAGACTTCTTCACCTCTGTGAATTCCACTTGACTGATCCATGCCTCTACTGGTGATATGAATGGGTAGGGAAAGACAAAGCCTCAAAAACTCTCAATATTTATACATTTATTTACTTTGGGATCAAATCCAATCTTTAGAAGTAGCTTCCCTACTTTATTCCTTTTGAACTAGAACTCCAGTCACCCTTAGGATCTCCTTAAATATTCCTGAAAACACAATATGTACTCTCCCTCATCTGGCACTACTTCTAGCCATGGGCTGTACCCATTCTATTCCATTAAATCTTGCTGCAAAATAGGAAGTGAAATGTGGAGCAGAAAGGAGCTTTAGAATCTGGAGAGAGGAGCTGAGGGTCTGGTCTATACAGAGAAAAGTTAAAAGAAAAACAAAGCCTTTTGCTTACCATGCTTCTACCACATTATTACATTCAAGTGTTTGTCTCCTTTCTAGATTTGAACTGTTGAGGATTAAGTGCCCTTCTGTCCACTTATCTTTGGGTGATGCTAGTAAAGTTGTGAGTTATATATCAATTCTGTCTTTATGTAGTCATTCTTTTACATGGCCAAGGGGATTTCAGGCAGAGATGGTAAGTATTATCATGGACATTTTACAGGCGAGAAAGCCCGAAGCCAATGAGATAGTAAATGAAAGAAATTATTTTAAACTTAAGCCTGTCTGATATCATGTATAAGAGTATTTATTTGGTGATTTTTATTTTAAATTTATTCTCCAAATTTTAGACTTATACTATTAACTCCAATATAATCACAAAACAAAGATGTGTTTGTGTGTGTGTGTACATACACACTCTGAAAATATTAGTGACCAGAATAAAAGCAAAAATGAGAAACAGACATATATAAAAAGAAAAAATTACTCATTATTAATATTTTGATTTATATCCCTTCAGATGCTGTTTTAGAGTTTAAATTTGTTCTCTTTTTTTTTTAAAAAAAAAACAACTCTTTTTTATACACACACACATTGGAGCTCCTACATTCATTGAACTGAATGTAGCCCATAAATGATGTATTTTATTTGATCATTGAATCTTTTTCAAAAATTTTTAATCAATAGACAACTTCTGAAAATCAAGAAATTTTCTCTGAGATTCAATTTCTTGTTTCTTTTAAAATATTGGCTATTTTGATAACCTGAGACACTCTCCCTTCCCCTGACATCACATGTACTCCTCTTGCTTGACATCAATTAATTGGAGCTGCCTCTCCAACAGGGGCACATGCTGTCCAGTTTGCTAAAGTGACTCTTCACTGGCCATTTACATCTGGACCCAATGGATATATTAGGTTGTGATCCTGGATCCAAATCATCATTTATAATAATTGTGCTTAGTCTTATTATGTGATTTCCATAAAATACTTAGTAAATCCCCTATTGCTAGACTTTCTCTCCCAATTTCATATTATATGAATACTGCAGCAATAAAATCCATTTTTATAAAGTGTTTACGTTATTCTTTAGGATGAATTTTTAGATGTGGAATCATTGGAACAATGGACACTAGAATTTTAGGGATTTTGAGAAATATTGTCAAATAGTCTCTGGAAAACTCACCCAACTTAAATTCCTACCAAGAATTTATAAGAGTGCTCAAATCTTTACTAATAATGGATTTAATTTTTAAAATTTTCATCTTTGCCAATCAACTAATTTTTTAAAAACAATCTTAGTTTCCTTGATCTTTAACCTCTGGTAAGTTTTGATATATTAATATGTTATTAAATGTAAATCATCAGAATTAACTTTTGTTCTCCAGAGGTCACAATCATGAAAGTGAAATGACACAGAATATGTTTCTAAATTATATGTTGGATATGAGACAAGGATCCATAATATATAAAAAATGATTACAATTCAATAAAAAGACAACCCACTTTTTAAAAATGGACAAAAGATCTGAATAGGTTTTTCTTCATAGAAGACATGCAAATGAGAAATGAGCATATGGAAAGATGCTCAACATCTTTAAACAAAAATCAAAACTACAATGAGATATGACTTCATAAGGTTAATAAGAACTGTTAGGATGTGAAGAAATTGAAGTCATTCTATACTGTCACTGGGAATGTAAAACTGTGCAGCTAGTCTGGAAAACACCTTGGCATTTCCTCAAAAGTTTAAACATAGAGTTGCCCTATGACCTAACAATTCTACTCCTGGATTTATACCAAAAAGAAATGAAAATACATGTCCACACAAAATTTTGTATAATGTTCTAGCAACATTATTCATAATAGTCAAAATATCCATCGACTGATGAAAAAAGATACACAAAAATTGAATATACATACAATAGATTATTCAACAATAAAAATAAACGAAGTACTGAGTCATGCCACAGCATGAATGAACGTTGGAAGCGTCACGCTTAGTGAAGGAAGCCAGGCACAGAGGCCACATAATGAATGTATAAAACCAGAACAGGCAAATCCATAGACAGAAAGTAGACTAATGTTTGCCAGGGACTGGTGAAACTGAAGTTTTTAGACGAAACCTGATTCTTTGCTTCTGCTGCCAGATAAGACGAGATTCTCCACAGGTGCTGGTTGTGGGCCTCTGCAGCAAAAAAATATTGCAGCTCTTAATGGTGGGCTATGCTTCCCGTATTACAGCAGTCCTCAGCAGCTCACAGTTGATGTCTTCTTCTTTCTGGGTTCTTATCTTGGGAATTAGAAGAATGAAATCCACAGACAAGATGAGTGAGCTTAGAGTAGGATTATTCACATATGCACAGAAAGAGAACTCCCACAGAGCAAGAGGGGACCCAGGAGAGGTTGCTGTCTGAATCTGCTATTCTAGGGATTTCTATATCACTTGGGTCCATGCTATTGGTCCAAACACATGCTAATTAGGGTTTGGAAAAGTACTAATGCTATTGGTTAGCCCTGAATCCCACTCAGGTTTGCCTTCCTTCCATTTTCTCCTTGCTTCTTAGGAAGCTGGAGGTTGAAGTCAGTGAATCGCAGTGTTCTGGAGCAGCAGCGCTATGGTGGGGCAGGCCAGTGCGCCTTGGCTCACCTACAGTGCTGGCCCACCCTGCCTCAGGCCTTTGCTGGCTGCCTGCACCCCAGCTCCCCCTCTCTGCTGCTCTGCTGCCCATCGCTGCAGGGACCAGTAGGCCAGCTGTGCAGCTTGGTGACTGGGGAGTCATCCCTGGGAGGAGGGGGACTGGGTACTGACTGGTAATGGGTGTGGGTTTTCTTTTTGGGGTGATGAAAATATTCTGGAATTAGATGACAATGATAGTTTTACAAATTTGTGAAGGTACTCAAAGCTATCAAATTGTACACCTTAAAATGGTGAATGTTTTGGTTTGTAAATTTTACCACAATAAAAGTATTAAGAAAGGAAACAGATAAAAGAGAGTTTACACAATGAATAGTGCATCAGTGAACAGTGAAATAACTTCAAGAAGTTAATATATGTGAAATTGGAGAGGGGGGAAAGATAATATTTGAAAAAATAATGGCTAAAAATTCTCATTTTTTATAAAAACTATAAACCCACATATCCAAGAGTCTCTAAAAATCCCAAAGACAAGAAGCATGAGGAAAACAAGGTACATCATAGTCTATATTTTCAAAAGGCATGATAATGAGACAATCTTAAAAAAAGTGAAGACATTATGAATAGAAAATCCATTGGCAGAAATAAGAAAGCCAATGGATTTCTTATTATAAACCATGTACTGAGATGACAGTGCAGCAACTTATTTAAAGTACTGAAAGAGAAGCTCTACCTAGAGCTCTACCTATACCCAGTGAAAGTACCTTTCAAAATGAAAATTATCAAAAAAATTTCAAAATCTGAATTCATCACCAGTAAACATGCACCAGGAAACATTAAAGGAAATCCTTCAGGCTGAAGGAAAATGATGCCAGAGGGCTGGTGATCACTATAGGGGCAAATAAATTAAAAAGTGTATTGCTTACATTTCTTAAAAAGGTAATTGACTGTTTAAATAATATAACAAGGAAATGTGGAAAGTTTTAGTAGAATTTTTTTTTAAATGCATGAAGAGTATAGGACCAGGTAGGGAGGAAAAGTTCTGATACCAAGTGTGGAGGAGTATAACATCACGTGAAGGTACACTGTTGTAGGAGACCCCAAGATATTACTATGGAAACAGCAAGCAAAAAGTGATTACTAACAAGTGGATGAGAGAGGTAAAATTGAATCAGAAAAGAATGTATTCCATTAGTTTAAAAATGGGCAGAGAGAGGGAGGGGGAAACAGATGGGAAAACAATAACAAATAGCAACATAATTGTTTTAAAAAACAACAATATCAATAATCATATTAAGTGTAAATTGTATAAATACTACAAATAAAGGCAGAATATTCCAGATTGGATCAAATAAAAAAATAGGGAATATATGACATACAGGAATCACACTCCAAATACAAGGATGCCAAAATAGGTTAAAAGAAAAATGAAAAACAATAAGAAAAGACAAATCAGAACAGCACAAATCCAAAGAAAGCTGGTGGTGATTATTAATATCAGCGAAGTAGATTTAAGGGTGATGAATATTACCAGGGACAAAGAAACATTTCAAAATGACAAAGGGGTCAGTTCATCAAGAAAATGTGATATTTCTAAATATTGATGCAAAGATCAGAACTTCAAACACATGAAGCAAAAACAAAAAATGATAGAATTGCCAGGAGAAATACATAATTATAATCAGAATTTTCAAAATCCCTTTCTCAATAATTGACAAGAAGCCTAGACAGAAAATCATTAAGAACATAGAAGATTTAAATAATATGATCCATCCCCTTGACATAATGGACATTTAGAGAACACACACACAACAACATCAGAATGCATATTATTTTTTCAAGTGCAAATAAAACAGTTACCAAGATAGGTCATATTCTGTTTCATAAAGCAAGTCTCAATATATTTGAAAGGATTAAAGTTTCACAAAGCATGTTCTCTGACCACAAGGGAATTAAGTTAGAGATCAATAATAGGAAGATATTTGGAAAATCTCCAAATATTTGAAGATGAAATAATTCACGTCTAAATAAATTATGAGTTAAAGAAGAAATCAAGAAGGAAATTAATATTTCAAACATAAGTATCAAAATGTCAAGGTTCTTGGGGGTTATGCTAAAGCCATATTTAGCAGAAACATAAAGCATTTAACACATGTAACAGAAGAAAAGAAATTTCTTAAACTAAAGTCTTAGTTTCTGTTTAAGAAACTAGAAAAAATAAAATAAAGAAATTTGAAATAGAATAAAGAACAAAGCAGAAACCAATGAAATAGGAAACAGAAAAACAATAGAGAAAATCAATAAAACCAAAAGTTCATTTGTCAGAAAGATCAAAAAAATAAATGAACATTCAGTCAGATGAACGAAAGAGAGAAGACACAAATTATTAACATTAAGGATGAGAAAGGGACATCAAGAGAGATTTTAAAACTATCAAAGTATAATAAGGGGATATTATGCCTATTCCTTCTACAATTTCAATGAAATGGGCAAATTTACTAGATAAACATGAACAGCCAAATCTGAAAACAATTATAACACGTAAAAGGAACCAGGAACATCCTGTATGTCCAAAAATATAAAGTTTGGGAAGTGCACCCTAATAAAGAGAAACAGAAAGCAAACTAATGGTTGCCTGGGAACAGTGCAGAACAGGGAAGGTAAGATTCCATCCCAAGGGCACGAAGGGAGGTGCTATGATTTTGATATGAGGTGTCCTCCAAAAGCACACAAGTGAGACAATACAAGAATGTTCAGAGGAGGAATGATTGGGTTGTGATAGTCTTAACCCAATCAGTGAGGTAATCCCTGATGGGATTAACTGAGTGGTAACTAGAGGCAGGTGAGGGGTGGCTGGAGGAAGTGGTTAACTGGGGATGTGGCTATGGAGTATATATTTTGAATCTGGAGGGTGGAGTCTCTCTCTCTGCTTTCTGATCTCCATGTGAGTTGTTTCCCTTTGCCACACTTTTCTGCCATGATGCCTTGCCTCATCTGGAGCCCCAAGGAGTGGAGCCAACTGTCCATGGACTGAGACCTCTGAAACCGTAAGCCCTCAAATAAATCTTTCTTTCTCTATAGTTGTGCTGGTCTGGTCTTTAAGTCACAGCAGTGAAAAGGCTGACTAAAACAGGCAGTGATGTTCATGTTCATTAGCTTGGTTTTGATGATAGTTTCTTATGCCATACATGTGTCAAAACAAATTGTGTATTTTACATACAGTTTATATTATAAAATTATTCCACAGTGAAGCTTGCAAGATACATAGTAGTGCTCTTAGTAATAATTTTGAGGCAGCTTTACTTTTTTTCATTTATAAGTAAAACTTTCCCCAGCTTGTATGCTTGAAGTCTCTCTATTTCTTGATGTTCAAGACTTCATCTCTCTGGTTGGTGATGTAACTCAGTGGTACAGCACTTGCCTAACATGCAGACAGGCCCTGAGTTCAAACATATTTTACCTTTAGAGAGTTCAATTTTCTTTTTATCTGGGAAATGGTGAATTTGTAGAGTTAGACTTTTTTTTTCCTTAGCATTTTTGTATTTTTCTAGTGTACTTTTGTGTGTGTTTAGAGACATATTTATTTTTGTTGTAAGTGTTCCAGACTCTTCAGGAACAACAGCATCAGACCCTTTCCCTCACTTTTTCTATAATCATGTTACTTTTCTGCACTTACCTTTGTATCATGGGAGATTTCTTATTCCTTTCATTTATAATAAATACTTAATACATTGCCAATTTTATCTTTAAAAATTTGGTCACTTTTTCCATTTCAAACCATTGTTTTAATTATAGATAGACACAATAACTTCACTTTATTAATTCATCTTTATGTGGTGCTGAGAATGGAACCCAGTGCCCCACATGTGCTAGACAAGTGCTCTACCTGAGCTACATCCCCAGCCCCTCAAACCATTTCTTTTTCTCATCTAATCCTTTGTTTTTCCCTTGTGATCTATACCTTATCACATTTTGAACATTTAACATTTACTATGCTGAATGTTTGTATGCATTCATTCAGTTCTTGAAACAATCATAAAAATTGATCCTTGTTTTATCTATTGTTATATAACAAATCACTCCCAAACCTCAACTCCATTTAGTTTGTTCAAAAATCTGCAATATAAGTAGGTTCCAACAGGGATACTCCACTTGGCACCAGGTGGGATGATTTGAAGGCTAGGGTCTGAAATTTCCTGCAGACTTGTTTCTGCTCATTTGGATGCTGGTTGTTGGCTGAGCCCTTAGCTGGGAGACCTATGAATAGTGTTTGTATATAATGTGGCCTTCCTTACAATATGGTGATCAGGTCTCAAGAATTAGTGTCCCTGGAGAATACAAGCTGGGAAGAAGCTGCATCATCTTTTATGATCTACCTAGCCTAGTAAGAAACACTACATAATTTTTACCACATTATACATATTAAAGCAGCCACAAAGGTACTTTCAGTGTCAAGGAAGAAGGGTGCAATAGACTTTGGCTGTTGATAAGGTGTGATAGCTTTTCTTGAAGAGCACGTGAAACTAGAAACATTGCTGTTGCCACTTTTGAAAATTTTGGTCTTCAACTGATAAATTAAGCAATGTTCTCAAGGTCATATGATAATAACAGAGGTAGAATTTCTTTTTTATAGAAATAAGGTTTTAATTTTTACTGAATATAAAATAGACACTCTCTCAAAGCTTTAAATATTTAGAAGCATGACCTTCTATTAGTGTTGTGATCCTCAGTATTCATATATTATATAGGTTTTATAAATTATAGTTTCTTCCTTTCTTTTACAAAATATTTCCATGACATTCATTCTGATTTTCTTTTCTGATTACTTGTGTAATGTTTTATCCAAATCTGATTTTTAAGAAATAGCATGTGCTTATCCTTATGAGATTACTTTACTTCCACCTTGGATGTTGCTAAAGCTTATTTAAGATTTAAGAGAAGAAGTAAATCTTTAGTCTTAAGCTGCATAGTCTCTTGTTACTTATTTTGTGATCTTATTATTTTATGGGTAAGGAGTTGAGAAGTAGAAAAGTCTCAAGTGTTCCAATTCCTAATAAAGAGACAACTGTGTTAATAAAAGGGAATGACTTTATGTTTTTTAAAATTAATTTCATTCCTACTAAGTGATGTAGTGTTTTGTTTTGCAACATTCTTATGTTTTACGACAGGTTTCATAATCCTCATTTGACCATTGGGTAAACCAAGTCATATTTCTTTGCCTAGTAGGTCCTAGGAGTTACACCTACTGGCTCTGAATTTTGTGGGCTTTTATTTCTCCACATGAATTAATTTTACCAGTATCTTGTCAACAAGATAAAGAAAACCCAAATGGAAAGTCATTCAAAATATGTTCAGGTCACAGTTGGTTTAAGCTTAAAACTCCAGGAAGTTTTAAAGATTCAATGGTAAGGTTTTGGATGCTTTCCTAAGTATTTTTATTACAGTGAACATGTTACTAGCATCTGGGTAGCATTAGGCACAAATGGACTTCTAGGCTCTAAATTATTTCTAAATTCTTTAAATTTCCACAGTCTCTGGGAAAAATATAAATATTATATATATTGGAATATACATGTATATAGAAATATATATTGAAATATACATTTATAACAGGAATACCTATGAATATGAATATATATATACATATGTGTATATATATGTGTGTGTGTGTGTGTGTGTGTGTGTGTATATATATATATCCATATCTATAGAGAGAGAGAGAAGAGAGGGAGAAAGGTAGTTTGACATTTTGTTGTCTAGTGTTTGGTAGATTTGATGCTGCTGTACTGACTTTCTGTGTCTGTATTTAACAATTTTCAAATGTGCCACACAACTATTGTTATCTCTTATGTAAAATTTCTTCATAAAATAAATCATATAAATGTTTAGAGTTTAGAATTACTAGAACAAACAAACATACAATTTCTGGCACATTGTGAAAAGTCCTTTTTATCTTTCTTTTATTTATATAACCACAAATTTCTCCAAAAGGAATTCACAATTACTTGATGAGTAAAACAAAACACTGACATAGGAAAGGATAACAATAGCTTTCAAAATAATTTTGTACAGCACCTCTTATCTCTAAAGAAAATAATGAGACACAGCTGAGGAAAAGAACGTTATTCATATAAAATCTCAAGGGCATTGTAACTGTTCATTGATGAGGAATTTTGCTCAGTAGCTAATATTAATGTCCTATATTCTTAAAGTTCTCTTTATCTGTTTTACTTAGAAGTTGCAGCTTCCACCAGTCAGCACATTCAGTGTAAGTCATTTGACCTTGAAAGCTGAAGAGTACCCATTTTAGTTTCTGCAGTGTCCTTCAGCAGTGTATCCACATTTGAGACACCATGTATTCTGAATTTTATTTCATAAAATACAATCCTGCCAGACATAGCCAGAAAGTATATAAATAATAGCACTTAGATAAGGAGGCCTGCGTAATAGACTAGGTTTGCAATAATTTAATCTCCCTGTCATGATATTTGGGTCAAGTTTCAGTGGTTAGTGCCTTTTAAGGCCTTTATAAAACCTTTTGGCAGAGCAATGGCAAGACACATGGTGAAAGATCCATGAATTTCTTCTCCCTTTTCATGGAAATCTTCTGCTGCTGCCCCTGAGTTGGTTTCTCCACTAATTCACAGCTCCTGCTACCCTTGTGCCCTACTTGTTGGATTTTGACTCCCTTGTGCCATTCTTACCTCTAGATTTTAACTGGTTAATTCTCTTGTTTACTTAGGAACAACAAATTTTTGAGCCTGTTGTATGTACCACATGTCCCACGGTAGACCAAGCTGTGTATGTTTAACAATCACCAAATCAGAAGGTTTTCCTTTCCTTTCTTCCTTTGATCAAAATATCACAGTGGATTTCCTTATAATCCATTAATTTTTCTGTGTCATTGATTCAAATTTAGTTGTAAGGAGGCATTCAACATGACAATTTAAGAAGTTTTTTTAAAGAGAGAGAGAGGAGAGAGAGAGAGGGGGGGGGGAGAGAATTTTTTTTTAATATTTATTTTTTGGCAGACACAACATCTTTGTTTGTATGTGGTGCTGAGGATCAAACCCCGGCCGCACGCATGCCAGGTGATTGCGCTACCACTTGAGCCACATCCCCAGCCCAATTTAAGAAGTTTTAATTCTGTTATTTTAAAAGTCAAATTGTAGGAGAAAATGCTATTAAAATTGGGTTCTATGTTTGCTCATTTGTTAATAGTGTCACATTTTACCAGAACTTTTGGTAGAGAACATTTTGACACCTCTGAGACTTATAATAAATCCCAGAGTAAGAAAATATTCATTCATTAATTCTTTCCACAAACAGTTTCTAAATAATCATGAAAAGTATACTCCACAGATAGAAAAGCTTTATGGATTATGCTCTCATTTTTCAGTCAGTGATGAATAGATTGTGTTCTTTCCTTAAAGTATGTGCAAGGAATCATAATATGGCAATACCTCTTTGTTGCAAGTTACAAAATAATGCTTTTTTTTTTCTTAGATCTTACATACGCCTGTGGTATTCTGCACCATTATCACTAGTAGAAGTTTAAAGTGAAATTATGTAAGAAAGCGTTCATTTCTCAACCCCCTTATCTCTCTCACCACCTGTTCTTTCCCTAATCTTTCCTTCCTACTAAACTTAAGCATTTCATTTCCCCAGAAGCTGAAGTCAAAATTTCAGGAGGTCATCTCCACCCACCCACACACACACATCTCTCTCTCTCACACCCTCACATATATACACTCTCCCATATCCCCTCTATAATCAGCTTCTGTTAACGTCTCCTCCCAAATATATCTACAATCTTCCTACCTCTTTCCATCTCTAACTCTATTACCTAACATCCCCCATTAGCTTGCCAAGATTACTAAAATAACTTCCAACTAAATATGTTCTTTTCCTATTTTTTCCATAGTAGTCAAAATGAATGAAAAATATATATGTATATAAATGTATATCTCTGTCTACTTATATATGTGTGTATAATATTGTATCATGTTTCTACTTAAAATCATCAAACAGCCTCTGATTTAACTTAAAATCAAAATTCCGAGACAGGACCCTTATGAAGCACAATTCCTGGTCCCCACTTGGGGTCCATATTTTTTGCTGGCCCCTCTGCCACTCTCAGTCTAACCTCAAACCCACCATGCTTATTTCTGCTTCTGTGCCAGGTCACTTTCCAGTGGCTGGTTTCTTTGTGTCATTCTGACCTCAAATACCATCTTTTCAGAAAGACCTTCCCTGATCAGAGATCTGAACAAAGGTCCCCAAATATTCTCCAGCCCATTACTGTTTTATTTCTTTAGAGTACTGTGTTTATTTTTGGCTTCTTTGTTTAATGTCGGCCTCTTCAACTAAATATAAACTCTGTGAGAGCAGAGACCTCATCTGTCTCATTCTCCACCCTAACCCTGGCTTCTAGCACAGTGCCTGGCACATAGGATATGCCCTAAAATTATGTTTCAATAAGTTTTATAAAGAAACTGACATAACATAATAAATTAGCTACCAGAGATTTCATTGAGAAGATCATATGTATTTGACTTAGGAAAAGCTTTGGCTTTTACTAAAGGATTCATTCTGGGCTTCTTTTATCTCTATTGGAATATTCTTCCAGGTCCAGTAATTCCACATTTTAAAACTGAAATTCTTCCAAACATATCCACTGTTACCAGTGAACTCTACATCTGTTACCAGTGCACTATTATGTTATGATCCAAGTTCAATACAGTAGAATGACTTTTTATAGCAAGGGAAGCTGATAGTTTTTATGTTTATGTAATCAATATAATCTCTTTCTCTTGTTTCTAGACTTGGTTCCTTGGAATAATGGCTCATGTTAATAAATGAATATCCTTTAATCGAGTATATGCATTAGCTCTGAACTTCATGAAAACTTTTGCAAAAGTTTGACTTACTGAAAAATAAAGCTCTCATATAAAGCAAAGAAATGTAATAATTCATAGTAGAGAAAAACATTCACAGCTTTGACCCAAAGAAAAACATTAATACATTAATATTCCAAAAATATTAACTGCATACTTGTTGTGTGCTAGGTACACTGAGAACCTTTCTATGCTAGGTGTTGCATTTCATTGATCTAAGACACCATATATTGTAGGATGCTTTATTTTATGCACAATTTAAAAATTCAATAATAATTTAACTACAAGAAACATTCTTATTAAAAAGAAAAGCAAAATTATGGTTAAAGAGGTCTTTTAAGAATTTACAGGCAAGTAGGGAAAGCAGAGACATTACTAAATAAGGTTACAATTTAATAATGCAACAATAAAAATATATGCAAACTACTGTAGTAGCAGAAGGTGGGAACAATGTACCCTGGTGCACTGGGTATATCAGGGAAGTTTCCTGAATAAGATAATTAGTTTCCAATAGAGAAATAAGAGTTTTCTAGGTAAAAAGATATAGGAACAACCATTGCAAGCTTAATGAGGTCCAAGGTATAAACAAATAGTTGAGTTTTGCAAAATGCAGTGAATGTGGTTTAAGTGAAACAAAGAAAAGTAGGGAGGGTCTGCTCCAGACAGGCAAGGAGGAAAGTGAGGTTCCTGCTTTGATTAAGTGGGATCCCTTTCAGTGGTTGAATGACTTGCAAATTGATTTTCTGCTTATTTAGTGGAAAGCTATCAAATGTCTTTAAGCAGGGTGTGGCATGATCTGATTATGTGATCCATTAATTAATTAGTTAATTCAATAATAATTTTTAAAGCAACCATTGATACCGGTGATGATGAGAATTGATCAGGGCTGAGTTCTGTTTCCCCAGATGTGAAGATTGAATACCTGAGAGTGAGAATCTCTGAGGCAAGCACAGAAAGCAAGTTTTATTTAAAGGATTGAAGAGAGATATATTTCTCTGCAGAGAAGGGAATCTAGAGCTGGTATCCAAATAAATGGAGGTTCCCTGCCCCTTTTATGTAGTTTAGATTTCCTTTGTTCTCATGCCTTCCTTCTCCCCTTATTTTGCCTATGTGACAAGTGACCCAAAAGGTGGACCAAAGGTGAAGTGATCCTGGAAGGGAAAGGATCAGCCTAGGAGGCATTAATTAACAGCCCCTTGTAGGGAGGAATAATTCCTGGGGGCAGATTACCTTGGCAACAGGTGGAGGAGGAGGTGGAAGGGCCCTTGAGGTATTAGCATGTGATTTCCTTTCCCTTCTAACCAGCCCCCATCTCCCCTATAGGACCCAATTATTTATTATCTACAATCTACGCTGACAATCCCCCCACCCCCAGACTTCACTATGACATGACAGACACTGAAATAGGTGGGAAATCCAGTGGTGGGCAAAGTAGAGTTATTCCTTGTTCAGCTGATACTACTAGGGGAGGAAGACAAATAGTTGAATAGAACAATTATAAATTTTCTTAATAAAATTTATTAATACAAAAAAGAAAGCAATGAAGCACAAAGAGCTGGATCAGATT
Organism: Spermophilus citellus; assembly: GCF_964194105.1. NCBI lineage: Eukaryota > Metazoa > Chordata > Mammalia > Rodentia > Sciuridae > Spermophilus > Spermophilus citellus. The sequence goes on from NC_138192.1 coordinate 99,293,744, forward strand.
TACTAGGTTCATATACTTGTTCCTCTACTTACTAGAAAATGGGTTTTCATCACCTGCAAAATAGGAATAATAATAATAATAATAATGTATTTCTCATGAGCCTGTTGTAAGATTTTAATGGGGTTATACCTGGCACATATTAAACACTTAATAAACATGAATTCTTATAAGTGCCATACAGGTGGAAGCATAGGATGACAACAAGCTCATAGATATTTCCTAACCTAATTTAGAGGGCGTCTGGGAAGACATCTTACAGGAAGGGTGGCCCAAGTGATGGTGTAAGGTTGAGAAGCAAAGTGCATGGGGTTGTTTCTCAAGAATGTTCCGGGAAGAGAGTGTGGGGTTGGAAGGTTTGTTCATAAAGAGACTACTGATATATAAAGTGTGTAAGTGTGTATATATATATACACACTGATATATACTCAGCTTTTAAAATGGACAAAACTTCTGAATAGATATTTCATCAAAGAGGATTCATATGGCCAATAAGCATGGAGAAAGATCTTTTTCATTGGCCATCAGGAAGACTAAAATCAAAACCACAATGAGAGATCGTTTTACAAAACTTGCATGGCCACTATCACAAAGCAAAAACTAGTGTTGGTAAGGTTGTGGAGAAATTGAAATGCTTATAAGCTACTGGTGGGAATGTAAATAGCAGGTCTGCTTTGGAAAACAGCTTGGCACTTTTTCAAAACATTAAACACAGAGTTACCATGTAGCTTAGCAATTCTATTTGTAGGTATATTCCCAAGAGAAATGAAAACATATGTCCACACAAAATTGTACATGAGTACTCTCAGCAGCAGTATTCATAATAGCCAAAATGTGGACATAATCCTGTGCTGGTTGATTTTATGTCAATTTAACTGGGCTGTAGGATGCTCTGATATTTGGTCATATAGTATTTTCAGTATTTCAGTAGGGATGTTTTTGAATGAGATTAACATTTAAACTGGTTGACTGAGCAAAGAAGATTGTCTTCCATAATGTGTGTGGGTCTCATGCAGTCAGTGGGAAGCCTGACTAGAACAAAAGGCTGACCTTCCATTGAATAAGATTCTTCTTCCTGCTGATGGCCTTTGAACTAGAACAGCAGCTTTTCTCTGGTGGTCTTCAGATCCAAACTGAAACATGAGCTCTTCCTGGTCTTTGGACTAGAACTAAACCAGTAGCTCTCCTGAATCTCCAGCTTGCTGCCTCACCCTTCAGATCATGGGACTTGTCAGTGTGTATAACAGCATGATTATACATGTATATGTGTATACACACCACACCACACACACACACACATACACACACACACACACACATTTCTGTTTCTCTGGAAAATGCTGAATGATACAAGTCCAACTATCCACTAATTGAATGAATAAATAAAATGTGGTATGATTATAGAGTGGAATTAAGTCATCATAAAAAGAAATGAAACACTGATAGATGCTACAACATGGAAGAACTTTGCAAACATTATTCCAGGTGAAAAAATCTGGACACAAAAGACCACATATCATGTGAATTAATTTATATCAAATGACGTGAAGAAGTGAATCCATGGAGACAAAAACATAGATTATGTTTGCTAGGTGCTGGGTGAGGGAAAGAATGAATGATTGCTAATAGGCACTGGGTTTCTCTTTGGAAGAAGAAAATGTTCTAAAATTAGACGATGGTGATAACTGGATATCACTATCATAATCATGTATCATTAATTTGTGAATATACTCAAAACCACTGAAATTATCAATACTTTGTAAGGGTGACCTTTATGGTATGTGGATTAGGCTCAATTTTAAAAATTAAGACTAAATTCCAGCTTTGAACATGTTTAAATGGCGAGGGCAGATCTGGGGAAGAAGGAAAGGATGAAGACATAAGAGCAGATAATGGAGGAATCTAATTACTACCACACAGGACCTGATGCACAGGTAGAGGGCTCAGCTTCAGATTGGATCAGAAACATCCATTTCTTCTGCTGCTAAAGAAGGAAAACATACAAAACAGGTACCAATGCAGGAAGATTTTCTTGTTTGTTGTTAAGAATGTGAGAAAATTTCTTTTAGGTGGTTTCTTCTTTTTCTGTGAATTGGGAGATGAAGGATAGCTTAAGAAGTTGAATTTTGAGGAGAATTAAGGTTGTTTGGATAGCTGCTATGTAGAATGCAGTGAGGATTGAGGAAGGAAGTCTGGTGTAGATGTGTCCTTCTGGACTCAGTGGATAAGTGAGGAGTGTACATATGGGTTGGGGGCGTGCACGGAGATAAGACTACAGAGAGGAACTATTTCAATCTAGACAAGAGATGGCAAGTACTTGGACCTAGGCGATAGCAGTGGACAGAGAATTGTAGGCAGACTTGAGAGACATTATGGGTGATGGAATTTAAAAAAACTAAAAGATTAGCTGTATGCATTATTTCTAGGTTTTAAGCATGAAATACCAAATGGATTGTGATGCCATAAGCCAACACTAGGGTATTGTTGAGGAGCAGGGTTAGGAGAAAGAATACATTTTGTTCAGACATGATGAGCTCCAAGTTCCAGTGGAGAGATCCAAGCAGCTGTTAGATAGTTTACCTGAAGCCTGGGAGAGGTTAATTGCCTTGTGGTCAAGATTAGGTATTATGTGTATTTATAATGGAGTTGAAATCTTGGGAATAGGAGATTATGCTGGAAGAATTAGAATCTAAGAAGAGTTCCAATTAAGTCATTCTAGGTATGAGTGGTGGCTTTCATGCTCTTACCCAGGTTTGTGCAGAACAATAATAGATGGAACTTCTCTGGGGGTGTTTGGGGTTAGGTCATATCAAATATACATATAGTTCATTAAAATGATAATATCTGCAATATTGTAATTATTATAATTATTTTATTTATATTACAATTATTATTTTAATTTATTATAATTAAAGTTATAATATCTACAATCCATAAAGCTCAGAGCAGTTCTTCTTATGGTGAAACTCATGAAAAAACTTAGAGGCATAATGTTAAAATGTGTTTCTGTGAACAGATTTCTATAAACGTTGTCTAGATGATTCGGCTAAGGCTTGACACTTGAATAGAGAATTTAGAGGAAAGAATGGTTAGCTGTGTATCAGATGCTCACTGCAGGCAGCCTCGTCCTTTTGGCCATGGATTCCATGCTGTGGAAAAACAGTTTCATACTTGCTCTGATTCCATTTGCTCTTATGGAGCCTTGCCTCAGGCAGACATGGCCATCTTCAATCCCTGCTCCAGGGCTCCTCTGATGCCTCCCCATTGGTGGGAGTTTGGGCAGTTGAGTGTGCCGCTGAAAATGTGGGGGCGTGAGTTATACAAGTTTAACCAGTGGGAGGTGGAGACTTGTGAATAAATGCTTCCACCTCGAGTTCCTTCAGAAGACAAATTTTGGAGGTACTTTCCATCCTGCTCAGAAAGTCATTGTGAAATTGAATCCTTGTGTCCAGAAATGCAATGTCAATAATTCACCAATGTTCTCAATGTGGTTGTTTTTCCTCTTTCTGCTTGTCCTGGTGGTTTGCTCCAGATCCTAAATAAACTACCTCACACAGGTCTTGTCTACAGGCTGGATTTGGGGGGAACCCAAGATAAGCCAATTGGTATCAGGAATAATTCTAGAAACAGAGCTTTAGGATGGGATTCCGGAACACTCATTCATCAAACAGTAACACCTATTGCTGGTAGTAAGTGGATGGTTCCCGATAATTAGCATCTCCACAAATAAACGCACTGGGGTAGATCAAGGTGAGGTACAAGTGAAGGAGTCTCTAGCACCCTAGTTCTGGCCCTTGAATGGGCTGGTATAGTGGTATAGTGGTGATTTAAAGGATTATAGCCTTGGCTGTGGAAATCTTCAACAAGGAAAATAACAGGCTCAGTTCAGCCAAGAGTAGTGGGGTGAGAGTGAGGTGTAAAATATGAAAGTCCTCCAAGATAGCAGTTGAAGAGATATTTTTCTCATGAAGCCACAGGGCAGGCTGCAGTGAAGAGGCAGGCCTACATGGAAGAGCCAAAATGGAGAGTGTCTGCACATATGTGACAGGTTTGCAAAATGAGGGCCCTGATAAAGAAGACTCAGGATGGGAATGTGTGGACGGATGAGCCCCAAACATTTGAACCTCCAGATGACTCTGAACTTATGGGGTTGGCAGAAGCAGCTTCCTTTCCTTTTCTGGTGGAGAAAGCAACCGTCTCTTCCCTGGAGACCAGTCAAAGACCTGACCTGGGAAAGACGTCTCAAAGATGGTGCTTGTCTTCCTCAAGGCACACCCTCATCTTACTTCATTCCTTTAGACCATTAGCAAGGTAGGGTCTCACTCTGCATTGAAAGTAAGTCCTTGCTCCAGGAGCAAATGGCTTACTCACAGAAACAATTGACTAACGTATACACTGGCGAAACCAGGGGAAAAGATCTTGAAAGCACTGGATCAAAAGGAAGAGAATATAAGACTCAACAGGAAGGTATATGTTCACCTGGGGAAATTCTCCCATAACACAGCTGTGCTGGGGGCAAGGACATCATCTAGGGTGGGATCCTTCATGCACAGAAAAAAATAATGCTTACTGTCCTGGGGGTGCTCAGACTCAGGAAATAAATTCAAGGTCCTGGAAGTTAGAAGAAGATGCAAGACGCAGTTAGGGTCTTAAACATGCTTTCTTTATACAGAGGTGGTAACAGCCTTCAGCTTCAGCTTCACCCGCCAGCCAGTTCCATATTGGCTGTCATTTTGCCCCCATTTTGTTCCCAAGTCTTTTCCATAGGCCCTTTTAATATGCAAGTCAAACAAAGAAAGGGACACTGTCAACAGGTTACATAAGGGGGTACATCCTCACAAGTGAATGTTTATGATATTAAGTATAAACATTGAATCAGAATGTTTCTGGCATTGACTAACCATAACATAGCAGGTTCCCAGCCCTGGCTGGAACACACTAAAAACATAACATAATCCGCCAGAAGTATTGGTGAAGGAGCCTAACTATAGTCATTTTGGGGCCTGCCCCAACACCTACTATTAATGGCTGAAATGCCTGGTCAGGCCACAAGATTCAGGGAGTCCCCTGCTTCCTCTAAACAGGCCAAAGAACTCTATTCATTGCTTCATCATAAAGTTTCACTTGATAAGAGACTTTTATTGCTATTGGAAAAAAACTTAGAGAGGTTCTGCAAGGCCCTTCCCAGACCCAACATACCATAGGACCCTGGCTGCATAAACTCCTCAAGATCAAATCTGACTTCACCTCCTCTGGGAAAATAACAAATTTGGTACTATTATCTGAAAATACACACATGTATACGTAGGATAAGATACTTTACCTGCTTTGGCTTCAATTCAGTCTTTAAATTAGATAATAATTGTACCTAACTCACAAAATTATCGCCTTAAATTATAAGGCATAGTACTTCGTGCAGTACCTCACACATTGTAAGTGTTCAATAGTGTTTATAGAAATCCAAAAATAAATTCCTTTAGCCAGGTTAGATAGAGTAGAGATGACTGGTGTGGTTACATCTATACATACTTAAATAGATTTTAAACTATTCAGGATTTTAAATGTCAAACATAAGTATTTAATATCTTCATTCTAAATAGAACCTGGCAAAATAACAATATATTGTTGATTGTAAGAATTTGCCATTTTTATATGTCAAAATGGTTGAAAATTGGCAATTTCACTTTTTTCAGCCTAATAAAAAATAAATAAAGCAACAACCTTTGGATAATGATGAACCCTCTTTGGTGCAGACTGATGGGGGAAGGTGGCCCATTTCTGCGAGTTTGGAGCAAAACTGTTCCTTGGTGACAACAGTGTCCCTGGGCTGCTAACAGACCAGCTTTATCTTGATTTTTCTGACATAGATTCCATGATAAAGAACAGAGACACAGTGAGTCAGATGACTTCCTGGTTCTGTTTCTGTTGCAGCAAAACCAGTCTGCTAAATCTTTAGGATATTTATTTAAAAGCCAGATGACAAAATATGCATGAAGGTAGGCAACTGAGTGGTTCCACTCAAACCTGCTGGCCCCAAGACTGCATGAGCAGTAAAGCTTATTACTGTGTAACTTGTCTTGGGGTGAGTTTGACATGTAAAAGTAAAAAAAAAAAATCTACTGGGGTCGTAAGTGCAAGTTTTGTTATTTCACACATTATTCTTCTGAATTTAATGGGATTAAAATTTGGCCCATCTATTATTATTTTCTCTAATTTTGCTTTTTTGCAGTTTGTATAACAGCTAAAAAAGTTTTTTATTCAGATAGAAATCTTGTAATGCCTAACTCACATAACTGACTACTTACATATTTTTACCAGAATTTTTTGCCAGGTACTATATGAACATGAGGTTTGTGTCAAAAAGTCATCCTTGCATTTAGCTCATGTGGTCCCAGAAAATGTCATAGAATCTTTGGATTCATTCCCATGGCAACAAGAAACTCTATCACCAAGGACACTGCTAGCTCTTCCCTTTAAGGAGGTCTGCACTATATTTGAGATTCAACGCTATCTTCTTTACTAATATTTATTTTTGGATGCATTGTGATGCACTGTGACTACAGAAATGACATGTGTTACATACGCTTGAGATGGGAAGACAATCATTGCCTCTTCACCAAGGAAACAAAATATGGGTTCTGTAAGGGCGATGCTGCATTATGGGAAGTTTTTACGTGACGAGGCACAGGAATAACTACAAGAATGAGGACAGATAGAAAATAACAAATTAGGTACCATTATCTGAAAATACACACATGTACATAAATATCTACAAAATAAAGACACCATGGTATAATAAACAGTGACTCTGCATACTTAATCATTGATGCAGAAGGATTTATCTTCAGTCATCTTGACTGTAAAATGTGTCATGGGGATGAAGGCCATAATCAGTTGTGTCTTTTCCATCAAGTGTCTCTGCTATTAGGAATATTAGCAAGGGTCACTGTTTGGAGCATGGATGCTTTTCTTTGTTTGAACCCTCATTCTTTTATCACATTTTCTGTGATGTGAAATAAGGGAAACCAATTATGGGCAACATCACAAGATATAATCTATTAAAAGAAGCGTGACTAGTGAAATGGAATCCAATTTCAAAGGTTACACAAAGGAGAATTTTCTAAAAAATTACCAATGCCACTCCACTCCCAGAGGCTAGACTGGGGTGGGAAGCGTAAAAATATCTCCAGGTGATCTCAATGTGCTACCAAAACTGATTAGCTTAATCACCTTAGAGATTACTAGCTTTAATTTTTTTTGTATCGTATCACTCTGACACATGGTCCTACATTTCAGGTTTAGTCAAAGTACATGTGGTCACTCCTAAATATTTTAAGATACCCCATTGTAGGGCAGGTCTAAGATGGCTGTAGTTAGGCTCCTTCACTGAGGCTTCTGATGGGCTGGGTTTAGTATGTAACCAAGGTCATGAACACCCTGATTCAGTGTACATACTCAGGTCATTAGCATTTGCTTATGAACCTGTTGGCAATGTGCCTTCTTTGCCTGGCCTACATAAATAAAAAGTCCTATGGAAGGACTTGGGGGGCAAAATAAGGCTGGAGATGGAGGCTGGGGGCTGTGACTTCCTCTGAATAAAGAATGTCTAATATCCAACTGCACCTCACATGTTACTTCACCTGCTGGGATCTGAAATCTGTTTCCCAGAGTCTGAGCCTCCACCTTACACACACACACACACACACACGCGCGCGCACACACACACACACACACACACACACACACACATATAATTAAACTCTTAGAATAGCTTATCAGTAAGTAAAGTACTGCTACCCCCTGACAGACAAGGGAAGTAGGGTATCATGTAATGCAGTGACTTGATTACATTTGTGGCACACAACCTGATTCTTTTCCATTTTCCACTTTTCCAGATCATCTTCATCCATATCAGTCAAGCGAAGTATATTCCAGAGACCTGGTAGCAGACAAGTTAGGTCAAAGTTATGGAGAAATGTGAAGAGAGGTTTCAGGCATTTTAGGGTGATTATTTCTCTGCATTTTAGTTTCCTAAGGCTACCATAACAAAGTTTCACAAACTGGGTGACTTAAAATAACAAAAATTTATTCTCATGCTGTTCTGAAAGCCAGAACTTCAAGCTTCCCAGCATCCTTTGGCCTTTTGTGCCTTGCAGCTGAAACATTATGCTCTCTGCCTTTGTCTCCACTATCCCTCTTCCTTTCATCTTTTGTTTGCCTTTGTTCCAAATCTCCAATCATTCCCCTTGGAGAGAAATGGATTTAGTTATTGTATTTAGGGTTCACCATGGATCTGGGATAGTTTCATTTCCAGATTCTCAACTAATTATCCTGCAAAGACCCTATTTCCAAATAAAGTCATAGTCTGAGGTTCAGGTGGACATAAATTTTAGGGGAATACTATTCAAGTGATGCTCTACAATTGACATTTGGAGATTCTAGTCATTCCTCAGTAAGAAAACTCATGCTCCTGTGTCTTGTGAGATGTACACAGAATAAGAAGAATGGTGGAAACAGGCAACTGAGAGACAACCCTTATAGGATCCCTGGAGGGCACAGGAATGTCTGAGGAACATTTTTAAGAGAAATTCTGTAGGATTCGGAGGGAGAGCCAGAAGCTCTGGGGTTGTCACTCATGTGACTAGTGTAAGGAGGCTTGCCTTCCCATTTGTGCTAGTTGGCTCAACAGGAATTGATGGTACTTGTTTTTTTTTTTTTTTTTTTTTTTTTTTTTTTGTAGTCCTTTCACAAGATTTGAGGGCTGAAAGGAAAACTCACAGGCTCTGGTCTGGAGAGTTGACTACCTGGAGTGTGAGGTAGGCCTATCTCCTACCAGGAAAGCTGTAAAGGCTTAGTCTTAGTCAACCATTTATAGCTCCTAGTGGAAGAGCTGCTCTGTACATGCAGGTGTTTGCTGAAGATAGTGGAGGTGGAGAAGGTAGAAATGCCTTGGCTATTTGGAAACTGTCTGACATGGGATCAAAAGTCCCCTGAGACTTCTAAACTCAATAAGCCATAAGTTCACCAATTGTCAGTGAAGGTCAGATAATCAACCTAGGTCCAATGACCTTTTTTAGTCTGCAGTTGAAGAGGGGCTGGTGTACATCATAACGCATCCTCTCAAAAGCTCTTGATTATTAAAGTCAAATTTTGCTTACAAAATTTTTTTTGAAAGAAAAAAAATAGAATACAATTTCTTACAGAAAAAATCTTATTCTCGTGTTACCTAAAAGTCAAAGAAATATAGACTATCTATATCTATCAGATTCCCATCAATTTAAAGTCACTGCAGTCAAAGAAATAGCCTAACCTAGCCATGGCTACCACGTTGATGGAGATATTGCTCTTCACCCTGCCATCCTGTCAGCTTTATTTGGCGACCACCCTAGGCTTCCCCTAACTATTCAGTGGTACTTGTTCCATTTGCCTATAATAGTATCCTGTTGGAACATCCTTGTAGAGACAGAGAATAAACCACTTAAGATGATGGTGTCAGTTCAAACAGTAAAGGTTTTTTCCACGAGGGCATTTAATTACCATATCAAGACTCAGAGTTGGTGGTGAATATATTTTCTTCCTAATTAAAATATATTCAGGGAAGGTGACTTTGAAAGGATTTGACCCAGTTCACTTTGGAAGTCTGCTGAGGAAACTCAATAGAATTTTCTGAAAGTTGAATATGCAAGGCTGGGGTGTGTGCTTCACCAGTGTTATTTCTCTTTGCAATCGACTCCCCCGTAATATCTATAGACATGAGGAAATGTTACAGGTATCAGAATTTTTCTCCAGCTTGCACAGCTTCTGAATACAAATAGGGTACCAGTAAGCCGGAGTTCCTGTCTTGCTGTGTCTTGCCCTCACAGTTGACTTAAGATTTACAGACTTACTTGTTGAACACATCACTTGCTATTTCTGCGAATCTTCAGGGAACATCCCTCAGGTTCACAAATACTTTTCTCATTATATTCCATTCTGACTCCTTTCTACAAAATTATTTTTATTTTATTTTTGGGGGGTGCGAGCATCAGGTGACATGGTTATTGGGACAGATTGTTATATGACCAATGTCACAATACCTTGTACAGTAGTGTTTGCTCCAATGTGGTGTGGATTTCCTTCTGAAAATCAAAACTTGGTTTGAGTTGTATAGATTATGGCATAAGTACAACTTTCTTTATCCAGAATTATTTTGGTTAATTTAAGCAATGTGCTATAAGGTGCAAGGTGCATGTATAAATTTCCTAGCCTCAGTAATTTGTTCAGTATGATATTTCCATATTTAAAACATTATCAAAACAAAATTATTTTGCCTTTAAATTTAAAAAGAATCACTACCTTGTAAAAGTTGGTAGTATCTGAAACCAGGTTTAATTTTGTCAAGAGGAAAGTAGGATAGCAAAATTTGAGCCATTGATTTTTGTATCCATACTTCTTAGCTGGCCTCCTAATGTTCCATTAACATTTTTTTTCTTTTATGCTTTTCAGGATTTCTAGAACTGTGATTTTATGTTGTATAATTTATTGTTGCAAAGCCATTTTATTTTGGCTTGATCTTTAGTATGTTTCTCTGGATCAGAGAGTGCCATTGGGGTTGCTCTCCTCTTGTATTTGGAGTCCCAGAGGTTTGGGAAGGCAATTGAGTTCCCAAGATCATCAGCTTGCCTGTGGCAGAGTCACTTTGCAGCCAGGTCTGGCAATTTCCCTGTGTGGCCTTTATTGATGTAAGTAAGCACAAGGGTTCGTTTTCCTATGCACTCGGTATCTTGGAATTCTTTCTACAGGGATGCCTAGGCTCGTGTACGAGGGAGAACACACACTGTCTGAGTTCATGGCTCTTTGGTTTGAAGAAAAGAAACTTATTGTTCAGAACCTGGCACGTGCCAAGTATCAAACAGTTCTGCTCAAAGATGCCTTATAAAGTAGATATCAACACTAGCTTTTACAGATGAATTATAGATTCAAAGAGGTTTAACTCGCTCAAGGTCTCATCCAGGGGATGGGAAAGTGAGAATTTAGATCCAAATCATCTTCTTTCTACTTTATCAGTTGCATCTTCAATGTGTTTAGAGGTAATTGAATGGTAAGGGGAGGCAGGAAAAAGAGTCATGGAAAGAAGATAGTATCCTCAAGATGAGAGGAGGAGATGTAAAGTTCTTGCTGGTATGAACTTTATGTAGTGAAAGTTAAATTCTGGTCTTGCCCCAGGCATTTTTAATGCCTGTAAAAATGCCCCTGGGCATTTTTACTGCTTACATTGTGTGAGAATCCCTGGAAGACTTCTCAACAGTCCAAAAATGTTTCCCCCACCTGCATGCAGGAAATTGTCTCGAAGTATTTTTTATATATCCAAATACTTCTAGAAGGATCACATACACTAGTGTAAATTTGTTTAACTAGAGATGACTGAAGGATAAAAATGGCAGAGCAGGTGTGATGGAGAGGGGTTGGTGAATGGGAGCTGATGGGGGGGAGTGAAGAGGAAATGGCAGAGAGGAAGAGGACCCAATGCTGCTAGGGACTAAGGCCCCATGGGAGGCTGTGGAAGAAACAAATGGATAGGAGAGAAGAGGCCCATTTGTGCCTCTTTTTACTGTGAATTCTGCTATTTACACTTGACCCCTGTCTTCCTATCCATGGAAATTGGTAGAGGTTTTCCTTCAGCATTAAAAGCAAGGCATTTTATTCCATAGACCAGCATTTCAAATATCCTATGAATTCTGATTCACTGTTTTTCTGCCTTCTGCAAATGCTATCACTCAACAGCAAAACATTATCACTGGATGAATAAACTTCCTCTTGGCTGTTCATTTTTGAGAAATACCAATTCATAGTTACTTCTGTTCTTGATACTGGAGCATACTAACTTTTTGCTCTTAGTATTTAGCAAAACCTTATGACTGCAGCCGCGGTTCCCTGAAATTCTCCTGTTAATCGCAGACCTGACAGCCCACGCTCCTCCTGCTGTTTCTGCTGACACCCATTTTAAGTTCCATGCACCATAAATAGGATTTTGAACCCCCTGATGGGTGAGTTGTTATCGTCTTCCAATTTCTCCCTGCATTACACCTATCTGGCTTCCTACACCAGTCAGGCATACCAAAAATTAATGTATAGTTCTCAACTTTCTCTTTCTGAATACAATAGTTTTTTCTTAATAGATTCAGATGTAGTTTTCCTTCTTAGGTAGCTCTGATATTTGCCACCCAACATTAACTCCCATAATGTGACAAAGCTTGGACACCTTGGGCTGTACATTAAAGGCACAAAAGAGAAGTTAATGATCTTGATCTGCTTGTAATTGGGGGACCCAATTTCTTTTCCTATGCTTTGGGTTTCCTGTCTAGGAAACCTAATTGTGGTCAAGAGACCACATTTATATTTTGCATACTGATCTTTATTTTCGCCTGTTGTTGTTCAGTGACAAATTATCATAACTCTCTTAAGTCACCCTGACTCTATACTGGCCAGGTGAGAGGCAGGATAGTATCTAGCTAACAGCCCCTTCAGGCCAGTCTCGGTTACAAAAGGGCCAATCCATAGCCTTTCTTGAGCAGTCCTATCTGTAAGTAGGCAAAGCAGAATAAAGAACCAATCATCTGGATCTAACTTGGTAATATCTGGCAGGAATATTCCAGAGCTTCCCTCCAAACAGACCAAGGCTTTGCTAGGCCTCGGTCACAGTTTGATTATCCCTCTGCCCATTCCTGTATCTGTTCCTTCTCTTTTATAAGTTGATCCCTAAGAAATATCACGAGCCCGATCCAGTTTCAGTATTTGCTTCCAGAGAATCCAAACTGTGACAATGACAGACACTTATTTGAAATAAGTCCGCACTCCTTTGGCTACTTGGAGTCTAAATACAGAAGTGACTATACTTCTCTCTGGACTTCTAAGAAGTTTTGCCTAGGCCAGGTGAGGGGCAAGCACAGCAGGCCCATTCCTGGGGAGGCTGATGTCCTGGCTTTGATGCCCACAGAGGAGTCCTGTGAAGAGACCCCAGTGTCCTTCTAACTAGCCCCACCCCCAAGATGAGAGCGTCTGGGGTTAAACACTGCAGGCTGTCACTCACAGTGTCAGTGGTCAAGCTCTTCATGATGTAGCTCCTTCATCATAGAAGTGAAAGCAGAGCATTGTGGGTAGAATACATGAGCATTGAACTCAGAAAGTCTGGGTTTTGATAGCTTTATTTTATATAATAAACTACACATTTATAGAATTTGATGAAACCATCACCATAATCAAGATAATGATCAAACCCAGCATCCGTAAAATTTCCTCTTGCCTGTTTGTAGTCTTTACCTCTTGTACCTCCCCAGTCAATCCCGCCATCTCCATGCAACAACTGATTTTCACTTTGTCCTTACAGATTATTTGCCATTTTCTGAAACTTGATATAATTGGAAACATTCAATATGTTCTTTTTGTCTGCCTTCTTTCACTCAGCATAATTATTTTGAGAATCACTTAGGTTGTTGTATCAATTATTCATTTCTTTTTGTTGTTGAGTAAAATTCCATTGTACAGATTTACTACAGTTTGTTTATCCCTTCACTCATTGAAGAACCTCTGGGTTGATTCCAGTTATTTCACAATTATGTATAAAGCTATTCTGAATATTTGTGTTCAGGTTTTTTTTGTTTTGTTTTGTTTTGTTGTTGTTGTTATTTGAGAACCTGTATTCATTCCTCTAGCAAACTATTTCTGTAGAGGAATAGATAATACTTTGATCTTTGTTGGGCATTTATTCTCTGTTGTAGTTCAACTTTACTACTGAACTATTAAAAGAGTCACAGACCTTACATAAATGAATAGGTACAAATATGTTCCAATAAACTTCAGTTACAAAATGTGTGACTCTAATTCTACGTTAAATACTTAAAAGTGGAATTGATGGGTCACATGGAAAGCAGACCTTTAACTGTTAAAGCAACTTCCAAACTATTTTCAAGAGCAGCACTACTGTTTTGCAATCTCACTAGGTATGAGAGTTCCAGTTGCTCCTCATGCTCATCAACACTTGGTCTAGGTAGATTTTTGTAATTTGTTGTTGTTTCATTTAGTCATTCTAATAGGTTTAGGGCTTTTAATCTTATAAACAATCCTTTCAGTTGCAAATAGAGACCATTTTGTTTCTTTTCCATGCTTATGATGCTGTCTAGGACTTCCTGTATGATATTGAGTACCAGTGGCTAGAGCTGACATCCTTACCTTGTACTTGATCTCAAAGGAAAAGCATTTAGTCCTTGACCATTAAGAATGATGTCAGCTGCCAGGTGTGGTGGCACATGCCTGTAATCCCAGCAGCTCAGGAGACTGAAGCAAGAGGATCATGAATTCAAAGCCAGCCTCAGCAAAAGTGAGCACTAAGCAACATGGTGAGACTCTGTCTCTAATACAAAATAGGGCTAAGGATGTGGCTCAGTGGCCGAGTGCCCCAGATTTCAATCCCCTGTTCCAAAAAAAAAAAAAAAAAAAAGAATGATGTCAGCTACAGGGTTTTTTTTTTTTTTTGTAGATAAAGAAATTCCCTCTTATTATTAGTTTGTAAGAGTTTATTTTTTGTTAATTATGAATAGAGGTTAATTTTTTTCAATATTCCACCTGAATCCATTCATATCATTTGTGTTTTTTAAAATATGATGGTTTATATTGATTTTGTAACATTGGACTAGGCTTATTCTTCTGAGATCAATCCCACTTGGTTGTGATGTATTGCTCTTTTTATGTAGTATTGGATTTAATTTGCTAATTTTCTGTTGATGATTCTTGCATCTATACTCACATGATATAATGGTTTGTAGTTGTCTTTTTATGCTCATTTCATCTAATTTTGGCAATGCTGCTTTGTAATATAAATTGAAAAGTGATCTTCCTATTTTCTGAAAGAGATAGAATTGGTATATTTTATTTTTTATGTTTTTATTAGTGCATTATAGTTATATGTAATAGTGGGATTCATTTTGACATTTTCATACATGTATATAATATATTTTGCTCTATTTCAATCCCCAGTATTTCCTCTTTGCCCTCCTCCCTCCCTTAACCTCCTTTCTCTACTCTATTGGAGTTACTTCTGCTAATGTTTTTTTAACTGGTGCTTTAAGAAATACATAATGGTGGAACTAATTATTATATATCTATACATGCACATAGCATAGTTTGGTCAATTTCATTCTCCCTTTCTCATTAATCCTCCCTCCCTTTTAATTCTCCCACTCTACTGTTCTCCCTTCTATTTTTAGGGAACCTCCTCCTTCCCCCCACTCTCCCCTCCCCGCCCAATTCCTTTTTTCTCTCTAACTTCTGCATATGAGAGAAAACGTTGAACCACTGACTTTCTGAATCTGGCTTATTTCACTTGGCACAATGTTCTCCAGTTCCATCCATTTACCTGCAAATGACATAATATCATTCTTCTTTACAGCTGAGCAAAACTACTTCATGTATATGTACCACTTATCCATTCATCTATTGACAGACTCATAGACTGGTTTCATAACTTGGCTATTATGAATTGTGTTTCTATAAACATCGGTACACATATATTACTATGGTTATGCTGATTTTAGTTATTTTGGATAAATACCAAGAAGTGGGATGTTGGGTCATATGGTGGGTCCTTGTCTTTTGAAGAATCTATAGCTTTCCAAAGTGGTTGTACCAATTTGCAGGCCCATCAATAATGTATGAGTACTTTCACCCTTTATTGTTTGTATTCTTGATGATTGCCATTCTACTTTTGTTCTTTTAGAATAAATTTTACTGAATATATTTTCGGTTTGCAATATGAGGGATACACAAATATAAAATGGTTACTGGAGTAAATATAATTAACATGTCTATATTTCCATTGGTGAAAAGAGCAGCTAAAATATACTTACTTAACAAAATTCTCTAGTATGATACAATTTTATTGACTACAGTCCTCATGAACATTAGCTCTCTAGACTTTTTTGCCCCACATATCTGCTACTTTGTATCTTTCATTCTACATCTCCACCATTTCCTGTCCATGGTATCTGCTGTTGTATTCTCTATCTCTGTATATTTGACCTTTATTTTTTAGATTATACATTATGATGTATTGTTTACAATGTCTTATAATGTCTTCTGGTGCCATTCATGTAGTGGTCAGTGACAGGGTTCTTCTTTTTAAAGGCTAAATAATGTTCCTTGGTTTGCATATGCATGCACCTGCCTACACACCACTTCTTCCTTGTTCATCTATCTGTTGAGAGACAGTGAACATAGTTTTCCAGATCTTGGGGCCATTATAAATATTATTGCAAAGCATATGGCAATGCAGATATCTTTACAACATGGTGACTCCTCCTCCTTTGGGTATTTACTCAGAAGAGGGATTGTTGGTTCATAAGGTAGTTCTATTTTTTAATCTCCTTAGGAACCTTTGTACAGTATTCCATAAGCGCTCTATTAGTCTACATTCCCAACAGTGTATGCACTAGGGTTCCTTTTTATTCACATCCTCGCCAACAATTTGTTTACTTAATACTCTGTTTATCTTTTTTCAATCTTCTTTATGTTTCATTTTGGATGATTTCTATTGCTATGTATTCAGGTTCACTAGTCTTTTCCCCACAATGTCTAATCTGCTGTTGGAGAGTGTCTTTTCATCTCAGACATCTCTGAAAAGTTCACATTGGGTCTTCTTTATATCTTCCATGCTTCTATTTTATTTGATTTACTGAGATTGATGGAATACAGTTAATAATTACAGTTAGAAAATAAAGCAAATGTAATAATAATAGTGTTTAATGACTTACTTTTATTGTCTACATAATTTTCGGATCACTTTGACTCATTTTCTTCTTATGGACTACACATTTTTCTTCTTTAGCTGCTTGGCAACTTTTGATTGGGTGCTAGACATTGTATGTGGTACCTTGATGGATGTGTTAGTTACCTTTTTGTCATTGTGACCAAATACCTGAACTGAACAACTTCGAAGAGGAAAAGTTTATTTTGGATACACGGTTCTAGAGGTCTTAGTCCATGGTCAGCAGGCTCCATTGTTCGGGGCCTGAGATGAGACAGAAGATCATCATGGAACGGCATGGCAGAGGAAAGCTGATCACATCATGGAAGCCAGGAAGTGGGTTGGGGGAGAGTGAGGAGGGTGGAAAGAGGGGGAGGGGAGGAGATGAAGGGAGAGCAGGAGGAGGAGGGGGAGGAGGAGGAATGAGAGGAGAGGAGAAAGGAGCCAGGGATAAGACATAATCATTAAGGGCACATTCCCAGTGACCTCCTTATCCAGCCATACCCAACCTGCCTACAGTTAACTTCCTGTAATGCATTCAAATTATTAATCCATCAGTTGATTAATCCACTAATGAGGTTACAGCTCTTGTCATGAGCTCTTTGGGAACATTTGAGTTCCAAACCACAATAGTCATACTCCATGTTTCTGCTTTTCTTTAAACATTCTAGAATATTTTATAATACAGTCAAGTTTCTTAGGAACAGATTGGTTGTTTTTGTGCTTTGCCCTTACTTTAAATTAGAGTGTTTGGTAAGGGTTCAACTTTCCCCACTATTTAGGCAAGAGACTTCTTAGTTTTAACCAAAGTCCTGTGATTTAGGAGATTTTCCACTCTGCCCTTCAGAGCAGGCAGTTCTCAATCCTGTGTGATCTTTGGGCACTGTTTCCTCCAATTCTTTTTAGACACTCTTCACACTGACCCCAGCCTAAACCTCTAGTAGGTTCCTCAAATATATGTGGATCAACACTCAGCTGAGTACTTGAGAAAGACCCTCTGCATATCCTTGGCTTCTCTCTGTGTTTAGCTATTGCCTTCCCATTACTTTGCCCTTTAAACTGTGGCTGACTCATGCTTCTTAGATTCCCAACTTTATATCCTCAATTGAAGGAGACCACTGGACTTTACTTGAGTTCCTGCTTCTTGCATCTCAGGCTGGAAACCTCCTGTAGGCAATATGCTGGGGGCATTCTATAACTCATCTCATTTATTTCCCATCCTTCAGACATCACTGTTCTCTGTTGCCTGATGTGCAATGTCATGTGAGCTATGGTTTCACACATTTTTCTTGCTTTTTCAGTTGTTTTATATAAGAGGATAGATCAGTTTTTTTTATCACTTTGTATTGGTCAGAAGTGCAAATTAAAGATCTGGTCTCCATTGTTTTGCTATTTCTCTTCACTTTTTTCAAGTCACAAGTCTTAAATCCTGCCATGTTCTTAGATATGAAATTGGAGGTGTCTAAAAGATCCAACAAGAACAATTTTTGAGGAGGAAAAATTTATTTGGGGGCTCACAGTTTCAGAGATCTCAACCCATAAATAGCTGGCTTCATTCCTCGGGGCTTGAGGTAAGGCAGAACATCATGGCAGAATAATGTGCCAGAGGACATGGCCACCAAGAAGGAGAGAGAGAGAGAGAGACAGACTCCACTCACCAGAGACAAAATATATACCCTGAAGGCATGTCCCCAGTGACTCACCTCTCCAGTCATACCCTATCTGCTTTCAGTTACCACTCAGTTAATATCAAGGATTAATTCACTGATGGGTTAAGACTCTCATAACCCAATAATTTTACCTCTAAACCTCCTTGCATTGTCTCACAGATGAGCTTTTGGGGGACACCTCATATCTAAACCATAACCAAAGGACTTTGTGGAAATAGCTTCTGGTCGTAGTCTCTGGGAAGGTGTTAGTTAGCTTTTTCTTCTTGTGACCAAAATACCCGGCAAGAATAATTTAGAGGAGGAAAGATTTATTTTGGCTGAATAGCTTCAGAAGGATTAGTCCACGGTCAGCAGGCTCTGTTGCTTTGGGCCTGAGTTAGGCAGAAGATCTTAGCAGAAGGGTGTGGCAGAGGAAAGCTGCTCAGCTCAGAACAGATGGGAAACAGAGAAAAAGTAAGGGGTCAGGAACAAGATATAGTTCCTGAGGACACACCCACAGGGACCAATTTCTCAAACCATGCCCACCTACTTACAGTTATCACCTACTAGTTGATTCATATTATTAATCCATCAAATGCATTGGTCTACTGGCAAGGTTAGAGCCATCAAGATCCAATCACTTTCCCAAATCCCATCTCTGGACACTGCTGTATTTCTTTCAACATGTGAGCTTTTGGGAGATATTTCAGATTGAAACCATAATAGTATGTCTGGTTGAATTGTACGGTCCGTGTTTGTTTCATACTTTTCCACTTTGGCCTGACATTGTGGGCTCTGACTTTGACCTTTACTTCTATGGAGTGGCTGCCAGGTTATATTCTTATCCAGGCTGACATAGCTGTCCTCCTATAAGTGACCATCCTATAAGTGAGTAGGCTCCTACACTCAAACATATTTTATTGGAATGTAAGTCTCTATCTTCTACTTTAGTGTAAATATTTTAATAATGTTTACTATGTGGTGTAGGTCGAGGGCACTTGACCATGTTTCAAATTTTGCAGGAATGATTTTTTTTTTTCAAAAACCATCCTATAACATAAAGACCTAGGATGTTAAGTAGAAAATATAATACTGTTGTTCTTGTTTCCTCTTAAGAAAGAAAGGATCCTGGGCCTTGTCCTCTTGGATGAACACAAGTAGCCAGGCTTCCTTCCTTCTCTGGAGCCAAACTCAGGTCCTTCTGTAATAGATACTGTCCCTATAGTTCAGTATGATGGCCCTTCTTATGGACCATGGCCAAACTACTCCTTTTTAAAAAAAAATATATTTTTTTTAGTTGTAAATGGACCTTTATTTTATTTATTTATATACGGTGCTGAGAATCGAACCCAGTGCTTCACACATGTTAGGCAAGTGCTCTACCACTGCACCACCCCCCTGACCCCCCAAACTACTCCTTTAGGTCAGAGCTTAGGATGCCCAGGAGTTGAAGGACAATATTTTAATTAATTCCAAAATTACTGAAGAACTCCAGCAAAACAAAAGCAAAGTAATAGAGAAAACAAGAACACCAGTGTATTGGTCCTCAAGGGCTGTCATAATAAAGTAAGAAAGACTAAGTGACTTGAAAAGCAAAAAATAATTTTCTCACAGGCATGGAGGCTAGAAGTCAAAGGTCAGTGTGTTGGGGAGTTTGGTTTCTCCTGGGGCCCTTTTCCAGGGCTTATGGAGGCTGCCTTCTTGTTGTGTCCTCATGTGACTTCTCTGTGGTATATTCTAATCTCAGCTTTTAATAATGATACCAGTCAGATTGAATTAGGAGTCCACTCTAATGGTCTCATTTTAATCTGATTAAGTTTTAAAGGTCCTGTCTTTACACACAGTGACATTCTGCAGTCCTAGGGATTAAAACTTCAATATACAAATTTGAGGAAGATACAATTCAGTTCATAACAAGCAGAATGTTGATCATTGTGATTCAATAGGATGAGTATATGGGAGTTAATTGTATATTCTCCTCACTCTTGTTTTATGTTTGAAAACCTTCACAATGAAGGTCTGAAAACCTAATAAGTACTGAAGAAGGTAAAAGGACTATGAGCTAACTTGGGGAAAAATTCTTTTCAAATATTTCTTGGTATGATGTCTTGTGAAAATGTGTCTTTTCTGTTTATTGTCCTGTGCCATGCTCAGTACATGGGCATCATTGTAACCTGAAGCTAAGTTCTTTAGACACATTCCACTCTGTTCTAAGGCCACATATCAACTACTGCAAGACTAGCTTTGACAACAACAATAACAATGGTGGTTAGTACTTGGAATGGGTTTGGAATAGTAGACACACATTTTTTTTTCACATATCTTCCATTTGAGCCCCTGGGAGGAAGGCAGAGTGGGTGACATTATCCCCAAGGTAAAGGCAAGGAACTGCATTTCTGGGCCAGTGGCTTGGCCCAGCACAACCAGGGTAATGTTTGCTGTTCCACTAAGTGACAGGTCTTCTGACTTCAGCTGTGGGAATTTCCCTATGGATGTTTTCCTTTGTGATGGAGCAATGCGTCTCAACTCCCACCCTATTTTGCTCTTTCTATATTGCAAGAAACCGTGGCTGAATAATGATCCCTCTGGAAATGACTCCTTTTATACTGCTGCCAGCTTTTGTTAAATGTTACGGATTCAAACTGGCACTCTTAATCTATCAATATTAAAACCTTCTTTCATGTTTAGATGATTGCATTTAATTTCTAAGGTGATGAGCCCTCAGATGTTTTTATCTTTTTGGAAGGATTGAATTTGTGAGATGGACACACAGAACAGTGCATTTTTCTTTTTAATGCAATAGGCACTGTTAAGTATCACCTTTGAGAGGAATGTTGCTTTCTCAGGGCTATTAATTATCCTGGTACAAACTGAAATACTCTTCATTTCAAGGGGAGGCTAGGCTATAAATAAGAAAAACTTTTTCTGTGAACTTTTTACCTTCAAATCTTTTCTCTGAAATATCCTTTCATCATTTTAGTTCAAGAAACAATTTAAATGTACTGCAGCAGTTCATAATGTTTTTTCTTCCTGGACTAGAATGCTAAACTCTCCTTTCTCAACTATCAGGTATGGTAAGCTATTGAAAAAAGGAAACGGAAGATGAAAACTGTTTTTCTCCTTCTTGTGGACTCACTGGCTCCTTTTGTACCACTTCCCATCCCAGGAGAGAGAGACAACCTTGTTCCTAGAGACTGAGATCTTGACCCCTCCTGATCCCATCCTCATCTGCTAGGCCTTGGCATGGAGTTTAAGGGTTTCTGGAACATTGAGATGGATTAGCTGAGTGGTCTCAGAGGGACATGTTCTTGGGGGTTATACAAGGCAGAAGTGGACAGACCCAATAGGGTTGTCTTCAGAAAATGGTGAAAGGGGAGACTGAATGTATCCTTGAGGAGCAGCACCATGCTCACCTTACACATGGTAGCCTGATAAGGGATGGCTGAACAATGTCGGGGTGTCATGGCACTGGATGCCAAGTGCTGAGGCCCAAGGACAGCAGTGAAGGTCTGTTTTAGTCAGCTTTTCAGAACAGAGGAGGAAATGTTTGAGGGTTCACAGTGCAGAGATCTCTGTCCATTGACAGCCGGCTCCATTCCTCAGGGATCCAGGTGAGGCTGAACCTCACGGCAGAAGACTGTAGCAGAGGGACATGATGATCAGGCAGCATAAAGAGAGAATAAGCTCACTTCACCAAATATATATCCCAAAGGCACATCCCCAGTGACACCTCTTCCAGCCATACCCAACCTGCCTTCAGTTACCACTCAATTAATCCCATCAGGCGATTAATTCACTGACTGGGTTAAGGCTCTCACAACCCAATCATTTCTCCTCTAAACTTTTTTGAATTGTCTCACACATGAACTTTTGGGGGACACCTCACATCCAAACCATAATAGGGTCTCTGTGTCCAAGCCCGATACTGAGGAGAGAACCACAGGCAGAGTGCCTAAAAAATATACCCAGACTGCAGAGCTTGAGGGACAGTGACAGACAGGTGTAACACTGCAGCATAAGATAGCAGAATGATGGCATGAACTTCTGGTTCCCTGCTCTGTTTATATCATAGTCATTCACTTATTTATTATGTCTCCCTCCCCCAGTGAATTTCTCCATAAAAATGTGTTGACTGTACCATGAATGATTCAATGAGTCTTGTAGCTATTATTTAAAGCTCCCAGATTTTTATATGATACTGGGAAGGGCTCCAAAACATGGCTAGTTATAGTTCCTTCCCACCCTATGGCTCCTGTTTCTGTCTCAAGCCTTGACAGTCCCCTCTTTCCTATTACAGAGTATATAGGTCCTCTGAGTGGTCCTGGAATTCTTTCTATTATGTCATTAACACTTGACTTCCTCAGAAGACACTTGTGTGCAAAGAAATTTGCTTACTGGTTTAGCTTCTAGTTCATTGTATCATTTGAAATGTTTTTGGTTGTGTTTTGGCTATCTTTTGCTTCCTAACAAAAAAAATCTATAA
Organism: Spermophilus citellus; assembly: GCF_964194105.1. Lineage (NCBI taxonomy): Eukaryota > Metazoa > Chordata > Mammalia > Rodentia > Sciuridae > Spermophilus > Spermophilus citellus. The sequence goes on from NC_138192.1 coordinate 99,316,650, forward strand.
TTTTTTTTCAGACAACTTATTTATTTTTTATTTTCAGGTTCTATTAGTTGGTGGGGTTCAGTTGCTTGAGATCTTTTATGTGGTTGCATGAGATGGCACCTTGGGTTGGAGTCATCTCAAGGCTGGGCTGGGCTGGATATTTAAGATAGTCACTCATTTGACAGTGGAAGCAGACTGTTGTTGACACACAATCCTTCCTTGACTCAAGTTTCACTGGGCTTTTCCAAGCCTTGTATGAGGCCTTGTGTTGGCTCCCAAGCCTAGTTTTAGCAAGAATTTTCCTCCTGTGATACCTAACCACATTCATATTATTAATTTTCTATCCATGCACTTTCTCACAGTGCTTTAGTTGTCACTCCCTGGCTGCTCTGACTGTATTCAGAGTTACATGAGTGTTTCCCTCTATGTAACTTGGGCTTCTCATAGTATGACATATCTGGATTTCCTACGTTGCTACTCTGTCCATCAGAGTGGAGATTCCAAGAAGACTGTGTCAAAGCTTCAAGGTTTTTAATGGTGCAACTTCCTAAGTCTTCCATTGTACTCTGTAGACCAAGTGAGTCACTAGGTTCATCATAGATTCAAGGGGAGAGGAATTAGCCTCTACACCTCAATAGGAGAAGAAAAGAATTTGTGGATATCAATAATCTACTACAGGCTGCAAGTAGCTTGAAAAACCACACCAAAATGTGGCCCAAGTACAAAGAATACTTGTTATAGGATGTATCTAGAAGTCTGAAGGTAGGGCTATTTTTATTTTTGCTCAAATTTTTACAGAGGTCCTTCTAGCTCAGCTGATTCTCATGGTGGCTGTTTTAGTTCCTGGTGGTTTTATGAAGACAAGACTATCTAGAGGTAGAGAAAGGGAAAGTTTTTTGTCTTTGCTGTTTTTTATTTTTTATTTAGAGAATAATGAAAACCTCCCTGGAAATGTACTGGTCTATTTTCCCTCACTCGACAGAATTGAGTCATACATCCAGACCTAAGCAAAGACTTGGCAAGAGACATGAATGGTTGTCATGATTCCGTCCTGGGCTGAGGACAACCTCAATAAGAGAACATGGAGACTGAGCAAAATTTGAGTTCTCTTAGTGATGAAGGCTGTTGGCAGGTGACACATCTGCCCCCCTGTGAGGCAGCTTCTTTCACATCTAATCCTTCTCCCTTTGGTTGGTCAGCATATAATCATCAAATACCTCTGTGCAACTTCTTGGACAAATGTCCAGATATTTCTTAGACATTTCTGGGATTAAGGGACACAAAATCTGTTCTCAATAGTCTTATTTTTTATATTTGATCATTAAATAGTACTTGCTTTTGGCCAACTGATGTTTAACTGTATTTCCTTGAATGTAGATTTATTAAATGTGTGATTATAATAGGTCAAATCAATAGGAAGAACAGCTAGGGAAGCATTCATTTTACTCAGTTTCAATGAACACCTTCTATGTACTGGGTAATATAGTAAGTTCTATGAAAGAGATGAATAGGATTACATGGTCCCTGATTTCTATATCAAACTAAAATGTTTCTGCACCATAAAAACAAAAAAAAAAAAACCAAAATACAAACAAACAAACAAAAACAATCAACAAAGTGAAAAGGCAACTTATGGAATGGGAGAATTATTTGTAAGCCATATATCCACTAAGAGATTAATATAAAAAACATAAGGAAACCATGTAATGCAATAACAAAAATCAAATAATCTAGTTAAAAATGGACAAAGGCTCTAAATGACATTTTTCCAAAGAAGATATGCTATTGTCATATAGGTATATGAGGAGAGTCTCAACCAAACTAATCATCAGAGAAATACAAATCAGAACTTCAATGAGCTATTACCTTATTGGTTGTCTACTGTCTTTAATGTATATGTGTTATACACTAGAAAAATGCTTTAAAATTAGATCTCAAGTGGTCTGGCCACGTCAAAAAAAAAGAGGCTATTTTGTGAGATGATGGATAATTAATTAGCTTGAAAATGGTAATTAGTTCATATGTATTCATATGTCAAAATATCACCTTGTACACCCTACATACATGCAATTTTTATTTGTCAATCACACTTCAATAAAACTTGGGGGGGGGGGAACTGCATAGAGAAATGTGTTAGACAGAATCATGTTCCCCTCACCATCAAGATGTCCATGTCCTGGGGCTGGGACTATAGCTCAGTGGTAGAGTGCTTGCCTAGCATGCGTGAGACCCTGGGTTCAATCCTCAGTACTACATAAAAATAAATAGAGGGCTAGGGATGTGGCTCAAGAGGTAGTGTGCTCGCCTGGCATGCGTGCGGCCCGGGTTGGATCCTCAGCACCACATACAAAGAAAGATGTTGTGTCTGCCGAAAAAACTAATATATATATATATATATATATATATATTTCTCTCTCTCTCTAAAAATAAATAAATAAATAGATAGATAGATAGAATAAAGGTACTGTGAAAAAAATTTTTAAAAATATGATGGCAAAAGGGACTTTGCATATGTGATTAAGGATCCTGAAAGGGGAGATATCATGGATTAGCCCAAAGAAATTATAAGGGTCTTTATAAGTAAAGGAGGAGAGTCAGAGTCAGAGACATGATGATAGAAGCAGGGATCTGAGGCAGAGGAAGGTCTGAAGATATTAGGCCCTTGGTTGTGAAGATGGAGGAAGATGCCATGAACCAAGAAGAGTGAGTGGCCTCTAAAGGCTGGAGAAGGCAAGAAAACAACCCTTCCCTTGAGATTCCAGGAGGAATATAGCCCTCCCAATACTTTGTTTTATCCATTTCGGACTTCTGACTACCAAAATTATAGTTTAATAAATTGGTGTCATTTTAAATCATTAAGTTTATGATCATTTGTTATAGTAGCCTCAGAAACTAATACTATAAGGAAGGAGATAAGTAATCATGATATAAAGTAGAAAATGGTAATGTAATATATTGAGCCAGGGAAGGCCCTGGATATGTGGTTCAAAGTTCTTTCCATATCTGCTATCTCACAGAGCAATGCATTAGCGCTATTGCAAGTCTTTGTTTATTTATTTATTTGAGTTGTGGATAAACCTTTATTTTATTTACTTATATGCAGTGCTGAGCATCAAACCCAGTGCCTCACATGGGCCAGGCAAATGTGCTACCACTGAGCCCCATCCCCAGCACTAGCCCTCTATTGCAAGTTTTAAACATAAAACTAGGCAAACATAGAAGGTGAATAGATCAAGAAAGGTATTTATAGTAGGGGTTACTAGTACATAACTTTGAAAGAAGTATATGATTTCTATAGATGTAGAAGATAGGAGGAAGGATTTTTTCATCCTGAAGGATCAGCTTAGATAATTGGATACCAGAATCACTTAATTGGGGGGCTGGGGTTGTAGCTCAATGGTAGAGTGCTTGCCTAGCACATGTGGAGTACTGGGTTTATCCTAAGCACTACATAAAAAAAAACGGATGAAGTAAAGTTATTGTGTCTATCTACAACTATATGTGTGTGTGTGTGTGTATAATTAGTTGGTTCATCATTCTAAAAAATGTACAATCATCAATATCTTGTGGCAAATCTGCTATTCATTAGTAGAAACTCTGGCTTTAACACCTTCTTTCACTTTCTCTCCAAAACCTACCCACAACCCTGTGGATTTGGGGGAAGTAACAAGAAAGGATTCATACTATCGTCAGCCTCCAGGTAGTACTGTTCTGCAGTTTCCCCGGGAAGCAGCTCACATCATGATTTGACGGCCAGAGAGAGACTCCACTCAACAGATATAAAATATATACCCCAAAGCCATGCTCCCAATGTCCCACCTACTCCAGCCACACCCTACCAGCCTTCAGTTACCACTTAGTTAATCCCTATCAGGGGATTAATTCACTGATTGGGTTAATGCTATCATAACCCAGTCATTTCTTCTCTGAACCTTCTTGCATTGTCTCACATGTGAGTTTTTGGGGAACACCTTACATCCAAACCATAACAATATCTTAGGTCTCTAAAAAAAATCTGGGATGTTTGTAACTTAAGATTGGCTCTGAGTATGTGTTGAAATTTAATTTGGAATCTAGTTAAAGTTAACTTCAGACAAACTGCAGAGACCAAAGGATAAAACAGAGTTTCTGGTTCTCTTTCTTCCTCCCCTTTTCTTTGCCCTTGTGTTCTTGCTCTCCAAACTGCTTCTCAACTTTATACAAGTAATTGTGTGATCTTCAGATAATATATTTTGTCATTATAAAGTCTCATTACTAAAATACTTAATGATCCATATCTTTATTTTTATGAGAATAAATTGTTCTTTTTAATATTTGGGTCCTTCTCAAACGAATGTATTTAAAATCCTAACCCCTAATGGTATTAGGAAGTAGGGAATTTGGAAGGCAATCAGCTCATGAGGGTGAAACCCTCTTGAATAGCATTAATTCCCTTTTAAAAAGTCAGGCAATAGTGGGGGAGGGGATACAGAGCACCTCTCTCTCTGCCTACTTCCTAGTCCCCTTTATTTTGGGGATATAATGAGAATGTGGATATCTGCAAACCAAGAAACAGGTCCTCACAAAACACTGGTTCTGCTGATAACTTGATCTTGGATTTCCCAGCCCCTAGAACTGTGAGAAATAAATTTCTGTTGTTTAAGCCCTGTAGTCTATGGAATTTTTGGTATAGCTTCTGGAATGGACTAAGATTCTGCTATAGACTCTTCGTTATAAGGACCCTTTGTGAGCATGTGTGGTAGAAAAAGCAGAGATGGGGTGATGTGTCTGTTACATACTAGCAATTTGGTCTTGGGCAAATTAATTGATCTCTCTGAACATTAATTTTTTTTTCCTTGAAAAAAATCTCTTAGAATTAGCTTTTTGGAGCACAGACCGTAGTCATAAACATAAAGTGCTTAACAGTATCTGACACAAAGGCAAGCAATTCATAAAAGGTTTTACTCTCAATGTCTATAGAGAAGGTACTGTAGCAGTTCGGAATGGTTATATCATCTGTATATTGTCCCTAGAATAGATAACTAGGTTTTATTCACCATTTCTTTAATTCATTCCAACCTTCTGTCTTCCCAGCAAGTTTCAATAGTATTTTCAGAAAATTCTAGAGATAGACCTGGGGTGGAAAGGATGACAGCATGTTCATGAAGTCTCAAAGATTCTTTTAGTAAGGCATGAGCCCTAGTTTTGTTCTGCCTTCATGTGCGAAGTTCCTCTGGGTCAACTTTTGGAGAATACATACCTTATCTTGTTTGGATTCCTTCTTACCTTTCACCTCATTTGGGAGTAAGATATACTAGAAAAGAAATTATAGTACATGGTCACACATAATGTTTTGAAGTGATAGGAGTGTGCTGATAATGTATCTCACCAATGTGAGGTACCGTTGCCTCTTCCTCAATGTTGGGAATTGCTGCCTGTGGATAAATCAGAACTGGAAGGAGGGCAACCAAGATCCATTCCACACTGCTTCCCTCTTCTTCCTTCCTTGCTCATTAATGAGATTTCAGGAAGAGTGAGAATGAGGAGGAAACAAATGGAAAGGTGCCAGCAGAAAGGTTATTCCAGGGTCATGTCTGTAGATTCAAAAAGGAGTGAATTTGTAAAGTGAAATAAAACTGCTAAGAGAACTGAAATGTGTCTTCCTCCCATCTCTGGTCCTGGAGTTATCTCACACTCCTGGACATGTGCCAAGGGTAGGAAGCTTGCTCCTACATGATCAAATATCTCTGGTTTAAGCAGCCAAAATATTTTGGAGTTTATCATTCCCTTTTATTAATCGCTAGAACCAAAAGTTCTCAATTATTTAAAGTAGTGGGTAGAATGTCAATGGTATTCTACTGACTCAGTATATTTAGCAGGGCTTTATAGGGTAGAAGTTTTCAGGAATAATGGTGTTACTGTTGGCAATTAACAGAAGCAAAGAGAAATACAAAGCTCATAATATGTTCAAGGAACAGAAGAAAGAAATGATTAGGGTGGTGGAAAACCCTAAGGTTGGGACTGGAAAGATAGGAAAAGAACAGATAGTATGAGGCATTTTAAAACATGCTGACGTGTTGCTTTTTATTCTCAGAATAATGAAGATAATAGCAACATGATTGTACTTGCATTTTTTCCAAGAACCACCTGGTTGCAGTGTGGAGAATGGATTGGGGAAAGGCAAGGATATAAGCAGGGAAAAGAGTTAGAAGGCCTCTGCAGTAGTCCAACCAAGTGCCTGAAAGGAAAGGAGTGGGGTGGGCATAAAGAACAGTGGCTTGACTCCTAAGATCACTTGATGACTTGCCCTCATAAAGGGGAGGGGGAACCCAAGATTGGCAGATTTCCCTGTTAGGTAACTAGGCAGATGAGACAGTCAGAGAGAGTTGGAATTGGAGTTTAGGTGGGGGGGTGTGGGGAGAAGGGGAAGAAGGTGAGCTGTTTTGCATCTGCTTGAGTTTGACAAAGCTGTGGAAGCAGGGGATATGTCTGTTAGTTACAATCTGTGTTAGTTGCTGAAACAGACATCCATTAGTAGTTCATGCCATAAAAGTTTATTTCTCACTCACTTGGAAATCCAATGTGGGTTGGAGTGGTAAGATGGGAATCTGTTCCGTAAAACAATACAGGCTCTCTCCATCTAGGACTTCTTCCAGGCCCTTGGCATTCCTTAATTCACCTGATTGCATTGCTCTGGGTTTTATGGGTCAGCCCTGGACATGGTAAATATCACTTGCTCTCACTTCCAGAAAACGTCAGATAGTCCCTCTGAGATGGAAAATGTATTCCAGTTTGTGTGCAAAGAAGAGAATACAAACATAGGTGGAAATCAATAGCCTCAGACATGGTTTCTAAACTTGATGAGAAAGAACAGGGAGGAGGATAATTAGTAGTCCATTTCATTATACATAGCACTTAAAGAAATAAATGCCTATGTAAAATATGTAGAATGAGGAGAGGGCTCAGGACAAAATTATTGAGGAATATTAACCCAAGAAACAAAGGAATAGAACTCACAATGAAAACTAAAAAAGAGATCTAGAGATGTGGGGATGTGGAATCACCTGCAGTGGGTAAGTTAATAGTTAAGATGGGTATTCCTCCCTTAGAAAGAACTATTAGGGGTGAAATTTATACTTCATTAGGTAGAGGAATGTTTGGGAGATTATAGAGTAGAAGCAGGGAGATTAGTAAATTCTTTCTAGAAGATATAAAAAGAAAATATGTAGAAAACAACTATAAAAGAAAAAAAACAACCACTTACAGCAGTATTAAATATTTAGTAATCCAACAAAGGATTTTATTTTGTAACAAATTATTTCTGCCATATAGAAAATACATGTTAACTGTATCTAAAATCCAAATATTAGAAGGAATATAGAATGCATATATTTATACAATGTACCATGGACATTATATACATTTTTTGTAACTTATTTCATCTACTTATTACATTGTAGACATCTATGGCAAATACTGCTGTTATATAGACAAAGGCAGTTCTCCTCTTTCTCTTTAATATTTTAATATAGAATCCTGATTTTATTCAAATGGGTTTTTTGTATAATGTATGAATGGGATTTACCAAACTATATATGGCGATTCCCTTCTTTTTCCTGTGATTGATTTAGGAGGCATGAAAGGAAATATTAGACAGTATAGAAAAGGTTTTCTTAAACTTAAAAAATGACATAGAGAGGCAGCACTTTTGCTGTTGCACATACTTGAATCTACATAACTGAAACTCTAGTAGTTGTGTTGAGACTGTAAGGACAGCCCGTCTCAGGACAGGCTGCTGTGCTGATACTGGCAATGTGGGATCATGGATAGACACTGGATATTTCTTTTAAGCTGTAGAGATGCTCTCCTTAAGGACAACTTTTTAAGTAGTCCCCATGAGAGATTTTCTTTATTTCACAAGGCTTGTTGAATTGAAGATTTTTCTTATTTGCAGCCCAAACAATCTATACAATGTATGTTCATGTTGGTTCATAAAGATTTAGCAACTCATTTAAATCCCTATATTTAATTGTGTGAATGACTAATGATTTGTCCATTCATTGATTCCAATCTTTCACTCATTTGGTATATGCTTTGGACCAAACACTGGGGATAAGTCAGTGAATAAAACTGTCTTGGTATGACTCTCAAGGAGGTCTTCATTTTATGTATAATATGCTGACCATATACTCATGATACATGGAAGGGGTAGCTATTTTTTTTTGGGGGGGGACTAGAAATTAAACATAGGAACACTTTACCACTGAGTCACATCCTCAGCCCTTTTTATTTTTTATCTTGAGAGAAGTATTCACTAAGTTGCTTAGGGTCTCGATAAGTTGCTAAGAATGGCTTTGAACTTGCAATCCTCCTGCCTCAGCCTCCTGAGTCACTGGGATTACCTAGCAAGCGATAGCTTTTCTATTGGACACATCCATACTTTTTTTGTACCCCATTTCAACCCTGCACCTGGTTTGGCACTTATATATATATACAGAGAGACACAAATAAACATATTTGTGTCTCTACATATTAATTGGGGGGGTTTGAGGGCTGAATAAATAATTAGGGCAGTTTTCCTAGGATACTGCATACACAGATGAGCAGGTGAGCAGGCTGGGAGCATCATGAACAACAAGGTATGCAGAGCTTTACTGTAGCAGAGTTTCATTACTGGGTGGAGCTGCCTCTCTCTACCCCACTGTGTCTATTATAAAAGTCCACTATTGCCACCAGATCAGCTTTGCTTCTCTCTTTCAAATGGACTCTGTGATTCAGTCATTTAATTAGAGAGAATGGTGAAATAACATTTTATCATCCCTAATCAAAAATTTTGAACAAAGTATTCACATAAATTGATCAGCAGGCATTGCTAAGGACAAAACTTGAAAGATACCTTGCATAATGACATGGATGGAAAAATACAATTTGGGTCCCAAGGTAGATTTGTTCATGGACATTACAGATAGTGACAGATAAGGCACCATATCACATCCCAAGCCTTCCATCCAATGTATCCAGGGTTTGCATTATGGTAAATCTTCTTTATTTATAACCACAACAATATTTAAAGTAAGTGGAGATGTGCTGAAGTAACCAAAGCACATATTTTAATACATTTATATAAAGTTTAGGAAAAAGTTTATAAACATCAGGAGTGTGTGTGTGTGTGTGTGTGTGTGTGTGTGTGTGCGTGCACGTGTGCACATGCTTAAACTATTGGCGATGTTTAAGGAAATGTAGCATATGGGTTAAGCAGCCCTTATCTGAAATGCTTGGGACATAGTGTTTCAGGTTTCAGAATTTTAGAATACCTAAATCAAAAAAACCCAAAATCTGAAATGCTCCAAAATTTTAAAACATTTTGAATTTGGTTTTCAGATTAGGGAGGTTCAACTTGTATTCAAATCTAACTTAATCTGTAATTGTAATTGAAATATGTAGATGTTAGTAGAATCATGATTTAAATTTTGAAAGTGTATGATTTTTATAAGTTCATAAATAATATCTGAAAATTTAAGTCAGTTAGATTTATGCCATCATAAATTTAAGAGATTTATCTGAGTGTTTAAAAGAATCTTGTCTGTTATTTTTGTGAGTTTTACCCAGCTTTTCCTTTCATATGCTTGAAATAATCAGGTATGTTAAATTTATAAATGCCATTGAAATTATAAGCATATTGAACTAATTTTTACACATTTATTACTGGTCAAATGTAAATCTTTAATTTTTGCTAAAAGAAAAAAAATTGACAATTTAACCTCTTGACAAATTAAATTTCATGAATTGAGCAGTACTTAGAAGTGGCTTAGAGAGCTCCATTTTGCAGATTAGGCAGTAAGAATTAAAAGAACAGGGAAGCAGAGGACAGGAATACCTTGATTGCCTACAGGCAGGTGTTTGCCTCATTTGGATTCCATTTGATCACTTGGCTGATTGTGATTGGCTGAAATATGGGACCTTATGATTGGCTGAGATTCAGTTCTTCCTACTTTTCTGTTTATGTACTAAGTTTGATTGTGGTTCCTTTCAACAATCTCCAGATAGTGAAATAGCCTCAGAATGATGGCCTTATTTAATTAACAATATAAACATTATTAGAATCATAAAAAAATTAAAGGAATTGTTAAGTTGAACTTAAAGGCTTAGGACAATAAGACTCTTTATCGAAGCATTATAAAAACACCCCTCTTAAATTAACCTTAATACCTTCAGTAGGAGCCCTCCCCAACAGGTCACTTTCTTTGGAAAGTAGTTCTTCAAACTATTATCTAAAACAATTTAGCCAAGAGACAATATTTAGCTCTCATTACTGAGGTCTTACCTGAGAATCCAGAGTCAACATGGGTGCTGAATGCTATTCAAACACCTCTCAGTTCTCACTCCCAAGGAGTTTGTGGGTTCCAGAGGCTTTCTTCCTCTTCCTTTGATCCCAAGTAAGTTGTACCCTTTTCTAGCACTTAGTACCTGAATTGGTATCTACATAGTAGAAATGTTGCCTCTAAAACAATTGCATACCCTTCTCTTTTATTTCCCATTTGCACTGTCCCAAATAGATCTAAAGGGTTTGATTTATGGAAGGGCACATGACTTTAGTTGGTTCAATCAGAACCAATCTGGAACTTTGGTGGAACTTTGCTGTGGGATAACTGAGGCTGTTGGATATCAACTTGGAGGGTTTGTTTTGTAATAAAGTCAGTGTGGAAGAAGCAGAGGTGGAGGAAATGAAGATGGAGACCTGCTAACAGAGACCTGACGCTTGAGATCCTGGGTCCGTCCAGCCAAAAAAGTCTGCTTTTGAGTTGTTCAGTTACACAAGTCAATAAATTCTATTTTAATTTCCCTTAAGATAATTTGAATTGAATTTATGATATTTTCAATCAAAACACCTTCACACACACACACACACACACACACACACACACACACATCAATAAAATTCAATTGATATGAATGTGGGAGGGAATATTTCCTTCCTGAGAAGAATTATAACTTGACTGTTAGAAAGGACTTGATCTGTCTATAGATTGATTTAAAACAAGACAATAAAAATGATTCTTCATTTTCCAGTGATCTCTGCATTAGCCCATTTCTGATATGTGACATCCTGTGATTAGGAATTTATTATTTAGCTTTAAGAAGTACTTTCCAAGTGTATTTTATTTTATATTTTCATTTTATTTTGTTAAACTTTTATTTTGTTATATTACATTATTATTTTGAATTTCCATTTTATTCATTATAGTATTTGCTTTTAACAGAAAAATTAGCTTAAAATTAAAATGGGTACAGAGTAGCTTTGATGTTTGTAAAAATGTTGAGGCCTAAAACACCTGCACATAAACCTGAAGGTGCATAACAGTATAACAGTTTTATTTTGTTCAAAATGAATAGGAACATACTTTCTTCCTTTTTGGGGGGGTACTGGGATTAAATCCGGGGGTGCTTTACCACTGAGCTATATCCCCAGCCCTTTTATTTTTTGTTTTGAGACAGGCTTTTGGTAAGTTGCCAAGATTGGCTCAAACTTGTGATTTGCCTGACTCAGCCTCCTGCATAGCTGGAATTGCATGTGGTTCAGATGCATAATTTTAAAAGTCACATGGAATTTAAACATATATAACAAATTTGATGTTAATAGAAAGATTATTACCTTATCCAGAAACCATTCCACTGCCTCATTCATGCATGGCCTGGCCCCTGTACTCAATGAATAACTTTCAATAATTTTAGCTACTCTAATATTACTTCAGTGTTTTTAAGTGAAATACTTAAACAGTAACTTCTTTAGTTATTAATTGTAGACATCATTTGTTGCATTCTATTGATAGAAGAAAATTTATCTTTTATGTAACTCTCAGTTCCAAATCATTTCTACCTTTCTGCTGTAGTTATAACAAAGTAATTCAATAGCCATTATTTGGTTATTTCCTATTAGTTTCTTATTGTCAAGTACTGCAGTGTTATTCTCTTTGTTCATGACTCTGCTTTTCCTGATCTTAATAATTGCTTCAATTTTTTCCACTTGCAATATTTTAAAAATATCCCTGTTTTCTTCCTCTTCTTCCTCCTCCTCCTCTTTTTCTCTGGTATGACAAAATATCATAATTTGCATAGCTTATAAAAAGCAGGAATTTATTTTTCACAGTACTGGAGGCCGTGAAATCTAAGATCAGGCACTGGCAGATTGAGTTTCTGGTGAGAGGCTGCTTTCTGGTTCATAGTTGGAACCATCTAGCTGTGTCCTTACATGTTAGATAGGGCTGTCTAGCTCTTAGGGTCTCTTATATTATGTGCAAATCCCTTTCATGAAGGTTTTGCCCTTATGACTAATCATTCTTCCAAAATCAAACCCGTTTCCTAATACTAACACATTGGTGATTAGGTTTCAACATGTAATTTTTTTTGGTGGGGGGGTGCAATTACTCAGAGCTTAGCAACCTGCTATTAATTAGGCTCCAAGCTTGAACAAATATGTCAACCCTTATCAATACTGTTTCCCAAATAGAACAAAACCTGTCAGTTCTCCCACCTTCCCCTAATACCAGATCTCTCCCTCCAGATTCATGTCTCTTTCCCATTCAACACTAAAGCTCATGCTGTGCAGTTTTATTAGGATTTCTTTCATCATCATCTGAAAATTTCTCTGCTCACCTGTGTTGAATCTCCTATATACTGAATCTTGTATTTTTCCATTTCTACTTTTATTTGTTAATAGTTTTCTGTAGAAATGCTTAGAAATTTTATTTTTAAATATGTGCATGTCTGAAAATGTTTTTATTCTCTTACAGCATTGATATCTTGTCTGGGTATAAAATTTTAAGTTTAAAATACTTTCTGTTTAAGTTTTGGCATTGTTTCTTTTTTTATTATCTTTTTGTTTATAGGGATGACAATTTAAAGTCTCAATAGACATGGTTTTTCCCTGTGGAAACATTTTGAATCTTCTCTTCTTTTTATTTAGGGTCTGATTGGAAAACATTTCTCCACAAGTCTCTAGCATTTCTACATGTATTATGAGTTGAGGAGCAGATACCTTTTGAACTGTCTTTTCAAAGATATTCATATAGAGAACAATCTTGAAAGACAGAGTGTCTCCATTTTTAATATAGGAGCAGTTGTGTTTGTTGTCCAACATAATGCAGAAGGTTTTCATGAAGTCCACTCTGCAAGATTTGTGTTTCTCAAGCTCAAGTTTTCTTAGCTCTGACATAAGCCCATAGAATGTGAAGCATACACCTGAATTGTTCTGTGTTGCCCCATGGGACCTGAGGAACAAAGAGAACTATGAAAATAGCTGCTTGCTATGTTGTTATAAAGTCCTTTGTCTCTGACAAAGTCCTTTGTATTCTACCAGAATCTATGAACTGTGACAGTCTAACTTGATAGTTGAAGAGTTGGGTAAAATCACAAGACCCCTCATAATTATGGGAACTGATGATATATTGTGAACCTTTGTTCATTTCTATTAAGGGCACTCAATGGGATCTTTTGTGTCATGATTCTCCAGAGAAACAGACCCACACATCTGTATATGTGTGTGTGTGTGTGTGTGTGTGTGTGTTTGTGTGTATGCATGTGTGTGTATATATATATATATATATATATATATATATATATCCCAATTCTTTATTATAAATCTCATGCATATATGTGTATGATACATAAGATATTGCCACATGCAATTATGAAGGCTGAGAAATTCCTAGTTCTGCAGTCAGCAAGCTATGTCCCAAGTGAACTAACATGTAGCTCTAGTCTGAATCCAAAGTCTTGATAAATAGGAGGGCCAGGAGTTATAAATTTTAGTCTGAAAGCCAGAGGCTAGAGACCCAAGCATAGCTGATATTTCAGTCTAAGTATAAAAACTAGAAAAGACTGATGCTGTAGTTCAAGCAGTCAGGCAGGAGGAATTACCACTAGCCTTTTTGTTCTAGTCAGTTCTTTGATTGATTAAATAAAGCCCACCCACATCAGGAAGGGTAATTAGATTCACTCAGTCTATAGATTTAGATGTTAATCTCATTTGGAAACACCCTCACAGACATACCCTAAATAAGGTTTGGCCAAATGTCTGGGCCCCTATGACTCAGTCAAGTTGACACATGCAATTAAACCTTTCATTTCATTTTTCACTTCTGAAGTCTCACATCTTTCGGTTTTGTGACAGTTCCTTATACTCTCATATTAGTTTTCTTTGTATTTTTTACTGTAATCTTTCTTTGGAATTTGCTAATGAAAAGTCACAACATTTGTACTGACCTTCCAATTAAAAACCTATTATATCCTATTTTAATATCCTTGTCTTTATGTCCTATTTCCTAGAATTTATGTTCCAGTACTACTTCTTTGTTATTTTCCAAATTAAATGTTTTATTTTGAGGTGATTGTAGATCCATATCTAACTGTAAGAAATAAAGCAGAGAGATCCTATGCGCTCTTTACCCAACAATACTAATTTTGCAAAAACCATAATATTACAGTATCACTTCTAGAATATTAACAGTTGAGATGCAGAACATTTCCATCATTACAAAGATTCCTCAGTTTGGCCTTTCATAGTCACACTCATTTCCTTTTTCACCCAATCCCTAACTCTTAGCAACCACTAATCTGCCCTCCATATCTATGATTTTTTCGTTTAAAGAATGTAATAAGTGGAAGCACACAATATGTAAATTTGTATTGCTGTTTTCACTCACTGTGATGTCTTTGAAACCAAGCAAGTTGTTTTGTTTATCAGTCTCCTTTTTCCCTGAGTAGAGTAGTATTTTTTAGTATGAATGTTCCATGTTTTGACATTCAGCTGTTGAAGGTAGAATAACATCTGGGTTGCTTCAGTTTTAACTACTAGAAATAAAGCTGCAATGAAAGTTCTTGTACACTGGATTCCAACATGGCGGCAGGCGCGGAGAGATCAAGTCTCTGACCTCTTCAGCTGTGCGGGCATAGGGAGTCGTAAACAACCTAAATCTGTTTGCTCAGGATCACTAGGCAATGCTGAGCTGACGTGGATCTGGGGCGAACAGTCTGGGCCTCTCAGAACACACACTGAGCCCGGATTGGCTGAATTCAAGCTCCCGTTCGCCTGCTTCCCGCAGACAAACAGCTGTGACTCAGCACTAATCCATCCAGCTGAAACAACTGGTCAGCCCTTCTGATCCTACGGAGGTAAATGCCTACCGAGCCTTCATAGGTAGTGGCCACAGGTTTGAAACAGGGCTTGGGAGAGACAGTAAGGACCCACCCATTGCATTGGTCGCCCGGCAAAGGGAAACGAACTGTCGCCATTTGCAAGAGACACCACCATGGCAGAGAACTGACGTCATCAGACTGCGGCGGAGGAGATAACTTCATTGAAACCTGCGGCTACAGGTGTGTAATTTCCTAGCCTTCCCTCTCCACACATCGGGGAAACCTTAAGGGCCCCTCCCAGCTCTCCCGTGAGCGCGATAGCCAGCCTGAGGGAATCAGAGGTGGCGCGGGACCCGCGGCGCGGAACTACCGCTCCCATCAGGGCTGACTGCTGAGGCCTCTTGCACCAGCTACCGGGGGCGTGGCTACCGGAGGGCAAGTAAAATTCGCTGAGGATTCTCAGCCCCAATCTCTACAAACTTAGGGTCTGAGGGAATGGCAAACTGGAAGAGTATGCCCAGTCATTCATGAAAACAGGGCTCCCGGGAGCAGCAGACCTGGCGTGTAGCCAGTATTGTGGTGAGCGGCACCCATGAGAGGGGCCTGGCTAGAGGAAAAGTGGGAAGTGACTAGACACAAGAGGAGGCCCTAGGCACTCAGGATTGGAGACTCGCCCAGTCTGGGAGGAGCTGCTGCACAGTGATTGGTTCCCGCGTATTGACAGGAGAAACTTGGCCTGGTGGGCACAGCGCCACCTACTGGAAGAGAAGATAATCAAACTCTAAGACTGCATTTATTAGTTTTTTTTTTTTCTTTTTTTCTTTTCTCTTTTTTTTTGATTTGGGTTTTTCTTTCATTTTCATTTTTCTTTCTTGTTGTTTTTTAAAATTTTTTTTACAATTTTTAAAATTTTTTTTCTTCTAATTTTAATTTTAATTTTTTTATTATTTTGTTTTTTTTTAATTTTTTTTCTTTTTTTATTTCCTAATTTTTTTCTTCTTTTGTCTTTTCATTTCTCTTATCCCCCTTCCTTGAATTCTACCGGCTTACTCTGAATCTCTTTAGTGACTTCTTCCCTTCCCTTCTAATAACATTCCTCCCAAGAATCAAATAAATTTATAGGAGTAAACAGTAACTCAGCAGTCAAACAGAACAAGTAACATGAGCAGCTTCAAAAAGCAAGGAAGAAAAGGAGTACAAACAATGCAGGACAGCCTAAATATTCAGGAGGACCTAGAGTCATCAGAAAAATGGTCATATAAAGAACTCAAGGAACACCTTAGACAGATGGAATGGAACCTTAAAGAGGATACAAGACAGCAAATTCAAGAAGCGAAAGAACACATTGAGAATGAATTACATACACAGATAAAAGAAGAAGTTAAGCATCTTTATCAGGAGATAGAGATTATAAAAAATAATCAAACAATAATTCTAGAAATGAAGGAAATGATAAACCAAACTAAAAACTCAATTGAGAGTATCACTAACAGAGTGGAGCAAGTAGAAGCCAGAACGTCAGATAATAAAGACAAAATATATCATCTTGAAAAGAGTCTAGCCAACTCAGAAAGGCTGGTAAAAAATCACGAGAAAAACATCCAAGAGTTATGGGATAACATAAAAAAACCAAATTTACGACTCATCGGGATAGAAGAAGGTACAGAGATTCAAACCAAGGGAATGAGTAACCTGCTGAATGAAATAATTACAGAAAACTTTCCAGAAATAAAAAAGGAAACAGATATACAAATTGAAGATGCACACAGGACACTGATCACACAAAATCACAGTAGACCAGCGCCAAGACACATTGTTATGAAGATATCCAATATACAGAACAAAGAGAAAATATTAAAAGCTACAAGAGAAAGGAGACAGATTACATTCAGGGGTAAACCAATAAGGTTAACAACAGATTTTTCATCACAGACACTGGAAGCAAGAAGGTCATGGAACAATGTATTTCAAACACTGAAAGACAATGGATGCCAACCCAGAATTCTGTATCCAGCAAAATTAAGCTTCAGGTATGACAACGAAATAAAAATCTTTCATGATAAACAAAAGTTAAAAGAATTTGCAGCCAGAAAACCATCATTGCAAAGCATTTTGAGCAAAACACTACACGAGGAAGAAATGAAAAACAATAACCAAAACCATCAGTGGGAAGGGCCTCAGTAAAGACAGAGGGCAAGGGGAAAGATAATCATGGAGAAACAAACTAAATTTTTTAAAAAAAGGATAAATAATCAAACATGGATGCAAGTACAAACCATATATCAATAGTAACTCTGAATGTTAATGGCTTAAACTCTCCAATAAAGCGACATAGGCTGGTATCATGGATTAAAAAAACAAATCCAACAATATGCTGTCTCCAGGAGACACATCTGATTGGAAAAGACATACACAGGCTGAAGGTGAAAGGATGGGAAAAAATATACCACGCACACGGTCCTCGTAAGGAATCAGGGGTGGCCATCCTCATATCGAATAAAATCGACTTCAAGACTAAGTTAATCAAAAGGGATAAAGAAGGACATTATATACTGTTAAAAGGAACCATTCACCAACAAGACATAACAATTATCAATATTTATGCACCAAATAATGGTGCTGCGACATTCATAAAACAAATTCTCCTCAAGTTCAAGAATCAAATAGACCACAACACAATAGTTATGGGTGACTTCAACACACCTCTCTCACCATTGGACAGATCCTCCAAACAAAGGTTGTATAAAGAAACTATAGAACTCAATATCACAATCAATAACCTAGACTTAACTGACATATATAGAATATATCAACCATCATCAAATGGATATACTTTTTTCTCAGCAGCACATGGATCCTTCTCAAAAATAGACCATATATTATGCCATAGGGCAACCCTCAGTAAATATAAAGGGGTGGAGACAATACCATGCATTTTATCTGATCATAATGGAATGAAACTGGAAATCAATGATAAAAGAAGGAAGGAAAAATCCTACATCACATGGAAAATGAACAATATGTTACTGAATGATCAATGGGTTACAGAAGACATAAAGGAGGAAATCAAAAAATTCTTAGAGATAAATGAAAATACAGACACAACATATCAGAATCTATGGGACACAATGAAAGCAGTTTTAAGAGGAAAATTAATCGCCTGGTGGTCATTCCTCAAAAAAAGAAAAAACCAACAAATAAATGAGCTCACACTTCATCTCAAAGCCCTAGAAAAGGAAGAGCAAAACAACAGCAAATGTAGCAGAAGGCAAGAAATAATTGAAATCAGAGCGGAAATCAATGAAATTGAAACAAAAGAAACTATTGAAAAAATTAACAAAACTAAAAGTTGGTTCTTCGAAAAAATAAATAAGATCGACAGACCTTTAGCCATGCTAACGAAGAGAAGAAGAGAGAGAACTCAAATTACTAACATACGTGATGAAAAAGGTAATATCACAACAGATGCTACAGAAATACAGAAGACAATTAGAAATTATTTTGAAAACCTATATTCCAATAAAATAGAAGATAGTGAAGACATTGATAAATTTCTTAAGTCATATGATTTTCCCAGACTGAGTCAGGAGGATACACACAATTTGAACAGACCAATATCAATGGATGATATTGAAGAAGCCATCAAAAGACTACCAACCAAGAAAAGCCCAGGACCGGATGGGAAAATTCTTGTACAGATTTTTGTGTGAACATAACTTTTGAATATTTCTGAGATAAGTGCCAAAGAATCTGATTGCTGGATTGTATGGTAGTTGCATGATTAAATTTTTATAAGAAACAAATTATTTTTCAGAGTAACATCTTTTATATTTCTACTAGTACTGTGTAAGTACATAAGCATCTTCACCAACATTTAATTTTTTACATTATTTTTTCTCTAATCTACTGACAGGTGTGTAGTGATACCTCAGCATGGTTTTAATTTGATTTATATTTTGTATTTAATTTGTATGTGGGTTAATATAAGTCTCTCATGATATTGAAACTCTTTCATCTGTTGATTTGCCATCTGCATATCCTTTTAGGGGAAATATCAGTCTGTATCTTTTGCTCATGCTTTAGCTGAATTATTTTTGTTTGTTTTGATCAGAACATATTTTGAAATTTTTATTTTGGCATTTTCTATTTTCATGAGATATTTCTTGTTCTCTGAATTCCAAAACCAAATTTTAAAAAATCCTGATCTGGTTTTTGAGGGATATAATAGATTTTTAAACATCTTTTTGAGATTATTAATTACAAAAAATTGGAGTGCTTGTTTCTGACATTTGCATTTGTTTATGTGTTAGAATTTCTTTCTTTTGTTTGTTTTATGCTCTTTCATTTCCCTGTTGAGGCTTTCTTAAAATGTCCAGCAAATTATGCTTCAAGCCTGTCCCTAATATTTGTGGGGCCCAGCACAAGACACAAATGTTCCCCATAAACTATTTTTCTGTGTTAGCCAGCTTTTTGTTACTATGACCAAAAACCTGACAAAAGCAACTTAGAGAAGGAAAAGTTCATTTGGGGCTTGTGGTTTTAGAGGTCTTAGTCCACAGTCAGCAGGCTCTAAGGTAGAAACATCATGGTGGAAGGCAGGTGGAAGAAAGCTGCTCACTTAATGGCATCTGGGAAGCAGAAAGAAAGAGACAGGAAGGGGCAAGGACAGATATGGTCTGCAAAGGCATGCCCCCAGTGACCTAGTTTTTGGAGCTGTGCCCTACCTGCCTATAATTATCACAAACTTTCAGTGGTTTGTTCAAATTATTAATCCATCAGACGGATGAATCCACTGATAAGACCAGAGCCCTCATAATCCATTCTTTTCACATATGAACATTGCTTCTTTGCCTAATATGAGAGCTTTGGGCAGACATTCTAGATCCAAACCAAAACAACATCTAAATATTTAGAAATTATAATTTAGGCTAACAAATTGTTCAATCCTCCTACCTTGACAAGTAAGCTTCCAAAACAATGTTAATAATCACGATAGCAATAAACTTATGTAAAGGTAATTTATGAATGGAACAAAGAAACATCAAAGACAGTTGAATATAAATACTACAGCTCATTTCTAGGTGTTATATAGATCTACAGATGTGTGAACAAATAAAATTTATAAATTA
This sequence comes from Spermophilus citellus, assembly GCF_964194105.1. Classification (NCBI taxonomy): domain Eukaryota; kingdom Metazoa; phylum Chordata; class Mammalia; order Rodentia; family Sciuridae; genus Spermophilus; species Spermophilus citellus. The sequence continues at coordinate 99,336,872 of NC_138192.1, forward strand.
CTATGGACTGTAAAAATTATTTTTCTTGACTTTATTTCTGTAAATGTACTAATTATGTGATTATAAGGAAGATTCTTACATAATTTATTATGGACAGTAATTATGTAGAGACATAGTTGTATTAATACTATATACAATTTGAATGTATTTTCAACAGAAAATGTAAGTTAAAGTGAATGTAAGAAAAGTAAGTTTTATTTTTCATGTATATCATTAAAATGTATTTTTAGTCAAGATATGTAGAGTATATATTAATGGTAATAGATCGCTCTACTATGTATGTGGTAAGCATAGAGTGGCAGTGTTCTTTAGTTTTTGGAGTTATGATACATGAGGACCAGGGAAGGGGCCACTCCTGCTCTGGCTTTCCATTCAAAATTGAATGGTAGACTAAAAGGACATTTTTCAGGGTGTAACAGTGGGGCTTGTCAATCTGTAGGTTTCTCTCCATGGTTAATAGGCATAAATCAAACTTTATGATGGACTTCCAGTCATCAATCCTTGAGCTTTTTCTCTCTCAGTAGATCATTATCTTCCAGAGGAAGATTCTCTGATCCTTTTTCACTGCTAGAATTCTAGAGGTACAACAGGTGTCTAGACTCCCATGGTCGCCCTGAGTTCAACTGTGCTGTGTAGCCATTCTCTACTGTTTCTGGTTACATTTCTCCAAAGCAAAATCTCTTGGGGAGTGAAGGAGACCTGACATTTCAGCAACTTAATATGCAAACTTTCAACCAGTGCTCCTGTTTGGGGCAAAAGTCTCACCACCCTGCTCCCTTGGTATTTCTAAGGTGTAGTCTCATAGGTGTGATTAAGGGAAATCAGCTTGCCACCTCTTGGTATTTCCCTCAGCTAGACTGTGGTTTCTGTGCTGTGTTAATTTGGTTATCACTTCTCCATCTACTTAGTGTCTTCTAAATATTGTTGCCTTTAATCGTTCTCTGTTGTCTTCTATTCCACTCTTTTGTTCTTGTGGGGATTGGTCCATTTATTTGTTTTTATTCTTACATTCAATGGAATTTTGAAAAGAAAGGAAGTAAATCTATCATGTTTATGTAAAGGTGATGTTATCTTCTCGAATTTTTAATACCCCTGAAAAGGAAAGCATAATTTAATTAAGTAATGTCTGTTTACAAATGCTAATCATAACCAACTGCAGCAAATACTATTAGTAGTAATGGGAAATTTTATTGGATGGCATCAGGGTTCTAGTTAAAAATAGAATTCAACCAGAGGGTTCAAATACCTATTAATGAAAGGAATACATATGAAGGAATGAGCAGAATTAAATAAAGAAAGAAGGGATGGTAAGGTACCCAAAGTCTAGCATCAGTGAGAGTCATTACTATCCCTAGGACTAAAGAAATGGGAAAATATAGAGTTACTAGAAGCTAGTGAGAGTTAAAGCCTTGGGAAAGGATTGTCTGATAGGAGTAGTAATTGCAGAAGGATGCAGATATTAGCAAAGAAGTCACCAAAGCAGGGAGGAAGGGAGTAGGGAAAATATACTCTCTTCATCTTTAAAAGATGTCAGGTGCTTCCAATGGAAGTCAGACAGCAAGAGAACTAGGGTGATATGGTGCCTTGGTCAAGCTCACAGCAGATAAGAGGGGAGAGGGACAGAGAAAGTAGATCTGGGGAAAGAGGGGGTAAGTGGAATATAACCAGCACAGAAGGAGAATAGAGTTCATTGTAGAATCAACAAAAGCTACTGCATTTCAGATAGAGTGGAAACTTGGCCATTTTCAGAAACTTTAGCGCTTTATTGAACTCTATCACTAAAGTTTGTACTGATGTTATTTAGTTCTCCTTACTCATTATCTCTATATCTTTTAGTTCAAATTATTCACAAAGATTTTTATTGACCATGAGTCAGTCAGTCTAGTCTCTCTTCTGTTATCTGTGTGCCCCATGATCTGAAATGTTTAGATCATATTATGAACTTGGTTGTAGGGGTCCTCTCACTTGTGTAGAGGGGCATTGATGGGGCAGGCACCCGAAAGTTGTCAGCTACTCAAATATAAGTTGAGTAGTTATCACACGTTTCACAAAGTTGTTAGCATAGTAGTGCTTTCTCCTTAGCACAGAGGGTAAGATGGTTAGATTTACACACTACCAACTAAGGGTTGGGAATCCAAAAAGCATTACATGTGTTTGGAGGTGAAAGAAATGTTATTGAGTAAGGGCATGCAGGCTGGCACAGTCCAGTTTTGGACACCCTCATTCTGCAATCGTGTGAATTCTGTTTCCTTGGAATTTTGCTGAGTGGAATTCTTGTTCTCAACTTTGCCAAAGGACTTACTCTACCATAAAATCACTTGTGTGGAATTTAACAATTTTTGTACCACAGGCTAGAACAATCCTAGATGTCAACTTTTAGCTCTTCCCAGGTCTGCCACTCAGGGAAAGTGATGGAGTTAAACAAAGCTTTTGGCAGCTTCCCAGGGGGCACATCCATAAAGAGACACCAAATGGGAACAGAACATAGACAAGAGACTTCCAATCCCAGCCATTTGGGAAAAGCATGATACTATTGACATATTAGTTGAGAGCTTTCCTATTACAAGATAAAATGCTTTTATATTCCTGTCTACTCATTATACAGCATAACTATGAAAGGAAGAGTAACCACAAAGAATTTTTTTTCAGCCCTGGGGATTAAACCCAGGGTCACTTTGCTATTGAGCTAAATTCCCAGCCCTTTTTATATTTTTATTCTGAGACAGAGTCTCACTAAATTACTGTTATAGTTTGGTTACAGGTATTGGCTAAAAAGCTCATGTTAGGCAGTAATGGGTGAAATGATTAGATTAGAAGAGATTAATAACCTAATGGATTAATAATTTGAATGGACTACTGGGTGGTAACTGTAGGCATGTGGGGTATGGCTGGAGGAGGTAGTTCACTGGGGGTGTGGCCTTGGACTACATCTTGTCACAATTCCTGGCTGTCTGCTTCCCAGCTGCTATGAGCTGAGAAGCTTTCCTCACTCACACTCATCCACCATGATATTATGCCCCACCTTAGACCCAGAGCAAGGAAGTTGACTGGACATGGACTTAAACCATGAGCCCCAAATTAACGTTTTCTCCTCTAAGTCATTCTTGTCAGGTATTTTGGTCACATTGATAAAAAGCTGACATAATTGCCCAATTTGGTCCTGGACTGTCATCCTCCTGCCTCAGCCTACTTAGTATCTGGCTAACAGATATGTGCTAAGAAAATGTTGACAATTATTAACTGTAGTCAAATAACTTAAGAAGGCCTGTCTTGATTTGTCAGACTCTAAAAAAGGTAATAATATTTTTAAAATACTACATAGAAGAGTTTCCCACCAGCAGCACCAGAGTTACTTAGAGCTTCTTAGACATGCAAATTCTCAGGATGGTTGAATTTTCAGAAAGTTTGATAATTGCTGCATCAGAATCAACTGGTTAAAACAAAGATCATTTCTGATTTGGTAGATCTCGGTAGAGCTCAGGAATATGCTGTTATGGGAGAAAAAATTCTTAAAAAACAGTTTCTACTCAAAGATTGGTAAATATAGTACAAAATGTTTTTAGAATAATGGGAGAGTTTATGTTGTGTATCATTCTTAGGAGGACACTTCCTTGACAAAGTGACTACATCAAAATACTTTTCCCCTTCATATCTGTGGGTTTTACATCCATGAATTCAGGTACTTATAGATGAAGAATATATATATTTTAAAAAATTACATCTATACTCAACCTGTATTTATTCCTTAAACAACACAGCACAATCATTTACAAAGCATTGGCATTGTTCTAGGTAGTATGAATAATCAAGTGATAAAGTACATATGGCTATATGTATAGATTACATGCCAATACTATGCCTTTTTATATAAGGAACTTTAGCTTCCATGCATTTTGGTATTCGTAGGGTTTGCAGGGGTGTGTAGAGATTCCTGAAACCAGGTCTTTAATGGCCAAGTAATGACAGTGCATAGATTCTAAATTTGTCAAGGTTTCTCATTTCCAATGTTGCTTTGGGATGGTGAAGGCTTAAGAGACCCTTAATAAATTATTAGACCAGAAATAACTGCAAGAATTTAGAGTTTGTTTCAATTAGAAGAAAAATAAAGACCCTGTGGTTTACACATGTAGATAGTCACTACTGTGTTTAACTGAATCTGAAATGTAATTTCTGGCGAGTATAAAACCGATTGTTGATTTCATATTTTTTAGTGTTACTTGAGAATATTTGATGTTAAAATCCCAACATACCAGTGTCTCTAGAAAAAGAGGAGGTAAGAGAAACTGCTTGATGCACATTTTTCAAAACTGTTTTTCAGTTCTCCAGTGCTGCCCATAGGCTCAATGGCTGCTATCTATCTGCATCAGAGGCTAAGTAATTACTAACACAGATGCACACAGCCTGTGAAATGACTCTTTGGAAAAAAAATATATCAGTGTATCTATTAGCATGCTGGGTATTATCACAGCATCCTCCACTGAACTGCTCTAATATCATGGAAGAAGCATGATTTATGTCTCATAGTCATTGAGAGTGGCCATGACACACAGTTTCCTACCTTTCCTAACTTAATTACTGTTTCCACAGATTATTACCCACCATTACCACAAATTCCAGAATGTGGAAAGTCATTGGAACTGGAGCGAAGAAGCTAAATAAAACACCTGCAAGGGATTCTGAAAGTGATTATGGTTTAGTTGCTGTATCTTTAGTGAGAAACATGGATAATGAAGCAAAGAAGCATCTGCCTTTCTTTCTTGTGGCTCTGTGCGTCATTGGGTTGTGTGTTCCCTGCATGACGGAAATCATCACACTCCCCAGGGTGTGCTGTAGTCATTCATACATATGTTCATTCAAATACTTATGCCTGATCAATATTTACTAAAGAAGTCTGATCAATGACTGTTAGCAATAGTTTTGAAGCAGATTTTTTTTGGAATTTGCTAGTCATTATATGTGGATGGCAAGAATATAGCATATTTTTATGCTAACACCTGACAATAGTATGATTTTCCTTAAGAGGTTTCATGTACAATATTAATGTTCCTAATTCTAGTCCAAGGATTAAATCAGAAAGAAATTATCCTTAGTAAAGCAATAGAAACCTGCTTTGGATGACTGAACCATGTTTTATGGCTGGGCTAATGAGTACTGTGGGATGGATGCTTAGATGCAGGTTTTTAATTCTCAAGTTCAGCATTTAATAATTAAAATGACAAAAGTAATGCTTTTGAAGTTCTGCATCATCACTTTCCCTTTCTAGAATATTAAAAGTTAAAATTTTCCAATTTTGCAGGTGTGATCTTGGCAAATGAAAACATATTTTCTTTTCCACTTCCCTTCCCAAGGTAGAGCTGGCTGCAGCACTCAATATGGAAGTGAGAAAAGCTGAGCTATGGTGCCCAAATTTCATGTCCATTGTAGGCATGGTGGCCCTACAGCTCTGGGTAGACAGAGAACTGTAGCCATGCAATGGAGGCTTCCCAGGCCTCACTATTTTTCCTAGTGGACCAATCCTGGTCCAGACCAGCTAACAAGAAAGTGCCATTCCTAGAAAAGTGTGTGCCCTTTTGTAAAAGTAGCATTAAATGCTGCTTCCTCCTTAGATATTGAAAAAGACTGTTTCTAGCTGGAAAGGGACGGCAGAAAATATAGAAACACAGTATATCCCATACAGCGGCACAGCTGTAGTTTTTGCTACTGGGGCATCTGACAAACTTCCTTAAGATTATTCAAATTCCAGAGTTAGTTTCAGCTAAGACTATAAAGTAAAACAAAAATAAACAGAACATGATTCAAGGTTTCCCTTGAGGTGCCTACATGTCTTGCACCAAGTTTATTGATATAAATAAAGCCATATCTGTGCCTGGTGATGTGAATGGGATATATTTCTAAATGCTTTGTATATATAGCTGTTGGGAGATACTACATGTTTATTTTTAAGCAGCTTCATTTTTTATGCTAAATTTACTGACCATAAACATGCCTGACACTAAAGTCTTATTTTTAGCAAAAGGAAAAAAAATAAGCTGACATGCTGTTTACTCAGCTACTGAGATGCAGATTGCCCTCGTTGGGTCCTGATAAATCATGGCCAAGGCATCCTTTTCAATATAGATAATGGTGTGGTTGGTATTTTGGTCAGGGCAGGAACCAGAAATTCCTCTACTTAGTTTGGGCAGAAATAAATTTATTAGATTTATTACAGGAGGAAGGTGCTGACATGAGATTCAAACTGCCCTGCCACAATTAGGAAGCCAGCATGAATTAAGGAACAATTACAACAATTCAGATGCACCTGATAGAGTAGCTTCAATCAGATCCAGAGCTCTAGTTGCAAAGGAGTCTGTGAAATGTGATTGTTTACCTTCTTAGATGGAACTCAGTAATAAGCATCCACCACAGTTTGCTTTTCTACTTCTCTAGTATAGATAGTGAGATTGGTCATTTTCTGCTTCCCTAAAGCTATAGTGAAGATTCTTTGGGACTTTGCAATATTTTTTTCTGGGATACATACCCAGGAGTGGGTGCTGGTATATTTGTGTGTGTGTATATATATATATATATTTTTTTAAACTAAGTACTATCAGAATGTTACTCTCCAGAATGTTTCCATTAGTCTAACTTTCAAAAATTTAATGTAAAGATAATTTTATCTAATACATACTATCATTATGAACTATGAATAGACTTCTGCTTTCCAGAGAGAGTCTATATGTATTTTCTTGGGAGGCTGAGACGGGAGAATCATGAATTCAAAGCCAGCCTTAGCTAAGCAACTCAGTGAGACCCTGACTCTAAATAAAATACAAAATAGGGCTGGAGATGTGGCTCAGTGGTCAAGTGCCCCTGAGTTCAATCCCTAGTACAAAAAAAAAAAAAGTCAACAGCAGAGTTTTTAAAAATTTCTTAAACATTGTGTCTAAGACAGTATAGTTCTATAGAAGATAAATCAGTAGATTAACAAAGTACTTTATTAAAATTATTTTCTTTTGTAAAAATGAATAGTAGTAGAGGCAGTAGAGAGAGCACTGGTTGCCAAGAGTTGGGGGGAAGGGGCAGTGGGGAGTGTTTAATGGGAATAGAGTTTTACTTTTGCAAAATGAAAAAATTCTGGAGATTTGTTGCACAACAATATAACCATACGTAACATAACTGAACTGTACACTTAAAATGGTTACAATGGCAAATTTATGTTATGTGGGTTTTTTTAACCACAAGTAAGATTTTTTAAAAATCAGAACTCATAGGCACTGGCTATTTCCATGACATTTTAGGTCTCTTAATGAACTTAGCCTGAATTCCATAAGTTTCTCCACATTTCTTTGTTTCCCGGATTCTTATTCCACATGGCTGTAGGATAATCCTTGATCTCTTTTTTTTATTGTTATTTTATGACAGGTGTTAATTGAATGCTTAATATTTAGAATCCAAATGATAAAAGCAAGCAATTATACATGAAATATGATTGTAAAATAAGATGTGGTCAGTTTGCACAGAGCCTCCGCTTTATGGTCGGTTTTAAGATTCCAGATTAACAAAATGGTCCAAACTAAAACAAATTGTTTAGGAAACAATCAAAAACAATTTTAATTAGTTTTACAGGACACAATGAAATTTCTTTGTTGAAATCTGTGTGTAGTGGAGCCAGGTTTATCCTGTTGCGTGGTCCATTCTCTCTGCTAAATTGCCTGCTGGAGCCAATCTTTGCCATGCTGCCTCATAAACTTTTACAGTAAATGTCCCATTATTGGACACTGGGGTGGAGAGTGATGGAGGAGAATGTAATTGTTTTAGCTTAAAATGTAGCCTTGTCCAAATTTGTCTTAGACACACAGTGCAAGGCGAGCCTGGAAGTCATGAAGGGATTCAACCCTCTGGAGGCTGGAGTGCATTTAAGCCATTCCAGACAGATGAGGGAAGTGCCCCTTAGGAGAGGGGAGAGGTAATCCCGCACCCTCTCTTAGTAACTCATCCTGTGTTTGACAAGTCTTGCCACCCGTCTCTTTGTAGTCAGTCCATGTCTCATCTGCTCGTTTCCCTCCTCTCCCTGACCCCCTTTCTGGTTACATCATTAATGGAGATTGGAACCAGCTGGCCTCCTTACTCTCCATAAAAGCCTTTTATAGATGTGAAAATGATTATTCAGTTTCTTAACTACTTTGCTGAACAGTACTTTTCTCTAACTTTGCCCCATAAATTTTATTTTTCAGGTTCCCTAATTATCTTTCTGGTGTTTCTCTGACTCCTAAGCTTACCAAACTCCTGTAAAAACGGAGGGATTCCAGTTTTTATGGAATTCTAATACATTTCTAAACATTTTTGATATTAATGGAAGAATTGCTCCTTCTTACACAACATTTGTTTAAAAAATATCATTAAATCTCCTCCTAAATCTTCCTGGTCTTGCTGACAGAAGGCAAAACCATCATTCCCACAACGTTTCGCAAAGCTGTAAGTTCTCAACTCAGAAAATCAGCTTCTCTTTGACAGCTTTTAAACCTATGGAAAATAAGAGAGTGATACTAAGAAATATATAAATGTATATTGGTGGAAATAAGGATCAATTAGAATGAGTATAATTGAAAGGTTTATATCCTAAAGGTATTTTTAATCACTCTTATTTTCTTTACATAAAATAGAAAAGTTACAAACACCTGAAATTACATCATTTTGAAATATCAGGATTTAGCATTTTAGTGACTACCATGTTTTGTTTGTCTTTATGTTTACTTTCACACTTTTACAATTGTCCTTAAATGTGATCATCTCATTATTTTAAATGGTCATATTTTAAATAGATTTTTCTATGTGTATTTTAATCTTCACCTACTCTCCCTCCTATCCAAAATAACTAATGTATTTATCTTTCTACTTTTTTCCTCTGGACATATTTACCATATAGAATAAGTATGAATTTTAAAACTTGCCATTGTTTGTGTTAGAGAAAATTATGTAGTCTTCTATGCATCTTGCTTTTCTCACTAAACAAGTCTTCATAGAAATAAAGAAGTAAAAGAGTAAATCTGTCCATCTGCAGTTGATGATATGATTATATATCTAGACAGCCAAAATATTCAATGCCCAATCACATCATTTGAAATCCGCGAAATTTTTTATGCTGTATTTTATTTTTTAAATTTATTTTTTATTAGTTCTAATCAGTTATATTTGACAGCAGAAAGCTATTCAATTCATTGTACACAAATAAAGCACAACTTTTCATTTCTCTGGTTGTACACAATGTAGCATTGCACCACATGTGCAATTATACATATACCTAGGGGAAAGATGTCCTTCTCATTCCACCATCTCTCCTGCCCTCATGCCCCTTACCTTTCCCTCCCTCCCCTTGGCCCAATCAAAGTTCTTCCATCCCCTCTCCCATTATGGATCAGCATTACTTATCAGATAGAACATTTGGCCTTTGGTTTTTTTTGGGATTGGCTTAATTCACTCAGCACGATATTCTCCAACTCCATCCATTTTCCTGCAAATGCCATGATTTTATTCTCTTTTAATGCTGAGTAATATTCCCTTGTGTGTGTGTGTGTATGTATATATATATATATATATATATATATATATATATATATATATATACCACCGTTTCTTTATCCATTCATCTATTGAAGGGCAGCTAGATTGATTTCACATTTTGACTATTGTGAATTGTGCAACTATAAATATTGAGGTGGCTGTGTCCCTGTAGTATGCTGAACAGTACTTTTCTCTAACTTTGTTTTTCAGGTTCCCTAGTTATCTTTCTGATGTTTCTCTGACTCCTTTCTAAGCTTACCAAACTGCTGTAAAACAGGACTTTTAAAGTCCTTTGGGTATAGACTGAGGAGTGGGATAGCTGGGTCAAATGGTGGTTCCATTTCAAGTTTTCTAAGGAATCTCCATACTGCTTTCCAGATTGTTTGTACAAATTTGCAGTCCCAACAGCAATGTATGAGTGTGCCTTTCCCCCCATATCCTCATCAACACTTATTGTTGTTTGTATTCTTGATAACTGCCATTCTATCTGGCATGAGATGAAATCTTAGAGTAGTTTTCATTTGCATTCTCTAATTACTAGAGATGTGGAACATTTTTCCATGTATTGGTTGATCAGTTGTTGGTTGTTTATCTTCTTAAAATTGTCTGTTCATTATGCTATATTTTCATAACTTCTATAATTCCCTAAACAATTTTAGCTTGCTTGCAGTTTTTTATATTTATATTTGTGTGTGGATTTCTGGATGACTTTGTTGTTTGCAGTAATGCTGTTTTGTTCTTTATTTACTTTCTGCTTAAAATATCCTTATAGGGAATGCAGTTTGAATCCTGATTTTGTTGTTGGTGTTTAAGTAATATGTGTTTTCCTGAGCTCCTCGGGAGGGGATGATGAGCAGTCAGTTAGACTAGGACCATGACTCTAGGGCTTGCTGCCCTTTCCTCCTTCTCCTTCTCCCCTTTCTCCTCCTCCTATTTTTAATCATGAAGCAAATGTTTAGAAATTGTGATTTTGTACTTTCTGAGCTCTTTGTCCATTGCCCTGCTGTTCCCTGTCCCCACTCTGTCCACTCATTCTTCTGGCTGGGCCTGTGGACTGAGGTCTTATGCTCCTCACTCAACTTACTCAGCCTCTTGGTGGAGCTGCAGCTTCCCCTAGCCTTGGTTTGAGTGCTGGATCCTCTAACTCATTTCCACAGGGTCATTTTTTAGCTCTTGAAGCACTGCAGAACCCTTGTCTCCTCTGACATGCCCTATTGCCCTTGGGATCTGGGTATTTCTATTGATGGACCAACCCTCCCCCTTATCTGTGTTTAACTTTGGGGTCATGGATAGAACCCATTCAGAAATCACTCCCTGTGTCTAATTCTGTCTCTGTATTCCAACCAAGTTTGATTTTGGAAAGTGGGTGGATGGGAATATTGATCCTTCTATCTTTTTCTACTCAAGTGCTCTATAGATTTTCAACTTTGAGATCAACATGTTTGGTCTTTCAAAAGGCCTGATTCTTGCAATAGAAGGTCTGGCTTTTGTACTCTAACTTTCTCATGATTGTTCCTGCTAGGTATTTAATAATAATGTTTAGAAATTTGTCCATATGATTTTTTGCATGATGTATCAACTTTCCCTTAGCAGCAGCACACATGAAAACTGTCACTGTTATTGACTAAATGCTAGGGAGTGGGTCAGGAAGACAAAAACATGTCTCCACAGAAGCTGTAAAAGAAAACTTGCCCCAAACCTGATCTGGGTCGGAACTTTTGTGTTATGTAATTCACGATCTCCTTTTAGAATGGGACATAGCTTTCCTGAAAAAAAGGGTTTTGACAATCTCCTGAGGACTTTAATGGGATTAAAACTTGTTCTTGGGAACCCAGTCATTTATCTACCCAGATGATGTCTGTCAAAATTTAATAACCTTTAATAAACCATTCTCTTCTTTTTGAGCCTAATAATAACTTAACCCTGCACTTCTCAGCCAGAGCAGTTTTGCCTCCCAGGAACCATCTGGCAATGTCCAGAGGTGTTTGTGATTGTCTCAACTGGAGAGATGGTGGTGGCACAGGTACTGACATCTAGTGCAAAGGATCAAGGATGCTGTGAGTTCTCTGTGATGCACAGCTCAGCCACCCACAATAAAGAACTATCAGGAGCATGCTACAGGGATACTGCTACATCGATGTTCATAGCAGCACAATTCACGATAGCAAGATTGTGGAACCAACCTAGAAGCCCTTCAATAGATGAATGGATTAAAAAAATGTGGCATCTATACACAATGGAGTATTACTCTGCATTAAGAAATGACAAAATCATAGAATTTGGAGGGAAATGGATGGCATTAGAGCAGATTATGCTAAGTGAAGCTAGCCAATCCTTAAAAAACAAATGCCAAATGTCTTCTTTGATATAAGGGGAGTAACCAAGGACAGGGTAGAGAGGAAGAGCTGGAGAAGAAGATTAACATTAAACAGGGATGATAGGCGGGAGGGAAAGGGAGAGTTAAGGGAAATTGCATGGAATTGGAAGGTGAGCCTCAGGGTTATACACAATTACATATAAGAGGAAAGGAGGAGTAGGATAAAAATTATATAAGTGGAAGAAACGATTTTTAGTAGAGGGGGTGGAGAGAGAGAAGGGGAGGGGAGGGGAGGGGAGGGGAGGGGGATAGTGGAGAATGGGATAGACAGCAGAATACATCAGTCACTAGAAAGGCAATTTATAAATCAATGGAAATGTAACAGATGTGACACAGCAATCTGTATACGGGGTAAAAATGGGAGTTCATAACCCACTTGAATCAATCTGTGAAATATGGTATATTAAGAACTATGTAATGTTTTGAACAACCAACAATAAAATATTATTAAAAAAAATATATATATATATTTTAAATAAATAAATGCAGAGAAAATTAAAAAAAAAAAAAAAAAAAAAAAGAACTATCAGGTCCAAAATGTCCATAGTTCAGAAGATGAGAAACACTAATCTAGCCAACCCCTTTTCCTATAAAACACCTTATTAAATCTTTGAATTGGTATGCTGTAGGTGGACCAATCTTGAATATCGAAGCAAGATTGAATAAAATTCTAATATATTCCCATAATTAATTTGTGTAAAGATTTTGGTTTCATAAGCAGGAGATTGGGGGAACAACTTCAATTAATTCTTAAACATATTATCATACTCTAGTGGGTGTCTATCAGGCACCTGAGTCCTGATCTACTGTTAGTAGGTGAGTAATTCCCAGGCCAGGCAGCAAACCTCATTCAGGATGCCTGGTGTCAGAGCGGATAATAAACTGATACTGACTTGATTCCCTTTGTTGATGTTGACTGTTGAGATTAAGCTGAACTCTAGTCTCCTAATTCTTAATTCCTGGCTAAGCATGGTCTACAACTCATCGATATGTCTCCTGGTGGCCTGAATGCTTGAATTTATTTTATTTTTTGGTCTTCAGCAACAGTTTCTGACAGCATGCCCTTCCTGATCATCAAGGGGATTTTTGCTTTGCTAATGTTGCTTTTCTGTCCGACTACACATTGCTGTAGAAACTAGCCTTCTTTCCCTCTTCTGCCACCAGAAATGGTGAATAAGATCAGATGGTGACATACGCAGGTGAGAGTAGGAAAATGTAAGCCTGCTCTGCTCCACCTAAGGGAGAATGCCGAATACATAATAATTGGCTTGTGAAAGACTGTACAACTCTTTCTCTGAATTTTGCCTGTACCTAGCAGAGGAGTCATGTGCAGATCTTCTTTTTTGCAGGACAAACAGAGCTACTGTTAGTAACTATGAGGTCACAAAATGAAGATGGCCAGGAACAAAGGAAAATTCTACGCAATTTTTTTTTTTGGAAGAGACTTGGTAGGTTCCTCTTTTCACCTATAATTTCATATGAAAGGGGAAATGGTTTTTAGGATACAATTAACTTAGCCAATAAATTTAGGGCCTAAAAACACAATGTAAGTGTCTTTCTTAAGAGAGAGAGATAACAGCCACATATTCCTATATTCCAGGTTATAGAATATTGACGTGGAAACTGAGAAATAACATACTTGTCTCACAAGAAATTTTTCTTTAATATAATGGCTTAAATGTATCTTTGCTTTGTTTATAGATAAGTGAGAACACTAGAAAAATTATGAGATTCTGAAAATACACATTCCATTAGACATCTTTTTCTATAATATTTGTAGATGAAAAAATAAGGTAGATTTCTAGATGTTGAGATCAATACCTTGTGCCTTTGGCTCCTACCTTACAATTTTATTTCTTAAGTAATACCAGACTGCTGATTATTTTCCCCTAAGAATTCCCAAACCAGTAAGTGTATAAATCCCAGCCAAAATACCATGCAATCATCTAAAAATCCCGGTATGTCCCGGCCAGTGGTTTTCCTTTGTTTGCCTCTAATGGTTGTGCTCATTTTCAATTTATTTCTTTTCACTTTTCAGTTTTCCTCCTAGGAATAACAACCTTGGAACCTCTTTCTGATACAACTGGGGCTATATTCATAAGTCATAGTTAGTTTTATGGTTTGGTTGTGAGGTGCCCCCCAAAAAGCTCATGTGTGAGACAATGTAAGTGGTTCAGGGGAGAGTCTAGCCCAATAAGGGAATCAATCCCCTGATGGGTTTGAGTGGTAACTGAAGGCAGATGGGGTGTGGCTGGAGGGGGTGGAGCACTGGTGGGCATGTCTTTGGGGTATATATATTTTGTATCTGGCAAGTGAAGTCTCTCTGTATGCTTCCTGATCATCTTGGGAGCTGCTTTCCCCTACCACACTCTTCTACCATGATGTTCTGCCTCACCTTGAGCCCCAAGGAATGGAGCCAGCCTTCCTTGGACTAAGACCTCTGAAATCATGAGCCCTCAAATAAACTTTTCTTCCCTAAAATTGTTCTGGTCATTTTTTTATGTCACAGAAGCAAAAAAGGTTGACTGAAACAGTGTTAGCATTAAAAAAAAAAAAAAAAAAAAAGCTAGATCTGGTCCGAATTCCAAGTCTATTTTTTAGATGTTGTTATGTATAACAGCAGCAACAGGAATGTGAAGTTCATGTTCCTAGCATGTTCCTTAGGTGGATTGTGCTTTTGTAATAGAGTTATTAGGATATTCAGCTCCATACATGCAAAAAATGACAGTCACTTGATAAAAATCAAAGAATACCTATATACCTCCCCTAACATGTGGTAGAGTGCCTGGCCCTGGGCCTACAGTGAAGAACAAGAGAATCCCTGCTTCCTGGAGTTTTGGGTCTGGTGGGTTATGATAGGGCATGGCGATGGTGGGGGGACTGTAGAGCAAGGGTATTAACTTGGGACAACTGAGATTCTTTCCTCTGAAGAGACATTGAAGCTGAAAAACACCCTTTTCAGTTTCTCCATCAGTGAAATAGCTAAGGACCAGTTGCTCGAAGGAACCCTTGGACTCAAACCAGCAACATCAGCTGTTTTTTGTGTCTGTGAATGTATACCTCAATTTTAAAACAGACATGCCTTGTCTGGGAACTAAAAGTCGACACAGCTACAATGTGCCAAAACACTCGTGGAAAAATGGGTAAATTTTTGACCCTTCTAGAACTCTGCAGTCCACTATGAATGGGGAGAAGGCCTTAGGCTGCTGTCCAGACACAGACTGAATAGACCTGGCTTCGTTCAATCCTCCTTCTGAATAGGGTCAATACTTAAGCAAAACGACTTGTCAAAGTGTCTCAAGTTAACAACTGGGAAATTCCATTTTGTCCTTGCTGTAGGCAGCAGGGGCAGTCCCTGCAATGGTGTTCCATTGCGAGACTCCTGAATGTACCTGAGTGAATGTCCTGCAATTAGACTTTACTCTTAGAGAACAATTATTTGAACCATTAGAACCAGGGCAGGATGACATTTTCTTCCCTTTGACCACTTCTTCACTTCCACTCCCCTTCCCTGAGAGCTGGGAGTACATCCTATTAGCACAATAATGTGTTGACCCTTTATAGTGAGATGCAGCTAATCAGAGCCAAAGGCTTATTTGTTCCCATAAATGGGAAGAATTTGAAGAATTTGACTTTAGTCTTTAAAATAAAATCAACCTACCTGTCCTCCCAGGTCAGAGCAGATGAATAACATCACAGGAGATTTTATGAAAGCAGCAGTGATTTGTTGACAGATATTTGCAATATTACTTCCTTTTAAAATAACAAAAATTTATAATCTTTAAAATAACTAATCTTTTTTAAAAAACCCTTTAGTTCCACACATTCATTGAGGAAAATCATAAAATATAACTAAAAACAAGATAAGTAAATAAAAAATAAAATTATTATGCATAAACAACAATGATACTTTTCTTCTACATAGGTAGCCTTCAAACAGTGTCTTTGCCAGTGTACACTTTCTCTGTTTCTCTCTCTCTCTCTTCATCTACAGGCCTTGACCTATCAGCAGTCAGATACTTTCCTTCCTCTGTTCTATGTGCAAGGACTGGGGGACTGGAGTGATTAGTGTGGACAGTGTTTCCTGTTCTTCCCCTTATCCCACCACTTGGCTTTCTGCAAGACCTGGCCAATGGAAGGCCCTGGTGAGAGTGTGTAGAGCTGGAGGAGAGAGGAGCCAGGGTACACCTACCCTTGCCTCTGTCTGGAGGGTCAGCACCTCCAGCCTTTGTGGTGGGAGTGCTATAGTCCTCATGTCTATCAGGTGACCTCAGCCTTGGGGCTCCACTGCCACCACCTTTCCCGTTGTCCCTCCAGCCTAGGTTGGGGTGGTGGCTTCTTCCTGATCTCACTGTTCATCTTCCTCTCATTTTCATTGCTTTCATCTCTCCACACCCCATTCTCTGATTTTAAATCTTTCTGTTTAAATGCTAGTGACATTCCTGACTGAATCATGACTGATGCAGGTTTATAGTGACATGAAAAAGAAAATATAATAACAGGTTACATTAGGAGAGAAATCAATCCAGGCAAACACATCTCCAAGTGTTAGAGTAGCTTCTACTTTTTATTTCATTGTTGATTTCTAATTGCATACCATCATGATCTGATAGAATGTAATGTATTATCTCTATATTTTTAAAATATTTGCTAGGAGTTGCTTTGTGGCCTAAGATATGGTCTATTTTAGAGAAAGATAGTTCTATAGCTTCTTTATTTATTTAATTTTTGTTTGCAAGATCTATCCAGTGGTGAGAGAGATGTGTTAAAGTCACCCAGTATTATTGTGTTGTGGTCTATTTGATTCTTGAAATTGAGAAGGGTTTGTTTGATGTATGTAGATGCTCCATTGTTTGGGGCATAAATATTTACTGTTGTTATGTCTTGTTGATGTATAATCCCTGTAGGCACTATGAAATGTCCTTTTGTGTCCCTTCTGATTAACTTTGGCTTGAAGTCCACCTTATTTAATATGAAGATAGAAACCCCTGCTTGTTTACAAGATCCATGTGAATGATATGTTTTTTTCAGGTCCTTTTACCAAGTTTGTGGAAGCCTTTGCCTATGAGGTGAGTCCCTTGTAGACAGCGTATTGTTGGGTCTTGTTTGTTAATCCAATCTTCCAGTATATGTCTTTTGATTGATGAGTTTAAGTCATTTACATTCAGTGTTATTTTGAGATATGATTTTTATTCCCTTTCATTTTGATTTATTTCTGGTTTTTAATTTGAATTAGTTTCTCCTCTGATTGACTATTCTTCAGTGTAGTTCCTCCCTTTGCTGGTTTTCACTTTTATTTTTCATTTCTTCTTCATGAAATATTTTATTGAGTATGTTTTGTAGTGCAGGCTTTCTAGTTGTGGATTCTTTTAACTTTTATCAATCATCGCAGGATTTCATTTCATCGTCAATTCTGATGCTAAATTTTGCTGGGTATAGTATTCTTGGCAGACATCCATTTAGTTTCAAAGCTTGGTATATAGTATTCTAAAACATCCTAGCTTTGAGTGTCTAGGTTGACAAATCAGCTGATCTCTGGATTGATTTCTCTCCTAATGTAACCTGTTGTTTTCCTCTGGCAGGATTTAAAAAATTTTATCCTTATTCTGTATGCTAGTTTTTTTCATAATAATGTGCCTTGGTGTGGGTCTTTTTAAATTTTGTATATTTGGTGTCCTGTAGCCTCCTATATTTTATTTTACATTTCACTCTTAAGATTTGGGAAATTTCCTCATATCATTTCATTGAAAAGATTTTGCATTCCTTTATTTTAGATCTCTGAGCCTTTATCTATCCCAATAAATCTTATATTTGGTCTTTTTTATGTTATCCCATATTTCTTAGAAGTTCTCCTCTTTACCTATTAGCATCTTTTCTCCATGGTCAATTTTATTTTCATGATTACATATTTTGTGTTAATTGCCTGAAACTGTCTTCCAAGTGATAT
Source organism: Spermophilus citellus (assembly GCF_964194105.1). Classification (NCBI taxonomy): domain Eukaryota; kingdom Metazoa; phylum Chordata; class Mammalia; order Rodentia; family Sciuridae; genus Spermophilus; species Spermophilus citellus. The sequence continues at coordinate 99,354,736 of NC_138192.1, forward strand.
AGTCTGTTGGGGATGATTTCCTTTGAATTTTTAATTTGGTTTATTGATTCCTTAGTTTTGAGGATTTCTGCTTGATTTTTTTCCAGAATATCTATCTCTTTATTCAAGTAATCTTTCACTTCCTGTATTTTCTCTCTAGTTTATCTCCTTACATCCACCTTTACCTCGAAGGTCAGTTTAACTATGTACATTCTATACTCCTTCTATAACATTTCTTCCACTGTGGTATCAATGGATTCTGTTATTGAAGTATCTTGGTTTGTTTGGGGCAATTTATTTCCTTGCCTTTCCAAGTTGTTTGTGTGTCTACCCATCTGACAGTATTGATCTGAGGCAGTAGAGTTTCTATTCTGTGGACTTATAATGTCCCTGAAGGTTTCCAGTGCCTCACTGTTTAGTGGGGAGACAAGCAATAAACAACCAATGCAAACAATACATAGTATTAAGCCAAATAGTTTCTGCTATCACATCTATAATGTTAATTGTCACAAATAAACAGAAATGATATGATCAGTTATTGCCTACAATAAAAACAATAAGTTCACAAAAAGAGTTTATAATTTCAAATGGTGAACAGGGAAAGAACAGAAGTGATATAGGATGTAATAATTTTGAGGGAGAAGGAGAGAAAATAGAAGTAAAAAATTATGGGGCTGGGGTTGTGGCTCAGTGGTAGAGTGTTTGCCTCACATGTGTGAGGCCCTGGTTTCAATTCTAAGCACCGCATCTAAATAAATGAATAAAATAAAGGTACATCAGCACTAAAATTTATTTTTTAAAAAATTATAGGAAGAGTGAAATAATCAAAGGAAACAGATAAGTGAGAGAAAAAAATATATACAAGTAAAAGTTTTAAAAATTAATAATAAAAATTTAAAAAGAATCTAAAACAAAACTAGAATATACTAATCAAACATCTCAGTTCTCAAAATACTGATCCATAAAAAATAACTGGCTTCAAAAAATCTTAGAAATTAGAAAAAATATGCATATATGTAAGTGTCCAAGCATCATTCAAGTCCCAGTTAAACAGAGAATAGAAAAAAAGGGAAAAAAAAATAAAAGTCCATTTAGTTATACATGGACACAAGAATTGTTTCAGTTGGAGTTCAAAATATTTTCAGCTTCCCATCTCAGCAGTGTTAGGTGGGGTGGTTTGTAGTGTGATGCCTGCTCCAACCTCAGGGTGGGGTTGTTGGAAGGAGGGAGGAAATTCCATAGGCAGAATGCCTATAGGTGGGGCTCAGGCTTAGACAGGCTCCAGGTTCTTTGTTGAATGGCAATTGGTCTGGAGGTTTTTGAATCAGCACACCTCTAGGGCCCAGCAGTTGCCAGTCCATGCTGGAAGATTGCACCCCAGAGATCTCTTCTGGGTTCCACTTGTGCAGTTGACGAGCCAATTCTTAGTCCCCTCCATCACCTGTGGACCCCACATTTCCTGGTCTCATGAGTTCAGTCTCAAAATTCAATCTCTACGGCCCCTTAGCCTTCCACATTCCCATCCAGGCAATTCCTTCTCAGCCAGTCCTGCAAGTGGCCAGATTGGAGTGGGTAGGGAGCCAGGTGGGTTTTCATGACCAGTATTCTCCTGTGTAAAACCCTCTGTACATTTTCTTTTTTCCTGGTCACTTAGGCACACGCTATGTCCTGCAGTGTGGGTTTGCCAGGCCTGTATTTTGGTCCAAACTCAGGCTTGCCAGGAATTGGTTGCCCCAGCTGCAGGCCCCCATACAGCCACTGCAAAATGATTCCTTCCTCTGTGTTCTGCAGTCAGCCAGGAGAGATGTGGGTATTGTGCAGCACACCTTTCTGATTATGGAGGCAGCGTCTTTGACCTCTGATCTCTCCATACCCAGGCACACCTCAGGTTTCCTAAATATACAGGTTCCTTTAATTCCATTATCCCTCCACTTTGTTTGTGGAGGGACTGCTCTGGCTGGTGCCACCAGTGGCAGTGGGTGGTAGTTTTGGGGATTTCTTCCTTATATTGTTATTCAACCTCCTGAGTCCCTGATCTGCTTTGAATGTCTAGTATTTAGTCCCAGCAAAATCCCCTCCTTTTTTTTTACACACTTTATTGAGAAGCTGCCTGTCTGCTTTCTTGGGTTTATGCCACAGAGCAGCCAGGAAAGAAACTTTCTCTTTTTCAGCCATCTTGAGTGCCTTATAAATTCTAAACTTTTGAGGCAACTCTTCAATATAATTTTCAAGTTATTTCTCAGTGGACATATAAACCAAAGAGAAAATTAAGAACTCACAGAAAAGATATGAAAAGTAAGCAGTCATGGACGTCATTAGTGGTCTTTTCATCATCTGTCTTTCTCTCCTTTCTCATACTCAGGTGGGAGAACCCTGCAACTCAGTCCACATATCTCAGGATAGGCTGGTTCTACCCAAGAACTGAGCAGGCTCATGGGTAAACTTTTTCCCTTTGCCAGTGATTGGTACAGGAGTTGTCATGTGACTTCATTTTTGCTAATAAGCATCAAGGGGAGAGGTTTGCTGGAGATCTTCCTCTGGATGTTGTGAGTCCGGGTGTGGCCTGGTCTCAGGTATAGTCATTTTATATCAGGCATAAGGAGGAAGCCACACACAGCAAAAGATGGAACAGCTTGGACCTGTGTCCAGAGCCATGGGTGATATCAACTATGAAACCTGCTCAATCTTTTAATCTTCCATTTTTTTAAAGCCAGGAACATTATTTATTCTTTTTATTTTTATTTTAGTTACACATGGACACAATATCTTTATTTTGTTTATTTATTTTATGTGGTGCTAAGGATTGAACCCAGAGCCTCACACGTGTGAGGCAAGTGCTCTGCCACTGAGCCATAATCCAGCCCTATGTTCCTTATTTTTGAAGTTAGGTTGATTGATATTTTTTGTTGTTGTTATCTATATGACAAAGCATTCTAATTGTTGTAGAAAATTAACAAAAAAAGTATCCAAGGTTAATGTTCTGAGTCTCATGGAAGAAAAAGAAGGAGGAGGAGGAGGATGAGGAGAAGAAAGAAAGAAGAAAGAAAAGAAAGAAAGAAAGAAAGAAAGAAAGAAAGAAGAAAGAAAGGAAGGAAGGAAGGAAGGAAGAAAGAAAAAAGAAAGAAAGAAAGAAGAAAGGAAGGAAGGAAGGAAGGAAGGAAGGAAGGAAGGAAGGAAGAAACAAAGAAAGGGAAAGGAGAAAAAACCGCACATCTAACTGGCATGACAGACAATTTAAAAACATTTTTAGATCTAACTAATCACCTAACAAAAAATTAAGGGAAACATTGATTATTTTTGAAGCAGATATTAGCAAAATCATTCTAATATAAATGTTTGAATGCTTGCTGACATTTTTGTTTATGTTTACGAGTAAGATGAAAGTAAAATAGCTATAATGTTGGGACTTCAATTGTTTATTAATGAGATGAGACATATTTGCTGAATTGGAAAATAGTTTTAGAACACTGAAAGAATATTTTCTGAAATTTTTGTCCTCTTTACAATATAATAGATCACTTATATTACAACATGCTTTTAAATTTGATGTACATTAACAATTTCTTAATCACTTTCAAGTCAGACTATGAGTCGTGGCAGAGATGATATGGCCCCAGAGCCTGAAATATTTATATCTGACCTGTTCTACAAAACTCTTGCTGACCTCTTCTCTAGACTATCAGCAAAACAGTAAACAGAGACTATATTTGTTGTATTTAATGTTTTCTGTTTGGTGAATGCTACCATCATGGTTAATTATAAGCTATCGATATGATGTCACTGATTTCACGATTAGAAAGAGATGCATTCTGATTTAGTCAGCTTTTCATACTTGTAACCAAAAGACCTGACAAGAACAACTTAGAGGAGAAAAGGTTATTTTGGCTTATGGTTTCTGAGGTTTAGTTCATGGTTGAAAGGGTGTGGCAGAGGAAAGCAGCTAAGGACATGACAACCAGGGAGAAGAAAGAACTTGGCTCTTCAGGGACGAAATATAAACCCCAAAGGCATCCCCCCACCCCATGACCTACTTTCTCTAGCAACACCCTATCTGCCTACAGTTACTCCCCCAACCCATATCAGTGGATTAATCCACTGATTAGTTTACACCTCTCAATTTGATACTTCACCTTTGATCATTCTTGCATTGTCTCACACATGAACTTTTGGAGGACACCTCCTTTCTAAAACATATTATGTACTATACAGATATAATGGTTATAAATGACCCCAAGAGTATAGATGATAAAACAACATAGTAAAATAATTAGGAAGTGATGAGTTTTGAGTATTCATATCACTGTTTTTAATATAATATATTTAATTATAAGGTTAAGTAATTCAATTTTAAATGATGACAGTGTTTAACTACTGGCTTATAAAATTCCTGAGAATTTAACAGGCAAATCTTGCAAGCTGATATGAACCAGTTCCAGCACACCACTGTTTGTGTTACATATATAGTATTGAATTAGTGCTCAAGTGTTATAAGCAATGTGGGTAATGAAGAAAACACTGTTGGAGGCTTTTCTGCATCCATTCTCTCCATCCCCCAAGTCAGGTATCTTTAAGACTCTAGGAGGTTGACTTGCAGACAGTACTGGTTCCATGGATGTTGGTACATGGAATACTTACCTGACTGTTTTGAGTCATCCTTTAAGCTGACCCTTGCCTCTGACATTTTGTGCAAGTTACTTTGGCCATTATAATTTTATGTAATTCCAAATATCAGCTATTCTCTCACTAATGACAATTGTAATAACTGTAATTTTTTTCTCAGAAAAGTGAGGAAAATGGCTGGATCATTTGAGAACCATTTTTTTTTTATTAGAAACAAGTGAATCTGAAAGAGGATTGGGGTCCAAATCATCTAAGACTCAGATTTTTCACATCTCGAACTGTGTTCAAGAGAATTTTTATATGGCCTGTGCTACGGGACACACTGAGAATCAACATACCTAAAGGAGAATTGGTGAAAAACTTCTAGGGTAAATGAGATACACAGAAACATACAAATACATTTATAGTATTTAGCATACTGAGTTTAGGATTCCTAACTAAAGCAGAACATCTCCAAACTGTGGCTTTGAGTTAGGGAGTGTGAAGCCAGTTTTATGGGGAGGGTTCTCTGCTACCTCTTCCTCATGTCTTTCCTACATTCCATTTTCAGGTTGGAGTAATGGAGAAATATTTGAACACTGGATCAAACTAAGTTGCCATGGAACCTATTGGATTCCAAGCCTGCTTATGAGGAAGTAGATCTACCAAATCAAAATCTCTGGGACGATAGCCAAACAATCTGTGCCCTAGGTAATTCTAGAGAGCAGTCAGGTTGAAATCCACAGGGGTCTTGTGTTTTACAGTCAGGAAAACAAGATGTAACAATTTTTGTGACTTGAGGCCACAAACTTTTTTTAGTAGCACAGCTAAAGAGACCATATCCCCTGCCTCCCAGGTTTGTGTCCTTTGATAGTCACTTGCTGGTAAGTCTCTCAATGCTGAGCTGTCCTTTCCCATGCAGACTGGCTGACACTGAGTCAATTTGGGGCTTGGGAAAAAAACCAGAGAAATGCTTCTCAACTCCAGCTCTGCCCATTTAAAAGTCAGTCACTTTAGTGTAAGTTGTTCAATTTTCCAAGTGCTACATATTTTACTATTTCATCTCTGTGATTTAATGTTTTTAAATTAAAAAGTTCATTCTAGATATTATTTCACTGCTTTCTAAATAAATAATTACAAACTCTAGCTGCCTGTGAGCCAGACTGTAGCAGATGTGACTCAACATGAGTTCCAAATATTTGTTTATGATTTAAGACAAGAGGTAGCTTGCTGCCACGGGAGAGAACATTAAGGCCTGCTATTAATTATCCCACTATTTCTCAAGTACATTAGAATCATGGGGAGGGGGCTAATTAAAATACAGATTCCTGAGCTGTGCCCCCGGCTTACCGAATCATCACCTGTGGGACATGGGTCTGTGAACTTTGTGCAATGATCCTTGATCAAATGTTAAGAATACAGCATGACCTATGTGACTTTCAGTGAAATTTTCTGTGGGTTTTATTTACAGAATCATGGGGTTGGATCCTGTTATTTCTGGAAACACATTAGGATTGGTTGTCATCTCACAACATGGGAAACTAATGTGAAAGAGGCAGGCATGAACAATGATTGTGCCTTTAACTGTTTGGGGATGCACGTATCCCTTTGCTCTGCAAGCATTTGAAAACATGCTCTTCTCTTGCCATGTGTTTTTTGGCAATGGCAGAGATTCATGGCAGGACTACTGTTTAGATACAGCTTCCTGGGTGTGAAATGGAGCATCATTGAATCCAGGCATGTTCTGAATGACAGCATCTAGCCTGCACCTGCTGCATCAGCTGGTGGAGTGGTGTGGAGGCCTCATGGGACAAGTAAAAAATGGAGTATGCATGAGAGGTACAGAAAAGGCTGCTCTCAAGGTAGTCATGGAAGACCAGACCCTCTCCAAGCAGCTGGCCTGCTTCAGTTCAGTACACCAGGTGTAGATTTTTTAAAAAAGGTTTCTGCTGCCAAAGATGAGTCATATTGGTGACATGAGAAATAACACCATGACTCTCACCCAGCTTTGTTTATTGATCAATTTCCACTTTTTAATTTTTCCTTTAGAGAAACTTCACAAGTTGTTTGGTGGTCAAAAGTTTGGTGGGTTCCGTAAATACTTTAAGATCAAAAAGGGTAGAAAGATATCAACAAATTGTATCGTGGTAGCTAAGAAGCAAAATTTGTACTACACAAGGACACATTATGTTTCTGTTGTAACCTTTCCAAATAGATAAAATTTCCTCTTAGTGTCTTTTGAGGTAGAATTTGTGTCATCTTGCCTAGGTATCCTTCATAAGGATCCTTAATTTTCAGGTTTCATTTTTTGCTTGCTTCAGACTATAGGATCCCTCTTTCTACCCCTGCTGATTTCCTGGATGTTTTAGCAGAAACACCTCATTTCAAAAATGACAAAATTTTCTTTGCCTGCCTGCCAGTGGAAAATCAGTTGCTGCAAAGAAAACATGTGGTAGAGGCAGGAAAGAACTTGGACTCCTGGGTTGCTCTTAAATTACTGCCAGCTTGCACTCAAACTTTTCCAGGCACCGTCTGTGGAAAAGGCTTGGTTGCATGTTCTTGCTGATGAGCTTTTCACAACACAGTCTTCATGTTCCAACCCTTCCTCCATGCAGATGAAGCAGAGTCCAGGTGGTAATGGGAAACTGGCCAATGGCTTCCGTCTGCTCACATAACTATGCTTCCCTTCCTTTATGACTAAGACTGAACTCAAGATAAAATGAGATGGAATAAATTCTGAGATCTAAAAGAGAAAGGACATCCCAGGTAGAAAGAACTTTATAGTGTTGAAATTAGAAACAATTCCTTCTTTCCTTCCTCCCTTTCCTTCCTTCCTTCCTCTCTCTTTTCTTACTTTCCTCCCTCTCTCCTTTCCTTTCTGGTATCCTCATAAAAGGAAGAAATTTGGACACACGAAAATAGACATACACACACACACACACACACACACACACACACACACACAAAAGATCTCATGAAGTTATAGTAAAGAGGTGATCATCTTTGAGGCAAGGAAAGAGTGTTCAGGGGAAACCAGACCTGACACCTTGGTCTTTGATTTCCATCCCCCAAAACTGTGAGAAAATAAACTGTTGTTAAAGCCATCCAATCTGTAATATTTATTATGGCAGCTCCAGAAAACTAATGTATATTGTTTAAGAAATATTATTTAGAAAGTGTTGGCCTGGGAATTATGTGGAATAAATTCTGAGATCTAAAAGAGAGAAAAGAAAAACATTGCAGGTAGAAAGAACTTTATAGTTTAACTTGATTCCTTCTTCATGTTCCCTTTCTCTTTTTCTTCCTTTCCCTTCCTTTCCCCCTGTCCCCTTCCCCTCCCTCTCTCCCTCCCTCCCTCCCTCCCTCCCTTCCTTCCTTCCTTCCTTCCTTCCTTCCTTGCTAGGGATTAATCCTAGGGCCTTGTGCATGCTATGCAAATGCTCTACCCTGAACCAAATTCCCAGCCCAATAATTTCTAATTTTTAAAGTTATTATTAGAGCTTTATAGTTATATCTAGTAGTTGGAAATCTGTTTCATTTTATGATCTCTCTTTTCCCCTTCCTATTTTCCCTCCTGTCCTCCCTGCACTCATCCCTTCTCCTTCCTCTATTCTACTAGACCTCCTTTTGCTCATCTATTAATTTGTATTTGATTAGTTCTTTATGCGATATTATCTTTCCCTCCCCATTTCCTGGATTTTACTAGCTTCTGCAAATGAGAGAAGACATTGGACCTTTGAGTATCTGAGTTTGGCTAACTCTATTTACTGGCAAATGCCATAATTTTATTTTTTAATGGCTGAATGGAACTCTACTGTATATACACATATCACAATTTCTTAATCTATTCACCTACTGACAGGCATCTGGGTGAATTCCATAAATTAGCTACTGTGAATGGTGCTGCTGTAAACATTGATGTGGCTGTGCTGTTGTAGTAAACTGGTTTTAGGTCTTTTGCCAGCCCAACAATTTCTAAATAAGAATTTCTAAAACTAAATACATTCATTTTCGATGGCTGCCATAATAAATGCTACAGATTGGGTGGCTTAAACAACAGAAGTTTATTTTCTCACAGTTCTGGAGGATAGAAATCAAAGACCAAAGTGTCAGGTTTGGTTTCCCCTGAGGACTCTTTCCTTGCCTTTCAAACGACCACTTTCTTACTATAACTTCATGTGATCTTTCATGGTGTGTTTGTGTGTCTGTTTTTATGTGTCCAAATTTCTTCCTCATTTAAGAACACCAGTCACATACAATTAGAGCCCACCTTATTGGCCTCATTTTAACTTAACCAGCTTTTTAAATTCCCTAACCCCAATACATTCACATTCATATTCTGAAGTACAGGGGCTTAAGGCTTCACATTTGAATTGTTGGGGACACAACCTGTAACACAAAATAACAGATTATGAGCAGTCTGTGAAAGTGTTAGGTTTGGATGTGAGGTGTCCCCCAAAAACTCACATGTGAGACAATGCAAGAAGGTTCAAAGGAGAAATGATTGAGTTGGGAGAGTCTTAACGCAAACAGTGAATTAACACCCTGATGTGGATTAACTAAGTGGTAACTAAAGTGGTAGGGTATAGCTGGAGGAGGTGGGAATTGGGGGTGTGGCTTTGGGGTATATATTTGTAACTGGCAAGTGGAGAACTCTCTGCTTCCTGGTCACCATGTGAGCTGATTCCCTCTGCCACACTCTTCTGCCATGATGTTCTGCTTCACCTCGAGCCCTGAGGAATGGAGCTGGCCTTCTATGCACTAAGACCTCTGAAGCTGTGAGCCCTCAAATAAACTTTAACTCCTCTACTGTTGTTCTGGTCAGGTCCCTTAGTCACAGCATCAAAAAAAAAAAAAAAAAAAACTGACTTAAAACAAAAAGATGTCTAGCAGAGGAGTAATTCTAATTTTTTCTGTAATAGTAGTCATAAATTATTTTGGGGGATTTGCTAAAAGGCAAATGTAGGATTAGTAAAATAAACTTATTGAAAATAAACGTACTCTGGATCTTGGATTGCATCTGTTGACAAGAATCAACTTAGCCCTGTATCCAATGATTTCCCTTTCCAGTTTTCTTAAACAAAGCAATTACTCAGTGACTCCCTCTTGCAGTCAATAGTGTTCTTCAACCCACTCCAGCTTTTCTTCTCCATGGTCACGTCATTGACATCATGATTGTAAATCTCCACCCCTAACATCTACTAGCTTACTTCACCATTTAGCAATCCTTTTACCTCATTGAGACCTTCAGTTCATTGGCCTTTCTGCTGTCTCATTAGCAACCCCTCTCCCATCCCTCAACAGGTCTCTCTTCTTTCTTATCTCACTTAGATTCTAAGGTCTATCACCATAATTACACTATCTTGTTTAGCACTCCTCCCTCCAGGGTTGACAAAGTTACAGTCCTGGTAAAACCAAAACCTTCCTTTATAAGAGGGAGATATGAGGTTCAAATTCAGAGAAGATGCTGTGAGGGAAGAAGCAGAGTCAGCGGGAGATGTGAATGGAGGAAGAGGAGGGAGAAAGAGGGGTGAGGAGAAAAAGAGGGGAGAGATCTGAATATGTTTCACTGCTGGTTTTGAAGTGGGAGAAGGAATTGTGATCTAGGAATGCTGGGGGTCTCTAGAAACTGGAAAAGGCAAGGGAACAGGCTCTCCCCTGTGGCCTCCAGAGGAAATGTGGCTCTGCTTGCCCCTTAATTTTAGCCTATGAAACCCATTTCAGAGCATGACCTTCAGGACTTTAAGATAATGAATGTTTTAAGCCACCAAGTATATGACAATTTGTTACAACATCAGTTAGAAACCAATATATAGAACAAGTCTCAAAACACCACTGAACACCATCTGACAATTGTAATATACTTCCTAGAATGTTTGTTTTTCTGTTCTCCAAAATGGTTATTTTACAGATATTCCTTCGTAATCTCCTCTAATACCTCTCCCTACCCTAGTAGCTAACATTGTCTCATATTTCGTTGTGAACATAAGAACGTTCTGGGAATTATCATCCACCCACCACCAATATTATAACGTCTTTGTGTCTGCTTTGTCTCCTCTCATGATACTTTCCATTCCCCTTTCCATGTGCTCTGGATTCACTCCCTTTAACTCTCTGAAATGTTCTTTTCTCTCTTTTTGACTCAAATACCCTATTTTTCCCTTCCTATAGGGCCTTTTCTTTTAGCATATAAATGCACATCGATATTTTTCATGTTAAAAAAGTTTTCCTTTTACTTTTGTATCTTCTTCCAACTTAATTTATAACTAAAGGGAATCTGAACTCATTTCCTTATAATGTAATTAATCTTCAATGTGCAATACTTCATTTATTCTTTGAGTGGGATTGAGAAAATAGTCTAAATTTAAAAAAAATAGGTAAACATTTCAAAGTACTTTAAATTTTTCATAGAAGTTGCAAAAGAGTATAAAGAACACACATATGCCCCTCACCCCATTCCCCAATAGTTAGCATTTTACCACCTTTTTCTCTTCCTCTATCCTGTCCGTCACTTGTTATCATTATTCTTTTTTTCTGAAATATTTGCAAATGGGTTGTAGACATAATGCCCAATACCCCTAAATATTCCAGGGTCCATTTTCCCAAACAAGGACTCTCTCCTGCTGTAGCAACCACAGAGAGGTACTACTTAGATCTCGTTGCAATTCTTGGTTGCTACCACATTTTTACTAAGTCCATGCTTGAGCTGCTCCCAGCTTGTGTGACTGAACATATTGAGAGTTTTAGTGCAGCCCACCAGATTCCTCTAATGACTGTGCTGTGAGGCCTTTCTATTATCCTAGCAAAAAAATCTCTCAGAACTCTGATTCATCTATTTCTTGAGGATTCAAACTAAAAGGATGATACCAGAAGTAAAGATGTCCAAGGAAATAAGCAATAAAATGGATATTTGAAACTAACTCACTACCTATCATGCAAAGGATGTGTGGGACACGGATTATTCCTGGAATATGGTGGTGGTCATCTGAAGGTCATCTGAGAAAATACCCTGTGAAAGAATATTCTTGTAGGTGCAATAGCTCAGGCAATTGAAAGATGAGAGGGCAATAGTGCTTACCAGGACAGTTTATTGCCAATGTTTTATTGATCCCTAGCAGAGGGATGAGACACTGAAGCTAATAAGTTGTTGAATCATGAGTGGGACCCGAAAGGGTTTTTTTGGTAGATTATAAGGGTATCTTTATTTCCTGCAGTGGATACAACTAAAAAGCAAAATCAGGATTGGAGTTGACATTCACTCTGGAGACCAAAAATTTATCATGAGCCTGCCTGTTAGAGTGGTGGTCAAATGACCAGTAATAGATGCAGTCCTAGCTAAATTCAGACTTGTACTCTGCATGCCTACTTAGTGGTAATTTACCCCAATTTCTTATGTAAAATGGGTATTAATATACTTGGCAGTTGAAAGAATACCTATATAGCAGCTTTTGGCTGTAAGAAATATCATTATGGAGGAAGTTAAGTTGAAATCCCTGACACTGTCCTCTCTCTCCTGAGATAAAATTTTGAAGAGCCAAGTTTCCAGGGCCATGACAGAGAGTTGTGCTTCCTATTGAAGCCCCAAAGGACACAAGGACAGAGGTCCACATCACATCTTAATTTAATTCAATTCAAGGTCATGTGTTGCATTCAGTTGTGATGCTTTTAGTCTACTCTAATCTGGAAGTGATCCTCAATCTTTCACAAGTTTTAAAGAGTACAGGTCTTTCATTCAGTACAATGTCCTTCCACTTGAGTCCACTTGTTGTTTCCTTATTGCAGAATTAGATCATTCTTTCTTAGCAGGAACATTCTAGAAGTGATGTAGTGCCCTTCTGTATATCATATAAGGAAGTATGTGAAGTCCGTCAGTTTCACTGTTGATGATGCTAATACTGATCATATGATCAAGGTACAGTCTTCCAGGTTTCTCTAAAATACAATCATTGTTTCCTCCTTTGTAATAAGTATTTCATAGAGAACTAGTCTGAACCTGTACCAATACTGTTTGTCTATTAAACCTACAGTCTATTAGGAGCCTCCACTGTTGACTTTTGCTTGAATCAACTATCAATTTATTCACCTGATAAATTGATTAATTTATCAGGTAAATAAATTGGTTGGTCATTTATTTATGTCTTTGCAGTTGACAGAGCCAAGAAACATATGCATATACAAATAGAGGCAATGCACAAGCATGAATTTCTTTCTGTAACTTATCTCTTTTTTATTTTTTAAAAAGTGACTTGAAATTCAAAATATGTTTCTATTTGAAATCTCAAGGTTCTTTTGAATCATCCTCCTTTTCTTATTTTTAACTCCTTTACCCTATGGTGAGAAACTGCTCCCAGTTATGATCAGTGTATGTACGCACTTCATCCACCTGTATGTAATCAACCTCCCACCTACATCATCACTTCCTTGATCCTGCTACCTCCTTGGCTCCTGATCCTACCACTGTCTTCAATGGGAATGGAAAGGAAGGGGAAGAGGAAAAGCCAGCATCTTGCTTTTCAAGATTAGCTGAGTATGTGCTTGTGACCTAACATGAGACTTCTACAGTATGTCAACTGAAGTCTCTTCATAGATGCCAAAGAACAACTCTTGACTTAATTTTTAAAGTGCGTTCCCCCTCTAAGATGTATAGCCACATATTTATGGGAACTAGTGGTTTCATATTATAATATTTGTTCACTAACAAAGATATTTCTAAAAATATGGATGTAACCTAAAAACAGTGACTCAAACTCTTTAGCATAAAACAAGCATAAGCCAACACTATATTAATACCTGTTACCTTAATTCTGGGTTTTCTGATTGCTTTTAAGCATAACTTTAAAAGAATCATGAAATTCTTTTTGTATAGAGAAAGGAGTAGATAAATACAAATATTTAAAAATGTATTTAACAAGCAATAATAGATAAATGCATATATATACATGTGTGTGTGTGTATGTGTGTGTGTATGTGTGTGTATTCATACATGCACATACACACCCATGTTAGGAGAGAAACTTGGATGTGGTTAACCTGGCAGAGTTAACCACTCTCCTGAAATGTGGGTTAATAACTTCCATGCCTTTCTTTTATAGTTTTAACACCTATACAATATGTGACCACGTGTTCAGTTCACTCAATACAGTACCAATTTAGGCCTTTTGTTCCCAGGTACTTACTAATAAGACCCTTTTTCACTCTTATATGTCATTCTAGTTGGAATGATCTAAATTAAATGAATGCATAATTTATATATGAATCCCTATGCAGCATGTTATTTAGTTTTGAAACTGAGTGGCAAGATGGAAGCCTAGTTTTGAATGAAAAGGGTCTGATTGCCACAGTTAAATGAAGGCTGCTAGAAAGCTTTCATTGGGTTTCATTTTGTCTAATAGTTTATAAGAGCTTCTTTTGAAAGAGTCAGTGTGCAAAGAAGTTGGTTCATCTGAAAGAACTCAAGGCTCACCACAGTCTAGTTACCATTTGTCAGCCCAGTGTGTGGGTGGGGATTTTAATCAAGTTTTAAATCCTCTTTTAAAGTGATACTAATATTTATTGAGGAACAGTTTGCACATCAGAAAGTCCATATATCTTAGCCTGAGGAAGTTTAACATCCAACATACTCGTGTATCTACTACCCAGGCCTAGATACAGAACAATTGTAGCTTCAGAAGGCTCCCTCACACCTCTCCACTCTGTAAACTCTCCCACAGCTAGCTATTATTGTGATGTCATTAGCATTGATTTGTTTTCATCTGTTCTTCAAACCCCTGTAAATGAAATTATATATACTTTTTTGTCTAGCTTCTTTAGCTCCTGGATTGTGTCTCCGAACTTTGTCTAATTTGCTGAATGCATCAGTTCATTCTTTTCCTTGCCGTGCAGTAATTCATCGCATGACTACACTGCAATCTATTTATCATACTGTCGGTGGATTTCGTTTTAGCGTTTTCCAGCTGTTTGTTCTTATAAACAAGAACCAGTTGCAGAATCACTAGCAGTACAGAGGAATTCCTGTTGCTCGGTAGCTTCATTTCCACTTTGTATTGGTCATTCCCGAACTGTGGGGAATAATTGTGAATTTGTTGATTTGTTATCATTTCAGGTATAGCAGCCTGAGGAAACTAATATAGTTAGAAACTGTTTTTCCACCAACATGAATTCATATAAGATGATCCACAGAGAAATACATATTTAGGAATTATTTCTTATATAATAAATATGATTTTTTTTTTCCAAATGACCTATTATTTGGAAGAAGCACTATTTGGACCCCTTATGTGGAGAAGCACTTTCCTTTCTGATTTTTGATTATACTGAAATCTATTTGACCACAGATAAAAATAAATAAATAAATAACTGTATAGTATAGTGTTGGGTCAGTGTTAACAGGAGATAACACTAAGCCAATTATCACTGAGCCTGTTCTCTTAGCTGGTTACTCTGCTAGGAGACAGAGATCATAAATGCACGAGTAGTGACATTTCTGGAAGAGATGAGTCTAGTGGCAGTGGCAGCCATGTGAGCAGATAATTGCTACGTGGATATCAGAGAAAGGACTTAATGAGGAGGGGTATTCTAGTCCTAAAAGCTAATGTAGACAGTTTAATGAGCCACCAAATTATATTGGCACATCCAGAGAGCCCTGTGGCATGGAGTTCTAGGGTGGTTTGAAAACAATTGTCAAAGATAATAAGACTTGGGGTAGAACATTCAGATGAACAGGTAGGATACAATGCTTATTATTTTATTTTTTTTTAGCATCCTTGCTAAAATTGAACAAAATCCTTACTCAGAGCTCTCAAATAATGAATGCTTTTTAAAACATGCATTAGCCTAACCAACGCAGTTACCAGAAGTTTTCAAAGATAGTTAGAGTAAGCTACTTCTCACCTTCCTAAAGAACTCTTTTGATTCTTACTTGATTCTTTCTTGCCAGATATATAAATAAATTAGAGAAAGAACATGAATTAAATTATGGGGAACTCATAGACTCGGGAGGCAGAACTGCATTTAGACTTCATAAGAGCAGAAGTTGTAGTTTTAAATATGGTTACATTAAAGCTTACTGTCTATCTATTACCAGTGATATTATAAAATACATTCTAAAGAAATTCAGAGATCTGTTCCATTTTTAGTTAGAAATAAAAAGTTATAATCGAGTGTTTTGAATTTAAGAAAAGCAATAATGGGAACAAAGTCAATCAATCATTAGTTCACAAGGTGTAAGTTAATATGGGTTATTCTTGGCCATATGATAACTTACAATTACTGTTTTTTTTCCTTAACCTGAAAATGCCTTAGTTTCTCTTTCATTTTTAAAGAAGTTTTATTGGATAAAAATTATTGGTTGACAATTTTTCCCTTCAATACTTTGAGTATATCACCCAACGCCTTCTGGCCTTAGTGATTTTTTTTTTTAAATATAAAATTAGCTGTTAGCCTTATTGAGAATCATTTGTGGATAATGAGTCACTTGATGCTTTCAAAATTCCCTGCCTTTGCCTTTTGACAGTTTGAGTATATAAGAAAACCTCGGTGTAAATTAAATTGAACAGTTTTATAATTAAATTGAACAGTTTAATTGAGCAAAAAATGATTCACAAATTGAGCAGCAGATCAGACCCAGAAAAGACAGAGAGAACTCTGCTTCACAAGATGGACAGGGAGTGTTTGTAGGCTGAACACGGAAGTGAGGTACAGAAACAGCTTGATTGGTCGCAGGTTGGGCAGCTTGCCTTATTTGATCATGGTCTGATCAATGCCGGCCTGTGATTGACTGAAGCTTGGCTGCTTGTGATTGGCCAACACTCAGCTGGTCCTTACAAAACAAAAACAAAAACCAACCATCAACCAACCAACCAACAAAACCAAAAGCTCCTATATTAGGCGCTCAGTTATTTACATACTAAGCCAATGCAGTTCCTTATGTATGGAGGTGCCTCGGGCAAACTTTAGTTAAACACCTGGTGTACCTAGGTGTGAAGCTCTTTGTGTTTATTCTACTTAGGCACATTGAACTACTCATATGTGCAGGTTGATCATTTTCATCTAATTTGGGAATATCCTTTATGCTTCCATCTTTTCTCCTTCTAGGCTTTCCATGATGCATTGGTTTATTTGATGGTGTCCCACACATCTTGGAGGCACTACATATTTTTCTTTATCATTTTTCCTTTATGTTCCTCAGACAGGATAATCATAAAGTTTGCTAATTCCTTTTCTCCGGACAGTTCAAATGTGCTCTTGAGCCCTGACAGTGAAGTTTTCATTTCAGTTATTACACTTACTGTTATTTTATTGTAAGTCTTGGCATAATATAAGGGAAGTTTAAGACATAAAAAATGTACAACTGCTTTTGGATAGAGTGACTTTCAGAATCCGCAGATCCACTCCTCCCAGAAAATCACCCATGCTTGACTCTAGTGCAGATAGAGTGGCTCCCCAGCCTGTTTTCCTGTAGCTGGCAATGCCTTGGCTCTCATTAAGAGGAAAGCAACAGAATTTGTTACTTTTAGGCTTCTTACAAATATCCATGGGGAAAGAAAGAAGTAAGAAGCTTCTGCATTCACCAAAATCTAAGGACTTCCTCCCCCATTCCTGGAACTGTCTCTTCTCAGGTGATTGACAGTTGGATATCCACTTCTGTGAAGAAAAATACCAACCCTACTTGCAGAATGTTGGTGTGACCTCACACTCGGTCTGAGTTAATCACCTCAGACATAATGGTTCAAAATCAGCATCTTCCTCAAAGTCTGGGTTATCTCCTATGCAGTCGCACAGGAGAACTTAACAGTGTGTTCTTACCTGAAAGTCTCTAGGTTCTGTCCAGCTTCTTTTGGGTATTTTCTCCAGCGTAATTGAGGAAGCTGAAATCCATTCTTTTCCCACATGCTTTTCTTTTCTCTCTCTTTAAAATTCTTGTTTAAAAGTTTCTGCTCAAACAAATAAATATTTTCTTCACACAGACTCTGGACAATTTTTAGGCAGAGTATACACAAAGTTCCACATGTAAAAGAAATATTTGTTCTCTGCTCAAACTGGCTATCTTACCCTCCTCCCCCCAAGAAAAGCAACAATGTCTGCAGAGACTCTATGGAGTTTACATCCGCGCATGGAGCACGATTGTTCCTCCTTCATATGCCAGCACAAGGGTTTGGGCTTCAATGGATGAATATTTGTTTTGATTTTTGTGGCCATGGATGCCCTTTATTCATAATCAAGAACAAAGAACAAGTCTCAGAAGAGAATGAAGTTACTCTGTTTTGCCAAATAGAATATTTCTGCAGGTTTTAAATGTCAGCTTTCAGTGTCTTCACTGCTTCTATCCATATAATTTCAAAATTTCCATAGATCTGGTTTTAAAGAGGTCATCTTATTGCCAGTGTGCTATTTTCAAAACGTTAATCTGAACACATACAAGAAGCATGGTGACCCTTGACTGAAAATAAAATATTGAGTGTGTTCTCTAAAATCACAAAGACAGCTTCTTGTGAAATAGTGATTTAGTAGCAGGAAAAAAAAAGAGTACCATCTTTCCTATTGCTGTTTGGAGGAATTCAGTTTCTCTACAATCATAAATTCTAGGTTGAGTGTTTGACATTATAAGGACTTAGAGGCCTGACAGATGGAGACAGAAGCCTGAACTACTACAAGGCAAGTTGGAGTCTTTGATGTCTAATCAACTGTCATCTAAGGTTCCCTTTTAAAAGAACAGAGAGAACCTGAAGTGGAGTTTAGTAGGGAACACTGTAAGAATGTGGATGTCTGATAGAAGAAGGTCTGTCTGCCATGGGGTGACAGGTGATGACTATCAGGTGATGACTCCCCTTACATTAATGAGGAGGTGACCAGAATAAATGAATAAATTGGGCACAGCTCTGTCTGTCATAACTCCATCTTCTCCCCTTGCCGATGTGGGACTTCATGTCCCGATTGATGAGAGAGAAGCTCCTGCAAAGGTATTCAGTAAAAGCACAGAAACCCTAATTGTAGAATTGAGAGAGAGAGCAGTTACATTTTTGTTTTACTCTGTAACCTACTTCGTGTAACCGGAATGGAAAATTTTGTTCTAATTCCATCAAAAGTGATGAAATGCTTTGATTCTGGACCCATTCAAAATTCCTGTGGCCCCATCTATCATTTCCATGACCAGCACTATAATTAGCTATGCTGTGCTAATGTCCTCAATCTCAAAGTAGAAATTAATATCTGATATTTATGCATATCAAAATCAAGTGGATAAAACAGATATGAAAGTCACTTAGGGGTTACTTAGTTTTCATGATACTCTAGTTGCCTGAGTTAGAGAGATCACAAATGCTTGTGACCATAATTGTCATACTGATGTGGCCATGGAAGTACTTATAAATATCTGTTGAATGACTAAAGAGTAAATGTCAAGGCACAGCCTAGTCTAACTGTAGTTGTAATGCACAGAGAATTCAAATATAAAACTGTCTTTCTTAAATAAAACACACACATAAGCACAAAGAATGTAGCTCCTAGCAATCTGTTTTTGTAATGAACTCTGGGGGGATCAAACATTTCCCTTAATTTTTACTACAAAAGGACCCTGGCAAGTAAATATATTGAGGAATTTTGGGAAATCATCTACTTTCAGAACAATATACTTGGGCTGTGGTTGTGGCTCTGTGGTAGAGCGCTTGCCTGGCACTGGGTTGGAACCTCAGCACCACATAAAAAAAATAAAAATAAAAATAAAGATACTAAGTCCCTCTACAACTTAAAAAAGAAGAAGAATATACTCAGTTTTATAAGGTCAGTGAATCTGGAAATCTTGTAAAGAAAGTGATCTGTAATGGACTAGGGGCTGTTGATTTCTTTAACAGTTACCTTGTTTGCCCTCCACAGGGCATTCTGGAGGTGGAGCAGGGGTTCACACTGGCTGTGGGAGTCAGCAGAAGGGAGATGATTTGCTCCTGCTCATGCAAACAAGCTGCTTCCTTATTTTCTAAGTAGTGACAACTCCTCGTGCTAGGCACAGCTTTTCTATCTCATGAACTGCATGTTAGGAGCAGTACCTAAAGAACTAAAGTAATAAATTTCATTTGGAAAGCTGAAAGCTTTTAGGGGATGTTTTCAGTATTTACAGGCTATTGAGAATCTGACAAATCTCATATGGAACTTTTTTGAAATCTCATGATCTTCCTTTAGACGATGAAGAGGATTAATTGGAGTTGATAAAGGCTCAAGAAGAAAGGTCACTATGTGACTTCCCAGATTCAACCAATGACAGGTGCCTCAATAATCTTCCCATTCCAGCCTCTCTGGCCTTCCAACCCTTGTACATTGTTGCTTTTTCTTACTGCAGGATTTTTGCACACGATATTTCCATTTATTCGATTTCTCTTCTTGTCTCTCTCCACCCAGTTCAATGCAAAGGGAAGGATTCTTCAGGCCTTTTTAAAAAAAAATCTTCCCTAAGTGATCTTATTTCACAATATTCCTATTCTTATTACAGCTATATTTCATATTTGGGATGCTGACAAATATCTGATTCCTCATTAGAGCTATATGATCCACAAAGGCAGGGATGGGATATCTGTTTTGATTTTCCATTGTATCTCCAACATAGTACTTAAATGAGGCCTCTACAAGATCAGAGGAGGAAATGATTACTTCTGTCTGGAACCTAGTGAGCAGCGAAACAAGCATGAAGCACAACACAGCATACCAATTGAGCTTGTGGAACATAACATGCCAGAGGAGGAAGGCATTCCAATCCAGGCAACCACATGCATAGAGGAAGAGAAGCCAGTGAGTACAGGATGTGTTCAGAAATCAGAACATGAATGGATGAATGGAGGAGGGAGTACGATCTTGATTATTTCAAGGTTTGGCTTGTTAAGGTGTTTGGACATTTTCTACACAGTGAGGAGACATTCGAAGGCTATGAAGCAGTAGAACAGCACGATCCCATCTGTGTTTCAGATACAACTCTGGCAGCAGTGTGAAAGGCAGTGGAACTAAAAATAGGAATATAAATAATGTGCTCATCACTTTTCCCCTATTTGCACAGTAACCCAACTTTTAGCCTTGACATACATCCTGTTTGTGCAGGAAAATCCCTAAGCCTTATACCATCTTAAGGCAAGTTTTGTTGTATACAAAAGAGGAAAGTGCAGCCATTGTATTCTTATGTACCAGAAAGTGTCAAATAATAAAATTGTTTAACAAAAATAATTTACTTAATACACAGAATCATAAAATTCAGGTATTGTTCAGACATTTACAGAAATTGACCTTTAGGAAATATTGCAGAGAAGTAATCTAGGGAATCAATGTGAAAAGTCTTCCAACAAATTTCAAGTCAGCCGGAGAATTAACCTATATCTAAGAAAGTGATCAGCAGTTTCCTACAAATAACAAGGTATGGAAACTCATAAGGTAACCTGATGTTGCTAGGCATCTTGCAAAACGATGATATTTAGGTTCCAAGAACATGGTAGTATGTGCTGAGACCCTACTGTGCACCAGATGCTGTTCTATTTAACATGATTATCTCTGCTTACAACTTGATGGGATATTGTTATTAGCTGTGTTTTACATATGAAAACATGGAGGTGTAGGGAGGATAACTTATCTAAAATTTCATAGGTAATAAATGATGAGGCAGATTCAAGCCAGGCAGTCTAGCTATAAGTCTATGCTCCTAACAATTATCGCTCTACCTTATCATGCAGAGCTATGTTCAGCTTGGAAAATTCTCTGTTTTACATCATAACACTTTGTCCCATTCTTTCTTCTTTGAAATTACAGAGAAAATATTAATGAAACCAAGCTTATGTTTGACTCTCTTTCACTTTCACGTAATTTTATGCTTTTGCTTAGTAAGATTTTGTTTAGGTTTTTGCTTAGTAAGATTTTGTAAATAGCTGGTGTTATGGCTTAAATATGTGGTATACCTGGAGAGCTCATATGTGAGACAATGCATGAAAGTTTAGAGGTGACATTATTGGGTTATGAAAGCCTTAACCTAATCAATGCATTAATCCACTTGACTGGATTAACTGGTGGTAACTGTAGGCAGGTAGGGTGTGACTAGAGGAGATAGGTCACTGGGGGCGTGTCTCTGGGGTATATATTTTATCCCTGGTAAGCAGAGTTCTCTCTCTCTTTCTGCTTCCTGGCTGTCATGTCCTGAGCTGCTTTTCTCTTCTACACCTTTCCTCCATAATGTTCTGCCTCATCCTGGGCCTAGAAATATGGAGTCTGCTGTCCATGGACTGAATCCTCTGAAGCCATGAGTGCCAAATAAACTTTTTCATCCTCTAAAGTTGTTCTTGTCAAGTCTTTTGGTCACAGCGGTGGAAAAGCTGACTAAGACAGCTGGTTATGATAGTTATCATGTTAGAAAGTGATTCAGGCTGTTCCTGACTCAGGAGGTAAGGAGTCTTGGAAACACAGGCTTTTAGAAATCCCTGTTCACAATGTGTCTGCAGAGGCTGCCGCTCTAACACAGAATCCCAATTATTCCACCTCTTGAGTGTTGTGTTGGAATTGATTATATCACTCTTGAAAATTTAGGGTTTTTTTGGAGGGGGAAAGTGCAGTTTTCTTTTCCTAGTGCTTTGCCCATGAAAGCCTATGCTACTAAATAAAAAGAGAAATAATCTATATTTCCATGTGCCCCATTTTCTACAACTTCTTATCTTGCAAACACCTTTATAGTAACAGATGTGTCTGAGGAGTTTATACATCTTCTTTCTTGGTGCTGTATTTGAAAGTGCTATTCTTATAAAGATCCTGACAACTCTTGGTGGGTTTGACACAGTAATGTTCAGTTATTGTAATAAAGTTAAAAAATTGCGAATATTAAGTGACATGAGCTATTTTGATAAAGCCCATATAAGTTCAAGAATGAGATTTGAAACAGTTGCATATTAGTAATTTTGAAAGTATTGTCACATGGTGATGTGCTCTGGATCATGACAGCCTCCTAATTTTTTTGCATGTCTTGGTTGATTAAAATAACTAAATGTAGTCTGAAGAGATCAAGAGAAGCTATCAGAATACATTGCATTTTTAAGTCATAGACTTTTAGGGCCCCAGAGTGATGTGGTTCACATCCCTTACCCTCCCTCACTCCCCTGGCTTCCTCTAAGTCAGGTATGTGGGGTTCACAAACCCTAATGCCTCTGGGGAAATCACACTGTGATATAAGTGAGTGAAGCAGTCCCAGACATCCTTCTTGTCTCTCTTTGTTTTTTTGAAACCAAGAGCTTCTTCTCCCTTTTGTGATTTTACTTTTAATAGAGACATCGGTATGGGAAGAGTTTCTCTTCTATGAGGAAAATCACTGTAATTTAAGGTGATAAATGGCACTTTGCCATCCTCAGTGCTGGAATGCTGTGCTCTACACTGCCCTCTGCTGGCTTTCCTTCTCTCAGCCAATGTGTATGTAGAGGTTTATCACCTCATCCTTAGTACCAAAGTCTGTATCAGTTTGAACGCTTTGAGTTGCCGGAAATAGGAAATATAATCAACTGGGCTGAAATTGTGAAGTAGTTGCATGGCTTATAAAACTAGAGGTTGCATTCCAGAGGTTTGATCGGGGCTCCATCCCTGTGTCTGTATTGGCAGAGGCCCTTCATGTGTTCCTTCATATGTGGCCCACATTCCCATGTTGACTCAGGCTGTCCAGTGACTGTAGCAGCTTCAGACATCACATCAGTACACTAATATTATCTGCAGAAGGAGAGAGGGGTCCTCTTTTATTCCAGCAATGAGAAGGAAGTTCTGCACATTCTGCTGATGTGAAGGGTAACTGAGGTTAAGGGGATGAAATTACACTTTGGGCACATCCCTGCCTGGAGCTGGAGGTTGGAACAATCCTCCCTAGACTGTGACGCAAGGGTGCTGAAAAGCTCTAGACTTTAAGGTTCTCCCAGGGCAAAATCTCAGAGAGAAGAAAAAGAGTTACTCAGGATATATGTCTTAAACACCCCCCAGAGCTTTGATTCTACTTGGGGATTTAGTTTGTTTGACTCTTAGACCAACCATAGAATGCAACATCATATCCTGGTCATTTGCTCACACTCATGGTTCCCCATGAGGAAATTCCCTTAATTGATATTGCCTCCTTTATCACATGGATAAAGGAGGAACATGTTCCAGTGGAAAGAGGGAGGCTAATAAATGTAAACTACAGATTATCTGCCTTTCAACAAGGAGCTGACTTCTCCATGCAATGACATCCCATCCCCAGGCCAGGATCATAATGTGACTATGAAACAACACATGGCATTTATGTCTAAATGTGTTTAGCAATTAGTATTGTTTGGATATATTATATTATGAGCTTGCAAAGTATAACCCATGAATCTTTTTATGGCATACATGTTTCTAATGTATGTACAAACTGTAATGCTTTACACAAGGGTCTATCCCTCCTTGTACTCCACCCAAGTATATAACAAAGAATTCATCAGAGAATAAAGAGAGAGAGAGAGACACTGGCTTCTTATTTTATTCCTATAGGGCTTTCTTATTGCTTAGAAGGAAAGGCAAGCATCATGCAGGCTCTGATTATTGGTTCATATTAACCAAGCTTCAGAGACCCTTGCCGAGTAGATTTGGAGGTAAAGCCTAGTAATTTGTGGTTTTTGAAAAGCTCCTCTGGGTAATCTTCATAACTGGTTATCTTTAGACACTTTTGAAAAAGGATGCATTGTTTTCACCTCACCAAGATATTGAAAGACCTGGGCACAGTGTCAGACTGCTGGTCCCTTCAGCCTGGGAAGTCAGTGAGCCTTTTATAGAAGATCTCTTCTGATGGGGGTCTGAGTTTCCCAGCATCACCATGTGACCACTTTGGCTTCTGATGGAAATGGAACTAGCTGACTATGGAGATGCTCTATCCTTCCCTGACTGGGTTTTCCCACATCTGAGTCCCCTTCCAAAACCCAGCTAGACCTATGTCCAGGAGGAGCACATGTGATTTTAGCAAGGTTCTTATGTAATCCTCACTTGTTTAGGAATCATATTCATTTGCTTTTGATTCTTCCAAAAATGAAGACTGATCTTCCCTCCAGTTGTGATGGTCATAGTTTCTGTCCCAAGGAAGAATTAATGGGGTCAGAACAGCTCCCACCTCCTCGTGTGGAACACTACTCAGGTGGGTCTTGTTCACAGAGGCTCAATGGCACTTCATGGGCAAGAACTCTGCCCCAACCACAGGTTGGCGAGTCAGATCTCAGGCTTTCTTTACATGAATGTCCACAGGGTACTGAACAAAATCATCCTTTGGTAGTTATGGTTCAACTCCTGGGTTTATAATAGGTGCAGATACTGAGGCACCCCTCCCCTCCATTTCTGCCCCTTTCCTTCTCCAAAGCTTACATTTGCTATGGCTCAGGTATCTGTGACTAGAAGATCGATCCTTCTTTTCTCCCCACTGTAGGTTCTGGTACAGATTGGTGTATATATGATACACAGCACTAACTTTAACCAATAGAAATTTTTCATTTATTCTTCTCATTCATAATATTTACTGAACACCCACAAGGGGGAAGAAATCATGCTAGGTAAAGAGAATGCAAAAATGAATAAGATGAGATTCTACATTTGAGAAGCTCACAGTCCAGCTGAGGGTAAAGCATAGACAGGCCATGATTACAATATGATTTATAAAGTGTAACGGGAAAGGCCTTTGGAAACATTTCACACCATTTGGCATCAACTCTTATTTGCATACTGTAAGGTGAGAATATCATATTTTTCAATGGTCAATTTTAAAATTTCCTTGTGCATTGACTTTTGCAAGTTGACAACTGAAAGGAAGTGAGAATCTGAAAGGAGAAGTTGGGAATAGTAGGAGTTCTTACCCAGATGGGGAGAGGAATAACTTGGAGGCTTTGGGCACCACAGAATGAAGCAGGCTTAGAGCTCTGGGCAGCCAGGTGGCATTTTAAGATGACTGAGAATTAGGAAGAGGATGAACAGCCAGGGCAATGAGCAGGGAAGCAGGGAGGTACCTTCTTCACAATTTTAAGTAACTTAGTCTTTTTGCTCTGTTTTCCTCCCACAAACTTCTTGAGCATAAAGAAAACAGAGTCAGGAAACGGGTCTTGTAGAGAGTGGCGGCTGAACCTCGTTGATATGCATGGCCAGTGCAATGATGAATCTGCTTCACTTGGGATCTTTCAGGTTGGCTAAAAACAAGAGGCGCTAGAGCACAGTTCATTACTCTGAAGACTGGTAATTAAAGGAAAAGAAGTAAGCATTCATCTTGGCTTTCTGGGATAAACGTTTTTTCAAGGTAATCAATTGGCATTGGCAGACGAGGGGAAGGTTTTGTGTACAGAAAAAAAATTTAGCTGATAAATGAAGAGGGAATAATAGATTTAGAAAAAGTGCTATTGTGCAAGCTCTATGGAAATAGCTGAAGCAGATAACGGTTGTCAACAGATGGTGAAGCCATTAGATGAATTGTTGATGGGGAACTGAATTCTCTGATCAATTTAGCACCACCGAAGGTGAGAACCAAATAAGAGGTGCCCCCTGACATGATGCTGGATGAAGTACATGGCACCATCTATGAGGTATGCATGTATGGAAAATCAAGTCTGAGTCTAACATTAATTAGGGTATTGAATCAAGAATCAAACTTCTAAGTCATATGGAAATACTGGGGATAGAACAATATCCTCAAGATACTGGCTACAGTTAAACAATATCTGGCAATAGTTATAAGACAAAACCAGGGTGGGGAACCTATTCTGTGTTGACTGACAAACTTAAAATTTTAAATAGAGGTTTCCCAAAGAATGTAAGATTTTGAATAAATCAATTTTGGAAAAAAATGAGTATGTTCCTCTAAGTTTGTGTAGTGTATTTTAACAAATGTTGGTGGTGCACCAAGGTGAAATCTAAATTTTACAAACCTGAAATTTTACAAAATTGTGGTCTTAATTTTAAAAGTTTATAGGCAAATTCATCTGTTAACAGAGGAACTGATGGAGATTCTGCTCTGATTTCTGTTTTGTTATTGTTGTCAGAAATCAGAGTAAGTACAAAGAAGAAATTTGATGTGTATTTTGAAGAATCAGTCGGTTATTCTGTCTAGCCTGCCAAATTGATCTCCTGTCAATTTACTAAACTAATATTTATGGTGAGATTTCAATAAGTAAAATAGAAAGATTGAGATGAACTGCTTAAAAAAGGTTGATAAATAAATAAATACATAAATAAATGAAACAAGTATTAAAATTGACTTTGATTCTGGAGTTTTGGTTATTCTGTGAGCTCAGAGTGAAATTTAAGCTTATTTAATAAAACATGGTACTTCCTGTCTGTCTGAATTTATAGCCATAAACTATAAATGAGTATAAATTCATATGGACAGGGGTCAAATCATATCAATATGGTTTGGCTGTATTGATTGAGAAATAATGGTCGTGTAAATAAAATGTAGTATCTTTTTCTCTCAGAAATAAGGAGTCAGTGTCAGGGAACTCAGGGCTGCTCTAGCAGCTCCATGATCTTTAGCTTCTTGGTCTCCTACCCATACACCACATCATCCCAGCTGTGTCTCTACCCACTCTCTCTGTGACCAAGCCAGGTGGGAGGAAGCAGGGAGAAAGGACAAAGCGCTTCTCCCAGCTGAGTCAATTCCCTTCATTAGTCTTCCCAGAAGTTCCGGGTAAGGGTTTAACTTACAGTTGTGACCACTGAGTGGTGTGGCCATACCTAGATGCAAGGACAGATTGGAACTACAGCTGGTCACTGAGCATATTGCTGAACCTAATGAAACCAGGTTCTGGAACAAAGAAGAAAGGTGCACACGGATTGGAGTCTTCGTCAACGAAGAAAACAGACATTTAAGAGAAAATTAAGATGACCCTTTTTAAGAATTTCTTCAAAATACTACAATATAGAACATTCTTTTCAAGGAGACCTAATTTTGTAACATTTTTAGTGTTATTTTAACTGTGTGCCAGATTCTGTGATTAAAAGTGTAAATCTGTTGCATATTTGATCTTAAATGCTTTTGAAAATAGACTGAGGGCTCTCGTTCATGTGAATAATTTTATCTATGTGTTACAAACATTTTGATGACTTTGATGGTTCATTATTTTGCTACAAAGTCTTGAATGACCTATTGAAAAAAATGTGTTGAGATTCTATTAACTTCACCATTTCTTTAATTTTTCCTTCGGTCTCCACGTGTGAGCTATCAGGCCAGAACAAGACACGTGTACATCAAGTTTTTTAATATAAGAGTTGAGTAGCACTGTTACACTTTTATTGAAGAAATCAGAATTGAGGTTGGAAAACTGGAAATGGCTTGATTTGCAGCCCTTTTGGGTCTCCTGCTCTCCTGGGGGGTGGGTGTAAGAAAAAGTGGGCTTCACTGGCCATATGGAAGAGTTTGAAGTCCACCTTAGGAGTAGTGAAAAAATCACTGATGGATTTTAAACAAGGGGGGTGATATGATAATCTTTAAATCTGTGGTAGGATAATCTTTAATTTTCTTCTCTATTTTTTCCTTTCTTCACCATTTTTGATATCCTGGTCCTTTATTTCTTCTTGCCTCAGGATTTTTGGTGGGTATGGAACGTGGGCAATGAAGGAGAAGCTGCTCAATGAACACAGGCATTCCTAGGTTTTGTAGAAGCCAAGCTCACAGAAAAAAAATGACACCTGTGTTTAAGTGGAGGGAGAGTCTGTGAGGACACTGTGGGAGAGGGTACTTTTTCCAACTCTGGGAAGGATTTGTGGTCAGAAGGCCCAGAGAGTGGCAGGTCCACACCTGAATTCCTTACCCTGCTGAGGATGGACAACAGGGCCTCCGGGTGAGACTGGATCAGCATTGGGGCTCCTAGCCTACCCTCAGGCACAGGGACAGAGGATCCTCATCTCTGAGAGATGAAATGGCCCAGACACTGGGTATTTCAATAATGAGCCAAGTTGGCTGAAGACCAAGAAGCTACAGGGTCTTAATATGACTCAAAGGAAGGGGTTCCCTGATTTGTGACTGAAATTGAGCTACTCCATGATGCATCTGACTATGGCTCAGAATAAAACTAAAGCTCATTTAAAGAAATAAGACATTTCCTATACATTTGACTTTATGGCTATACTTCATACAGACAATGGTCATTGCTATGGTTGAGTGTTCCCTTCAGAACTTACATTGAAATTGAATTGCTATTGTAACAGTGTTCAGAGGTAGGACTTTAGGAGGTGATTATGTCCAGAAGACTCTGCCCTCATGAATGAGTTAATGTGCTCATGATGGGACGAGATACCTGTTTTCTTCTATCTCTAGTGTTCCATTGACCTTCTGCCATGTTATGACACAGCAAGAAGGTACTCACCAGATATGGCCCTATAATCTTGGACTTCACAGCTTCCCAAACTGAGCCAAATAAGTGTCTATTATTTATAATTTACCCAGTCTATGATACTCCTTTATAGCAAAAACAAACAGACTAAGACAGTTGGCTAAGTGTTTAAAATAATAATTACACCTACAATATGAATTGGAAGAAAGCAAGATGAGGTATATAGGGAATCCTAAGCAATAATCCTGTTCTGGTCAAAGACTATTGGCATTTTCAAGTTTTATTTCTATGCATTCAACATTAAAGGAAAGATTGTTGGGCGTGGTGACACACACCTATAATCCCAGTGGCTCAAGAGGCTGAGGCAGGAGGATCCTGAGTTCAAAGCCAGCCTCAGCAAAAGCAGGGTGCTAAGCAACTCACTGAGACCCTGTCTCTAAATAAAATACAAAATAGGGCTGGGGATGTGGCTTAGTGGTCGAGTGCTCCTGAGTTCAATCCCTGGTATTCCTCCCCTAAAAAAAGGCAAGATTATACATTTGTCAAACTGTCAAACAATATTTTCAACCCTGTTTGTAATATCTTTTTATAATATTAGTATTGATAAATTTGTTTTTATTGGGGCCCACCTTAGGCTATAAATTTATAGATTAAGTAGATCTATAAAATAACATAATTTGTGTGAACCATTTTGCATTGATTATGTCATTTTTATTTGGTGGTTTAAAATGTGAAGTAAAAAGTTCTGATGTATTAAGGAAGTCAGATATAGAAATGTTGAAGGAAGAAGCATCAGGTAAGAGTGCTTGGGGTTGGCAAGAAAAAGAAGATGATTGCGCTGCATCGAGAGTTCTGAGCTAGTGGCCAGAGCCACCAAGGACAGACTGCATGCAGAGGTAGGTGGAGAGGAGTCAGTGCTTCAGGGTCTGTGAAAACTATTAGGGCCACAGTGAGGCTTCCCTGAATACCCTTGTAATGCCAGATTCGTGGGACCCCAATAGACCTCCAGGAGCCGAATCCGATGCAATCACATAAGAGTCTTTATTGCAAGCTCGAGCCTGGACTCACAATCGTTTCTGACGCAGTGGTCTCAGGGAGTGAGTCCCGGTCCTTTGTTCAGTGAGATTTTATAGGTTTTGGGGGCATACTCTATGCGTCACAACATCACACAGCAAATCATTCCATACCATGGGAAAATCAAACAACAACCCTTAACATTGATTAGCACATTCACTGGTGGGAACAAGTTGGGTAGGGGTGATTGGTTAGAATTGAGGGGATTCCTTTGGACTGATTGGTTTAGGCCACGATAGGAGTATGTGCTGAATTACATGGTTTCCCAACATGTTATCAACCACCATAAACTACTGGGGGGTCATCTGGCATCCCAGGTATTTTCCCTGTCTCATGCTGATTGGAGGTTGCTAGGGGATTGCTATGGGTCCTCATCTAGGCTGACTGAGTCAGGGACACCTGGTGCCACAGATCTCTCCTGTTATTTACAGACAAACAACTCAGCAGGGTGGATATGTGCCTAGGAGTGCTATGTGGGGTTTTCCCAGGACAAGGGTCACACCCCCTTCCTTAGGATAGGCCTTGGGGTAGAAGCTGGTTTCTCAAAAATGGAGTCACATCAGTTTCTCACCCTCAGAGTATGGTTGGTACCTGGAAAGAGTGATAAGAGGTCTTGGGATAGCTGACAGTGGAGAAGAGGACCACTTAGGTACCTTCCACTTCGAAAACAGAAAACCTACCAAGAGTGGCTTCCAAAGAAACATTGAATCTCATCTCATAACCAGAGGCCTGAAGGCAGGAAGCTTAGAGGAACTGTTTCATCTGTCCAGTGGCTTCAACATGGCCTGGGCTTGCCTCCACTAGTTCCAGCCTGATAGATTTTCACCCTCAGGATATTGCCCTATGGTTGCAAGGTGATACTTTCAGTCATCAGACACCCAAGCCAGAGTCTCAAGCAGGAGAGAAAGGAAGGTGAGTCAGATGTTTTCCTCTGACCATGAAAAGAAGACCTTTCCAGAAACACACCCCGTATACATCATTGGCCAAACTCAGATCACATCCCTTCTTGCTTCAAGGTGGCTTGGAAATCTAGTATTAGCAAAACAGAATTGGCATAACCACGACTGACTGAGTTTAATTGGGATTTACCTCTGGAAACTGGGCATAGTGTTGCTGCCCCAAGCAAGTTCAATGTTTATCAGTAAAGAAGAAAGGGGAGGGAAATGGTTGTTAGGAGGTAACTCACCATGCTTGCTGCAGATCTGTAACAGTTATTTCGCAGGTGGATGGAGGGAGGGAGGTTCTGATGAGCAGAATACTCAATGGGAATTTGCATTTCTTTTAATCCATGCTCTAAGTAGGGTAGCCTATAAGTTCCTTAAAGACAGGAGTTATCTCAGTTTTGTTCATCTTTTTCTTACTTTTGTTCCCAGCATCTAGCACAGTATGTGGCACATAGCAGCTCTAACACAAATAGATGCTCAGTAAATATTGCTTGATTGAGTGGATGATTATGTTACCTCTCAAGAGAAAGCTGAAATGCCTGAGTATAGATGGCCGTGCATGTGGAGTAAGCTAACTTCCCGGCAGACATGGTGTATATCAGGGTTCAGTTCTCTTCTTCCTTAGTGCCTTGTGGTGAAATGTGACCCAGTTGCCATTTGATCAGAAACCCCTGCTGCCCTCATTCTTGAGTGACAGCTCATTCTCCTCTACAGCATAAGCCACAGGGCTAGAGCTCTAGCTCCTTGTGTTCTGTTGCCACTTCTGGGCCACCTACACATGCCTCTCTACAAAAATATCCTTCTCTTTCAGGTACCTGTAACTGTTACTGCTATTTACAGGTGACGAGTCCTTGCTTCCCCAATGCTGAATATAACACCAGAGAAGCACGCTGAGGCAAGGTCAGAGTGGAAAGTAGAAGCTTTATTAAAGGACAGCAGAAAAGACTTCTCCCAGAGGAAGAAGGGGACCCAAGAGGTGGAATCCGCGGAAGGGGGAGGTCTTCCCTCTGTTATAGCTAAGGTCTACTTTCAGCTTTCCCAAATTCCTGTCCTTTGTTCTGTTTTCTTGCAGTGATGGAATGTAGGTGGGAAGGCCCAAAGGGTGGGGGACAGGTGGGCTAAAGGAGTAATCTGGGTAGGAAGGGCTTTTGGATTAGCATCTCCACATTTGCTGGGAGCTGCTTCATTAACATTTCCTTGGATGGGCTCCATCTTCATCTTATTCAATATTAGACCCGATTTTCCTGACTACACTAACTACCTCTCTTTAAATCTGGCTTCATAACCCTCCCTGTCATTGTCATCTACTTGGCTTCTCTTGTGTTTGCAGCACAGTCTGACAATAGCCTCACTTCCTCATTACCTCTGACATCACCTTTGATGGTCATGGAACTAACTCATCTGGCTCCTTGGGTTCACATTATCAAGGCTGTTCAACTTTCATGACTCTCATTCCACTCATTTCAAGTCACCTATTGCCATGGCCACTAGGACATTATTATTACCAGTTATGGCTCCACTTCAGAAATATTAAATACTGTCATTTAGTTCTTCAATTATAACCTATTCTAGGTCCCTGTTCTTTTTATTGGCTTCTCTGACATCTTCATATTTCCTAGTTCCTAGATTGCTTTGTATTTTCCCAGTACATCACCGTCCTCTCCTTCTTGCCTTTGCTTCGTTCTTTCCTCGTCTGTCACACACTCTCTGGTGCCCTGCCACCACTCTCAGCAACCTATAAATAGCAGAAATGACATGGAATTTGGAGGCAGTGATTTGTTCAGTTATTTATTACAAGATCCATGACAGGGTCAGTGCTGGGAGCTGGATTTTAATACTAGTGCTGTCCCTTGCTAGAAGTTTTAGTCAGCTTGTGTGCTGCTGTGACTAAAAGACCCCAAAAGAACAACTTTAGAGGTGGAAAAATTTATTTGGGGGCTCAAGATTTCAGAGGTCTCACTCCACAGACAGCTGGTGTCATTCCTGGGAGTTCAAGGTGAGGCAGAACATCATGGCAGAAAAGTGTGGCAGAGGCAAGTAGCTCACATGATGATCAGGAAGTAGAGACAGATTCCACTCAACAGAAACAAAAAATATACCCCAAAGGCACACCCCTAATGCCGAGCTCCTCTAGCCACATCCACACAACCTTCCCTTACCACTCAGTTCATCCCATGAGGAGATTAATTCACTGATTGGGGTAAGGCTCTAATAACCCAATCATTTCACCTCTAAATGTTCTTTCATTGTCTCATATATGAGCTTTTGGGGTCCACCATACCACTAGCTGTGTGATATCAGAGGCCAGATCCCAGCATAAAGGAGATGGCACTAATCTTAGGATAATCTGAGGAGGGTTTAGCAGAGGGATTATCTGCAAAGGTGAGGGCAGTTTCAAAATGAACCACAAGGCCGCTGGCATAGCCAAGGCTCCCAGGGTGAGGGGAGAGAGTTCCTTCATCAGCCCAGAAGGAGAGAAACCTGCAGAGAAGCCTTCCTTGAGAGGAATTATGTTGAGCCTGAAGAAGAAACCTGAGGAGTTAACTCAGGGACTCTTTTGAGGACCTCATTGATTAAATACCACTAAAAGCCAGAGGACAAAGTGGCCTTTGATGTCCTCCCCTCAGGACAGCCTCCCAGGGCCCACAGCAGCTTGGAAAAGAAGTAGGGGTGCACAGGGAAGATTGTTAGCAGGTTTCATTTCCTTTCTTAGCTTCAGTTTTTTTTTCATTTTCAGGTGTTAACTGATGTGTGTCAAGGGCTTGATATAATGTCCAGCACATAAAAGTCATATAATTAATTACTTCAATAATTATTTCAATCATTAATGTTTAGTGACATAACTAACAAAATAATTACCTTAATTGATACAGTTAGTAATTATTGAGCATCTTACATGTTGGACACTGCTATGCAGTGGGGCCATGACTGTCACAGGGCAGAAGTGGCCCTGCTCTTGTGAAGTTTATGGGGGAAATGCAACACTTCAGCATTCAAATAGGTAATTATTTAATGATAATATTGATAAGTATAAATTAAATGTGTATTTTTGTCCCTGTAGACTGTGGGCTCCCTGAGTGCAGATATTAGTTTCTGAGTCAGAAACCCGAGAGACTAAAAATAGAATTTACTTTCTCTACAATGAAAATCTATATTTAAGATTATTTCTAGGGCTGGGGATGTGGCTCAAGCGGTAGCGGGCTCGCCTGGCATGCGTGCGGCCTGGGTTCGAACCTCAGCACCACATACAAACAAAGATGTTGTGTCCGCCAAAAACTAAAAAATAAATGTTAAAAAAAATTCTCTCTCTCTCCCTCTCTCTCCTTTAAAAAAAAAAAAGATTATTTCTGGTACAGAAGCCTATTCTCCTTACTTCGTGGTAGACTTTATCCCTTCAGATATTTTTTTTTTTTTTAATTCAGACTCAAGGTTTTCTCAGTCAGTTTGGATTTTCTCCTCTCTTTCTCTTTTGCATCTTCATGTAGAGAGGAATCAGTATTGTGTGTTGGTAGGAAGGACTTTTGGAGCTGGACAGTCCTCTCGGTCTTACTGGCTTCTTCCAGCAAAACAAGTAGTCTGCCTGTTGAATTGATCAACTACAACTCCACTAGTATGTACAAAGGCAGCTAAGTCTCCCTTTGAGCCTGACTCACACTGTCCATGTGCCATTGGGCTGCATCCTCCCACTGGGGTCTGTGACCCCCTCACCCAGGAATGCAAGATGTGCCCATGCCTACTGCTTCTCAGTATTCTAATCTTCACTTCCGGGAGAAATGTTTGTTGCCTCTGCACACCCCATCAGCAACACATGGACTTTCCAGGTAGCTCACCAAAGCCCCAGCACTCCATGCAACCGTCTCTCTTCCATGCAGAGCAGCACAGAGAATTCTGTGTGGCCTGCTGACTTTGCAAAGCTCAGATAAGACGGTTGTTTCCAGGTCTTGCCAGTGCTGAGGGCCTTTATTCCCCAAAGCATGCTATTCCCTAAATTTCACCAAGGCAGCCAGACATAGGTGTCCTTAGTCATACCTAAAGGGAGTTCTAAGGTGCTCCTTTTCCTCCCCTACTCAGCCTTGAAGTTGTTCTTTCCCCTATTGGAAAGTCTTGCTCCCAACCATGACAGATTGCATCTGTGGAGGCAGGATGGTCTGGCTTTTATCTAGTCTCCTCCCAATCTTTTGTTATGGCAGGAATCTAAGCCTAATTTCCTTTACTGCTTAGCCTTTTAAGTTGCAACATGCTGGATCTCACAAATCACAAGTCTTGGCTTGCATGGTCATTGCTTCTCTGTTCAAGAGCAGCATCCACACAGGGGAGGGAGGCAATGTGGAAATCGGAGGCAGGAAGCACAGTGAACTCTTCAGCATGTAACCAGCTGACTTAGATTTTACAGATCCAAACCCATGAGAAACTGAATGCATCCTAGACTTTCTAATCAGTTAAATTAATGAGGAGATTAATAAATCAATGAATTAATTGATATCCAGAGGAAGAGTTGAAACTCTGGCTTATTAGCCATCCTGGCTTATTCTGAGAGTGCTGTGCAGTCTACTGAACCAGTGTGAATAGTCACAGTGCTGCTGGTGTTGATTAGAATACCGCATTACATCGCCTTGGATTCTTCTAGAAGGAGAATTCCTAGGGGAGACCATGAGGCCAAATCTGTTTCAAGGGAAAACATTTGGTTAATATAACCCCTAGGAAATCAGCAACAGCCCTCCACCCCAATCTGAAGAGTGTTTGAGGATTGTTATGAAGACAAAACAAAAGCCAAGCTACTGAGAGTTTTCTTGTGTAAGTCACAGCTGCTAACCAAACAGTCATTTGAGGCTACCCTACTGCATTTCTTTCGTCTATAATAAACTTGTGACTTGCTTTCAGTTGAGTGTCTGTTTCAGTTTTCTCCCCATATGTTTCTGAAGCATTTGGAGAAAGTGGAAATTACTCCAACGGAATCCATCTGCCAATGGTAAAAATTAGGGAGGAATTACAAATAGTTGAGGAGATGTTCTTAAAATGCAATCTGATCTTGATAAATAGGGGACATGGGCTGAAATTAGTAAAAGGAAATTTAATCAAGTAGCTCATGTAGGGAGAAATGAAACCTAATATTTAACTGAGTAAAATCTGCTTCAATAATATTGCCAAGCATGCTTTCAGGGATTTGGCTATTAATGCAATGGTTATGAATCATGTGAATGTGTTAAAATGACAACCGCGATATAGTTTTACATCTATGGAAATATCACAAATAAAATTACTTTAGAAAGATCATTTCATCATTTTCACATGAGACAATTAATTGACTGCTGTAATTAAAACAAACAAGATGAACAGCAGATTTGGAAAATGAAATAGCCTCACGCAACTCATATTGGTGAAGTGAATATTCTCTGATGCCCAGAAAAAGATGTAAGAGGAGGAGGCCTATCTGTAGAAAATGTTCTGTGCAAAAACAGAAAGACTGCTCCTTAGCTTTTGATTCTGTCTTGTGGCAGTGTCCTTTCCTCTGTCTGAACTATTATGTTGAAAATAGGTGTGCAATCAATATGTCTTCTGTGACAATCTCAGGTCAGGATGGCCCTGATGGAATCCTTGCCTGCATACCCACTCTGGCCCTTTGGGCCTCAGTTACATAGACCTAGATTAATTATAAATGTGATTTGTAACATTCCCAACATAGATCTATTTATGGCCATTTCCATTTTTTAATATGTAGTAAACATCTGTTAATCTATCACTTGAAACAAGCTGGGAATTTTCAGTGATCTTCATCTTGGTACCAGATTCCAGGTTCTACTCTGTCTTCCCAGCACCCTGCATCTGACATGAGATGATATGGAATGACCATCATCCAAAATCCCAGGTTTATTATTTCTTTTTCTTCTACTTCATGTAATCTTATTGCTTTAATTGAGAACCCTACAAGGTATATTTTTAACTTTATAAAGGGTATCATAATGTATGTACTTCTTTTCACTTATGTTTACCACTTATGTTATGGACATTGCCACATCCATCCACATTGTTGTGTGTTACTGTGGTTTATTCATTTTTACTCCTATACAATATTTCATAGTGTAAATATCCATCTTCTCTCCTTTTGGTAGACACTTGGGTCATTTCTAGGTTTCTGGTACTATAAACAGTGGTACTACTATGTACATTCTAGTAAATTTATTTTACTAGAACAGATTTTCCTAGATCATCTTCATCATTATTCAGATATTCCCCAGTAACTCTCATGCTAAATTCACCTGTTTCTCTACCTATTCTATATTCTCTCACTATGGCTCTTGTTAGGTAACTATATTATCCCTTCTAGCTAAGACTCAGCCTAAGTACTGTCTCTACTTTCTCAGTGTCTATCTTCTCTTCAACTTCTATACCCTCTACTCTGCCCAAACTATTTTTGCTAATGTTATCAGTGATTTCCATGTTGCTTCATCCAATGAACATTTTCCATCAACCTTATTAGAGCTGCTAGCCATATGTGACTCACTTAAGCAAACTTCCTTCTTAAAACACTTTTCTTCTTCTTTTCACTTCCATGTCACCCATTCTTTTGCTTTTTTTTTCTTTTCTGTCTGTATTTTAGCTCTTCCTCCTGTACTTACTATTTATTGATAAATATTGGAATTCAGGTCAGTTCTAGGTATCTTTCTCTTCTCCCTCAATACTCTCCCACAGGTAGTCCCATTGATACCTATGGTCTCAGCAAAATTCTCAGTAGCATCTCCCCCACTTTACTCTCAGAACTGTCCCAGTTTGGATGGTAAATTATACATCTTCCCTACTTAGACACAGAAAACTTCCAGTTCATTCATGGCCTCTTATGGCCATGATTTTTTTTTTTAATCACATTATCTACAAATCTCTTTCTTTGGATATTTTACATTTACTCCAAACTTAACATTCCTATAATTGGACCTTTCCTTCTCAAGCCCATTTCTCCCAGTTTCCATCTTTAAAAACTGGTGTCTCCACTCACTTGTTGTTTGAGCGCTAAACTCTGGAGATTGGGGTGTGGGGTGGGGTGTGTGTATTTGTGATTTCCTATTCCTTAGCCCATCGATCTCTAAGACCTGTCAGTTCTAACCCATTACTGATACAGACAAAAGCCACCATACCCTACTTCCTGGAGACTGTGAAGGGCTCTTAACTGACTCCTCAACTCTATTTTTCTCCTTCTCTGTGTCACATCATTTCACCATCTGCTGAAAACCTTTCCACAACTCGCCATTACACTCAACATAAAATCACACTACTTCCCTGGCTTTGGAGGCTCTGAGAGTTCTGACTCCTGGCTACTGGTGTGTCCTCAGCCTGAGTCATTCTGCTCCTTTTTACCCGAATCTTGGGGCACATTCTCAGCTCGTCCAATGCAGCCAGCCCTCTGTGTCTCAGGTCTCAGCACATGGAGTCCTCTCCCACACAGGCCCATTCTTAACCTGGCTAATGCTTATTTATTCTTTAGGTCTCAGCTCAAAGACTACTTTTGCTGGAAAATGGCCTCATTTGGCAGTGGTAGTGAAGTGGAATATCATTTTTTTTTTCAATTCCAGAGTAAAACATTTTGCTTATGAAATTATGAAATATGCCCCTCCAATACCATCCATGATCCCATCATTCATAAATATAGTTAACATTCTGGTGTGTGCTTTTACAAATCTTTTCTCTATGAACATAGCATAACTATCAGTTGCTGAGATGACCCAAAGTCCTGTACTTAATGAGAGACATTTACATATAATTCACATTAGGCCTACTTGTTTACATTAGAAAAATTTTTCCCCCTTGTGTTGTCTCTAAGGCTCCACAGAGGTTGGGCAAACAGTTCTCCTGGTCACATCTTGCTTCAATTTCCTGCTTCCACTGCTGTTTTGATCTTCCTTGTGTCTTATCTGTTGTGTAAACTCAGATATGGGACACAGTCCTTTATCCTTAATCCCAAGATTCTTCTTGCCTGGGGTGGGGCTGGAAAATGTGGCAGAAGAGCACAGTCTTCCCTTAAAATGTCTGTTTTCAAAACTCCTTTATCTGCTCCAAAGTGAGGGCACCTCATTATCCACTAGTGCAAGCTGCCACTGCGTGACCAGTCTCCCTCTCAACAAATGCCTCTCCTCACTCAGTCCTCCACCTGCCCCAGCGTTGGTAACTTTCCATGTGGGGAACAACTCAATGTGCTGTCTGTTCTTTTGGTTCTTTCCAGGCTATTTTCTGGAAGTTCTCAGTTTCCATGCTCAATCTTTGCTGAGAGCCATTGCCAAGTAGGAATGATGCATCGAAATTTTCTTGTCAGCCTACCCCATGTTGCTTAGAGGAAGGACTCTCCGTTGTGGAAATGGGCTTGTCTTAGACCCAGGTCATTTGCAGTGACATTGCATGTACGCTTGAGTAAGGTGACCTTGCTCAAGGACCAGGGCGGATCCAGGTTTAGGGTGTATCCTGCTGGGATTAGGGAGTATCCCTCTCCTTGGGTTTAGGGCGGTTCCAGGTTTAAGGTGTACCCTGCTGGGTATAGGGCGTATCCTGCTGCCTCAAGTGCCCGCCTGCTCCTTGAGTTCCCGTTGAGTTCTCGCGGGATTCAGAGAGTATTTGGGATAGAGAGCCTGGTGGAGAATGTGGATTTCCCCAGAACATGGATTTCCCCAGAACGTGTGTAGAGTGCCGGTGTGAGTTCGGGAATAAAGAATTGCTGTTTGAATCTACAAGGCTGTGAGTGGCTCGTGATTTTGTGCCCAGCCAGACTGCGGCAGATCTTCTCAGGCATCTTTCCTAACAATGGTAATTTAGGCTGGGAGAAGCCTTGCCATTCCTCCACTGGGCAGATACAGTTCTCACCAGCTGCTGTTTTAAATGTCAGCCCACCCCCTTGGCATAAAGCAATGCTTTCTTCTCTCCCCCAGCTGGTGTCATACAACCTATGCGATCTACTTTATTCAACAATCAATGGGGAACCTCCTTTATGTCCAAACATGAATGAGGCATAGGTAATGAGTTAAGTACATCATTTAATGAACTGGGGTGAATTCCATTCCCTGCAAAGTTGTCAGAAATGCAGATTCTCAGGCTTTGTGACAGGTTCAATCCTTCAGTGTCTACATTTTCGTTCCTAGGACATTTATATGTACATGAAGTTTTGAGATACACTAGAGTATGACCTTTCTATGACTTTAATAAGAACCAAATAGCATTTTTTTCAGTTGTAAAATCTATATAAGACAATTCTAGACATTTATATAGCTATTTGTGATGTGAAAGAGCCAGTTTTACTCCTTAAATGTGACACAGATGTCAAAACACAAAATGCTTTGTGAGAATAAAGATATCTTCAAGGATTGTGCTACACCTTGGCTGAAGAAAATCATAGAATATGAATTTCACATTATAATTTTATGGGAAGTTAAAATAGCAATTTGGTGTTTGTAAAAATGATAAAAATCTTATCTTTTCAAATAGAATGATTTTAAGATATATGTCTATACATACATATGTCTAAAATTCCTTTTGCTTTTGACTTATTAAAAGCATAGTTACCTTGGTATTTATCCAAAAGAACTCAAATCAGCATACTACCATGATATATGCACACCAATTTTATAACAGTGCAATTCACAAGAGCCAAGTATGGAACTAGCCCAGGCGCCCATCAATAGAAGAATGGGTAAAGGAAATATAGTAGATATACAAAATGGAGTTTTTACTCAACCATAAAGAAAAATGAAATTATGTTATTTACTGCTGTTAAATGGATGGAACTGGAGAACATTATGCTAAGTGAAATAAGCCAGACTCAGAAAGTCAAGGGTTAAAATGTTTCCTTTCACATGTGGAAGTCAGAGAGAGAGGGGGGCGGGTCAGGGGAAGAGCAGGAGAGAGTGAGAGAGAGTGAGAGAACTAGTAAAAGGAGGATCTCATGAAAATAGAAGGGAGACCCATAGAGTAGAGAAAGGATATCAAGTGGGAGGAAGGAGGTGAGGGTATGGGGAAGTCCTGGGGAAAGAAATCTGCCAAATTATGGTACGTCCATGTATGAATATACCTCAATGAATCCCATATGCATATACATATATATGTACATATATAATTTTAAGGCACTAGTTGAAATAATAAAAAAAAATAGAAGGGAGGTCAGTAGAGTAAGTGGCCCCAGGGAAGGAGGTGGAGAGGAAAAGGGAAGGTACTAGGGGATGAGATTGATTAAATTATGTTATGTGTAGGTATGAATATGGCAGCAGAAAATAAGAAGACAGACAAATAATTCCCACTACTATGTATAATGCACCCAAAATTTTAAAACAAAAATATCCAAAACAAAACAAATCAAGAACATAATTACTCTAATTGGAGTCTTTGAAGAGTGACTACTGTGACTCATAGTAAGGATGGAATATGCTTAATGGTCTAGGTCAAATTGAAAGCTGTGATACGGTTTAATCTGGAATCCCAAGTAAATACAGGAAAAATAAAACTCTACTCCTGGTGCTCATGTTGCAGGAGCCTATAGTGAGCAAATTGCTTTTTCATTGAAAACAAATCAAAGATTAACTTCCCAACATTACTTCTAATTTGTTTCTTTTTTAGAGTTCTTGGAAACTGTTGATTTAACTAGTGAGTTATTTGCTGTGCAGGAATAGCTGTGAGAAAATACCATTTTTTAAAACCCCTCCACTGAAAAGTCAACTAGCCCATTTTTTTTTTCTGCTCACATTTGCAGAGTTTCAGCTTCCCAGCTGGCAAAAGCATTAAGGCTGAGTATGTTTCCAATTAAAAGCAAGATTTTCCTGATGCACGGTCCAAGGTTACACAGTGGTCCACAGAGGATTTGTGGAGACCTTTTCCTCTTTGTCTTCTTATTTTCTGCTGCTGTTACACAGAGAGTTTGCAGAACTTTGGCTGCTGAACAAGATGTAAAAATTTCTGAAAAGTTAGTTCATTAGGAAGTAGCAATTGCATCTGAGCAAAGAGAATGCACCATTTCAGATGTGTTTCCTTGGAAATAACTTTCAGGAAGTCAGAGAGTTAAAATCCAGAAGGGCATTGTTTCACAAATGGAAGCTGTTTGTACATGTGCCAGTGGGAATTGTTTTAGAATGTTCATTTTAGGACAGAACAGAATGAAATA
This sequence comes from Spermophilus citellus, assembly GCF_964194105.1. NCBI lineage: Eukaryota > Metazoa > Chordata > Mammalia > Rodentia > Sciuridae > Spermophilus > Spermophilus citellus. The sequence goes on from NC_138192.1 coordinate 99,396,768, forward strand.
ACATACTCTAAAATATTTCACTGAGTAATGCACTTACATGTTTTCCAAAGTTGTGAAGGGAAGAGAGAAAAGCCAAAGTAAAGGTGAAAAGTGACCCCTCAGCCAAACCTTCATTTATAACATAAAATCCTCCTGAATGGTTATGAGGATAGAAAAATATATTCAAATATTGCACACAGGTATTACAAAAAGGTAGTCACTTTACACCTTGCCATCAGTCTATCAGACATATTCTTGAAAAGAAAATTATTCTGTTTTTATGTGATGACATATTGCATATCACTTTAAAATAAAGACCTGAGGCTTGCTATGAAAGCTCTTCTTACATCTCTACAAGTTATCAAGAAGTAGTTGATACAGGCTGAGAATTCCTAATCCAAAACTTCATTCTCCAAAATCTGAAGCATTTTGAGCATCATCAGAACACCATAAGTGGAAAATTCCACACTTGACTTCTGCAAGGTGCAACTAAAGATATGAAGTTCCCATCCAGCAAGATATATAAGGCATACATGAAACAAATGAATTTTATCTTTAGACTTAGGTCCTATCTCCAGGATATCTCATTATGTATATGCAAATATCCCCAAATTCAAAAATTCTCCAATCCAAAATTCTTCTGGTCCCAAGCATTTCCAGAAATGGAGGCCCAACCCCTACTGCACATATCAAAGACCCTTAACCTGAAATTAAAAAGAAACATAGCTAGAAGGAGATAAGTATATTTACAAATATTCAATACCAAGGACATTTTCATAAATCACAATGTAAACAGTAATAATTACTAGTTGTTTTCTATATGTACATGTCATGCAGGTCAAATAAGAAGTCTATCCATTTACACGATAAAGACATTATTTGGTAATATTCACAAAGACCAATTGATATTGGCATTTGTTGAAATAAAAAGAACAAGTTTTCAGAAATATTTCAATGTCTGTCTCAGTGTTCAAGTTTAGATTTAGCAGAATCTGTATTTGTATCTAAGTTCCTTGTGATTCTAAAGTATTACTTACATGAAGAAATAGTTGGAAATCTGAGCTAATCCTACATGTGGACTTACAGGGGGACCCTCCCACTCTCTAGAATGTGGTCCTCTGTTCAATACCCATGGTGTGTACCTCATACATACCACAAATGGAATACTAATAGGCATTAGTTGTTTTTATTGCTAATTGAACAGACTCAAAGTGGAACTCATTGGAATGAGAATCTAGACATTTTAGAAGATGCTTGCTTCATGTTGTCATTGCAAAATCAGTTATTATTAAAATGGCCTTCCCAATGGGAGGGGGGCTCTTGCTTTCTGGTCCCAGCCTCCACTCTCCTTTCAACTTGATTGTTACCTGTCTTCCAGCTGCTGTTCCACTTCCATTTTTGTCCCCTTGCAATCCATCTTCATGTGACAGCCAGAATATTGTGTGTTTTTTGAAGGTCACCAGCATTTTTAATCATAGTAAAATATTCTTAATATAAAATTTACTGTTCTAACCATCTCAGAGGTACACGTCAGTGGCAGTGAGTACTTCTATATTGTTGCACTCCCATCACCATTATCCATTTTCAGAAATTTCCCATCTTCCAGAATGAAACTCTGATCACTAAATAGTTAATTCTCCATTTCTTTCTCCTACCCCTGCACCTCTATAAACACCATTCCACTTTTCCACTGTGTATCTCTGAATTTGAACACTCTGGATACCTCATGTAGGTGGAATCTTACTATTGTAAGATTTTTGTGTGTGTCTGGCTTATTTCACTTAGCATAATGTCCTCAAGATTTATCCACAGTGTAGCATGCATCAAGATTTCCTTCCTTTTCAACACTGAATAATATTCCATTGTATGTAGGGACAACATTTTGTTTCTTTGTTCATTCATCAATGGACATGTAGGGTTGCTTCCACCCCTGGGCTGCTGTTGGGTGTGAAAATATCTCTTTGAGATACTGCTTTGGATTCTATTAGATAAATGCAGAGAAGTGGGACTGCTAGATCATATGGTAATACTATTTTTAATATTTTGAGGAACTGTCATACTGTTTTCCACAGCAGCTGCAGCGTTTCACGTTCTCACCAGCAGTACACCAGGATTTCAGCTTCTCCGCATCCTTGCCAACATGTGCTACTTTTTTTTTTTTTTAATAATAGCCATTCCACTGGGTAAGCAAAGTAATATTTTAAAAACACAAATTTAAAAATGTGTCTTCCTGCTTGAAACTCTCCATGGTTTTTCATTACTCCTTCCAACAGCCATCAAGCCTGTTCACATCTGATCCCTGTTTAGTTTTATTGTCCCAACCTCTCCCTTGCCTAGCCTATGATATCTTTTGACTTCCTAGGACACTCTGTACTCTATTACATCCCAAGACTTTTGTATTTGTTCTTTTCTGTGCCAGGACTGTCCTCTTCCCTCACTTTGCATGGATGGTTGCTTATGCCGTTTTGGTCATATAAGAGTTACTAAAGACCCTTTGTAAGAATACCTCCCCATCCCTTTTGTTATTCTCTGCATCTTGTTCATTTTCTCTGTAGCTATCATGAGTTCATTTCTTGCTTGCTTCCTGCTTGCTTTCAACAGAGTATAAACTTAATGGAGGGCAAAACCAGTTGCCTTCTTAGCCAGGTAGGATTGTAATAAATGCTCAATGATTTTGGAATTAAGTCACATGAGTTAGTAACTAAATTGCAAAAAGGTCATGGAAATCCACTATGTATTGGAAACTTTTCCCTCTAAAAATAGAACCTGTTCAATTTCTTTGATTTATCAAAAGAAAAGTATTTCAGAGAATAAATTTGTTGCCTAAAATCTTGTAAACTTTTTCTTTTAATATATGTGTGTTTAGTATTAAGTAAACTACATAGTTGAATATTTATATTGCTAGACTCAAAATTGCTAAACAATTGTAGCAAGATTGGCTTCTTCCTAAAACTGAGCCGTTAAAATTATTTCTATTTTTAAAAGATACATATTAAAAGGTAACAAAGCACAATACCATTTAATTCAAGCATTTTTATGCCACGAAGAAAAGGATTAAGTTATTACTTTTTTAGTTTTCTTTTCTTGCAGTGCTGGTGCTGGGGACTGAACCCAGGACCTAGCTAGCATATACTAGGCAGGTGCTCTACCTCTGAGCTACACCTCAAACCCCTAGGCTATCACTTTTATCTGAAATCAAGCCTATTTTATCCCAGTGTTCTACAATAACTATGAAAAAATCAAATAATTTACCAAAGAAATGTTTTTAAAGCAATTTTAAGAGTATGTGGGAGGGAAACTGAGAAGTTTTAATCTTTATTCATTTTAATTTCATATTACTCATCTTGGGGTGGGAGGCTAGGAATACCAGTTTCAGTTATAGAGTTTACACATTAAAAGAGTAACTGAATTGCCTGGGATTCATTGAGTAAAAATGTTTCCTATACTGACAATTTGAAAACTCTCTCTCTGCACATTTACATACCAGCATCTAGATGTGAAGATTTTATTAATCCTGCTTAATGTTCAGGAGTCCTTTAATATGGAAACTTCTCCCTTCTCACTGCTATCATGTATTTTATCCTCTTCTTTGACTTCTTTTGACAGTTTATTTCACTTTTTTTTCACACATTTTCTTTTTTTAAACCTGTCTTTTCTGTTATTTATTACACATCCTTTTAAACAGTCACCCCCTGTTATTTCTTTTCTTTTTTTTTTTTAAAGAGAGAGTGAGAGAGGAGAGAGAGAGAGAGAGAGAGAGAGAGAGAGAGAGAGAGAGAGAGAGAATTTTTAATATTTATTTTTTAGTTCTCGGTGGACACAACATCTTTGTTGGTATGTGGTGCTGAGGATCGAACCCGGGCCGCACGCATGCCAGGCGAGCGCGCTACCGCTTGAGCCACATCCCCAGCCCCCCCCCTGTTATTTCTAAATCAGTTGTTCTCAGACTTCAGCATGCATTACAAACATGGATGGGGAACTTGCTAGAAAATTGTTGGATTTCACCCTCAGAGTTTCTGATTCAGTAGTTCCTGGGCTACAGTCCAAAACATTGAGTTTCTAACAAGTTCTCTGGTAATTTTAATGCTACTGGGATGAGGACTACAAATATGGTTAAGGATCTGTAGCACATGTCTAACTAACTCCCAGGTGATGTTGAAGATACTGGTCTTTGGGCTATCCTCTGAGTAGCAAGAATCTAGAACAGTGATTCTCAAATTCTGAATCTTGTACCAATAGCATCAAAATTACCTGAGAATTTTTAATTATAAATGCAATTCCTTAAACTCTATCTAAAACATACTAAATTAGAATCTGAATTTGCACAAGATTATCAGGTGGCCAGTAAGCAAAATCAAGTTGAGAACCCCTGTTCTAAATCACATGGTTGTCATTATGCTGATTTTATTGTATAGCCCCTTGATTAAATTCATGTTTTAGATAGTATTTTACACATTATTTAAAAACCTTTAATGACTTTTCAAAATCATAATCTTGATTATGAATATATTTTCTCAAAATAATCTGAAGCTTCCTGTTATGAACTTGAATTTTTTTTGTCTCTTAAATTATTTATGCTCCTTCCAGTTTTCCTTGTTCAGATTGTTAATTTTGTTTCTTGTATTTGTATCTGTCCTGTGGTAACAAGTGATCCCAGAAATTGCTGTGGATCATAAGAACAAAAGTGTGTTTCTTGTTTATCTTCTATGTTGACTGAAGTTCAAGGATGGTTCTACTCTTCTCCACGTGTCTTTTATCCTAGGAGGCTGAAGGAGGGATCTTAATATGGACAATTCCTTTCTTTAGGCTGAAGAAAAAGATAAAGAGAGTTGACAGAAACACACAAGAGCTCTTAGGAATTGTATTTGGTTATGGGGCTCATCACATCCGTTCACATGCTATGCCAAAGCAAGTTGTAAGGATAAACTCAATGTCAAGAACATAGGAAGCACATCTTTCTACAGGAGGTACAAGTCACAGGTCCATAACATGTAATCCAGTTACAGGAAGGGGAAGTAAATAATGTCCTTCATTTTATATGATGTTGGTCTTCTTCAAAGACCTGAATATATATAACCAACCTATATTGGAAGGAATTTCCTCCGAAGTGATATATATCTGTTTTTCTTGCAGACTTTTCCCTAGAATACCTAGAATGAGAGGAATACTATTTATTGCTATGAGAAGGAGTGGTGAGCTTTGATCAGCTGACTTCTCTGTGTATGAAGCAGGCAAGTGCCACTTGCTAACAACTCCTGAGATGGTTTATGCTCATTATTCCCACAGGATTGTCTCATTAGAAGGAAGCATATGGGAGGTAGAGTAGAAGGAAAAGGAAGAATCCTTAGACCAAAGGATATTGGTCTAAAAGCTTGTAATGTGCTTGAACTTTGTTGCAATCAAATTCCACCATGGAAGTAGTGGTGCGGGTGTTACAGAGGGTCCTTCAGCCCAGGTTTGGGGTTTAGGTATTTTCTCCAGCACTTTGGGAAGCCAGTGGAGGATTCTAAACAGGGAAGCAACAGAATATGATGAAAAAACCTCTTCCTCTTGGAACTGATGAACAATTTAATAGAAAAGAATGCTTGTTATATACATCATTTGTTATGAAGAATGTTAAAATAAAATGAACACTTAGAGGCTATTTTGACCCAATCTAAGGAATTTTTTAAATCAGTCAGGGTCCAATCATCTGACTAAAGTTATACTAGTTATTTAAACAAAGGGAATCAAATATAAAGAATTGTTGTCTATTCCCAGCACTAAAAAAAATTGTTAGGCACTTGTGGAGTTGTCAGCTGGTGAGTGAAGGGTGAAGAGGAAAGACTGGGGTGTTATGGAGAAAGCATTCATGGGAAGCAGCTCCAGGGCTCAAGCTTGGGAGCAGAGAAAAAGTTGAGATTGTTGATACTTAGAAGCTTACAGGAGGGACCCATTAATCTGAGACCCAGAACTCTGAGGAGGGACCTGCCTGGCTGATGACGTTACCAAGCCCTTAAATTTCTCTGGGGGGCCTCTCTGGTGTAATTTCCTGCCACACCCCTCAGGATTAACCACTGTCCTGACTTGATTCCCATGCATTTCTTAAGGTTTTTACCACACATGTATGTAGCCAAACATTATGTTGTTTAGTGTTTTCTGGTTTTAACTACTAAGAATAGTATCTTCTAAATATTTTCTTCTAAACGTTTCATAGTTTTGGCTCTTCTTTGAGGCATAGGCTCCATCTTGGGTTGATTGTTTAAATCTCAGGAGGTTTATCTTTCCCACAGTGGCCCTGCTCTGGGCAGGCTCAGAACAGACACTGAGAACTGGGTAACTGTCAGCAACCATTAAAGAGGGATGCTGACATCCTCTCTGGATGACAGTGGGGACAGCTGACCAGCTCCACCAGCTCCTAATGATGAATGGACAGTGTGTACTCTGGCTCTGGCCTGGGTTGACTCTTGTTTTTCTCGGAAGTCTTTCTTTTGAGTGGCTTGTCATGGCTGATTTCTATGTCATTTTGGTTAGGCCACAGTAGCCAGATATTTGGTCAAACACTAGATGTTTCAATGAGGGTATGTTTTATATGAGATTAAGATTTCCATCGGCAGACTTTGAGAAGAGCATATTACCCTCCGTAATGGGCATGGGCCTTGGAGATCAGTTGAAGCCTTTAGACAGACAGACCTCCCCTATGGGAGGAAGAATTTTGTCCGAGGCTGCCTTTGACTCCAGGTGCAGTCTCAAATCTTCCCGGGGTCTCCAGCCTGCGGGTTTTGAACCTCCAACCTCCACCATCTCACAAGCCCATCTCTTACAATTCCTCAGTACGTTCAGGTGGTTCTCAACTTACCCAGGTTAATGTCCCAATAAACCCATCATAAGTTGAAAATATCATAAGCCAGAAATGCAGGTTATAACCCCAGCATACTAAACATCATAACTTAGCTTGCCAAACACCTCAGCTTCACACAGTACACTGGAGAGTAGGTACTGCCTTTCATCTTGGTAACTGTATGGCTTGATGCTGCTGCTCACAGGAGAACCACAGTGCATAGTACTAGCCAAGGAAACCATCAAAATTCATAACTTAAAGTATACTTTCTACTGAATGCTTGTTGCTTTCACACTGTCATAAAGTCGAAAAACTATAAATTGAAGGCCACCTGAATGCACAGCCCATTGGTCCTGCTTCCCTGGAGAACTCGGGATAATGCCTGGTCTTTTTGTGGAGTTTTGGGAGATGGGAAAACTTGGCCTTCAAAGCTGTTACTAGGCTCTCTGTTGGGTTCCTTAGGAGGTGGTGTGTCAGACTGGATCAGCAGAGGGGACAGTGGGTGATATCTGCTGGACACTTGTCCAGGGTTCTACAATCAAGGAAAAAAGGAGGAAGGATACTGGTGAGATTGGAGATGGAAAATGACCTGCCTAGCGGGTCCCGTCCCTTCTCTGAATTCTTTACCTAAAGTAGGAGAACACAATAAGTGTTGTTCTGCTATGTGAGACACAAGCTTTTCAAGGGTTATGTTCCTACAGTGTGCCAGGCTTTGCAGGGACTATGGGATGGAATAATTTTAGCTACTTGAAGAAATGTCCCCTTTTTTTGTTCTCTTTATGGACACATACTGCTTTCCCAGCATCTTGATCTTGACTTCAGTGGGTGGTTGCTCCCTGTGTGTGTGTGTGTGGGGGGGCAGGGCAGGTCCTGGACCCACGAGTGCTTCCTGACAAGGAGACCCAAGAAGTTGTGCTAAGCTCTGCTACCCTGGGCCCCCTAAGAATGATAGAAATGTCTTTGCCTGTTTGTGAATCGCCCTCCCCTTGCGTTATTAGATGACAAGCTTTAGCAATTTTTTTGCAAGGGTTGTCCAAATCCCTGGGCTTAATAGAAGAATCTGTAAAGTCCATGCTCTGGGGGCTTACCAAGGAGGTACTTGTCCAGAAAACACATGGCTCTCATCATATGCTCAGGGAGACCAAGGCTGAGCCAGTTTTGTGGTCTGTGTTCTGGACAATCAGAGGATAAAACAGAAGAGCAGAGACTACTAAGTCATCTTTGTGGCTGAACATTGCTATCGACAATCCTTTAAAGTCTTAAGCCCTGATTCTGCAAGTCCTTTGTAGAGTTGGAAAGCAAAACCAAAAAACTTTAGGGCATCTTGCATGGAGGAAAAGTAATTTAAAGCATTTAACTAGGTAAATACTTACTTTTTGATGTTGTAGAATTGGAAAAATACCTTCTCCATGGATGTTGACCAAACTAACCCCGGCTTTAGAATTAATGCCTGAAAAGAGAAGATACATTTGTCCAGGGGTAATTCAGACCCCCAAGGCTGTGAATAAAAAAAGCTACTTCCAAACTGCAATAGAAAAGACAGCCTGGATGTGTACCCACACATCTTGATTACTACACTTGATTTATAAATGGCAGTATCAAATCTTTAGAATTTTATAAGTATTCTTCCATGATATAACTCATTCCCTCTCTAAGGGTGCTGTTACAGATGGTGTGTGTGCAATATTTTAACAATTTATCCACATCATTTAAAGATATACAATAACATTTATGTACATTATAATATTTAGCAAGATGGGAAAAACAAAGCTTGTCTCTAATGATATTCAGAAGTACTCCAAGCAGAAAAACCCTGCACATTCTTTTTTTCTCTACATTTATAAGTCACTGCGAGAAGAAGATAATTAATTCCCCTGTTAGTAGTATTTTTAAATGAATCATACTCCAGTCAAGGGGGGCTCCAGGCCTTCTACTTATGCTATTTCAGATAAAAGTCTTTAAGAGCCCCAGTGAGCTAAGCTTGTCACCCATCCCTCTGGGTGACATTCACAAGGAGAGTCTCCACCTGCATGAGATGTGCCCGGGGTGACTTGCAGGGAGATCAGAGGACACACGCAGCTGATCAAAGGAGGCACATAGTGTATTTCTTCTCTCAGAGATAAAAGTGACTTCGTGGGCCACAGTTAAGGGTATGGGGACTTCCTTGAAAGACAGAAATGACTTTGAGTCCTGGAAACCTGGAATCAGGACAGACAGAGGAAACAGGTAATGGTATGAAGACATTGCTTTTCTTTCCTTCCTTTTCCTTCTCTTTTCCCTCCCTCTTTTCTTTCCTTCCCTTCTTCTTTTTTTCTTTTGTGTGTGTGTCTCTCTTTCCCCACTTTCAGTTTGTAGTTACATTTAAAAATCAAAATACTAATTTTAATAACAAATTTAACTTAACCTAATATACCCAAAATGATCACGATCATGTGAATATATGATAAATATAAAAATGACTATTGAGATGCATTTCAGTTTTTGGTGCTGGGGGACGAAGCTTTTCACGTTGTGTGTATTTCATGGCACACCTCAATTTGGATGAGCCACATTTCCAGTGCTCAGCAGTTCACATAGCTCATGCTGCTTTCCTGGACAGTTCATGCCTGAGGCAAGAAAAGCCCGGCATTGACAATGCTCTGGTTGATCGCAGTTTGGGGGGAACTATTTAGGAGGCTCTGATAAGAAACGTTGTTCAGTCCTGGCATATAAGTGCCTTGATCTGTATTGTATCTTTATTTATATCTCTCAGGATATCTCAATCCCACTCAGCAATGATTATATCAAGAAAAATTTCCTTCCAGGAGCCCACGGAGGAATTTGCCAGGCCTAGGGTCCCCAAATTCCACTGGATTGAGATGGACACAGGGAAAATGGCTTTCTGAGGTTTCATAGTCTGGCACACACAGATGGTGTCATCTTCATCTTCTAATGAAGACAGATGGTGTGTCAAGGGGCTCTGAGAGAATCATTCCATGTAGTAGAAATCACTGTCTAAAACCCTAAGAGACCTAAAGCCACATAAAGGTAGAGGTGGAGTTAACAAAGGATAAAGCACGTGAGTGAGAGGAAATAGAGAAGATGCATGGGACAATATTGCAAGTGGCAAATGAAGCTTTGGGATGGTCATGCTTTTAAATATGGCCAGTTTGGGACCTAGAAGACCTCCAGATTTCTACCTTCACAGTTCCCCAAACTTGAAATCCTCCATACACTGTTAGGGATTTCTGAGGCTGCAGAGACCAGGAATTTGAGATGTGTGGCTGATTCACCTGCTAGCATGACAATCTTCTGCCCTCTTCCCTAGAGAGCAGCCAGCATGAATTTATGAAGACATTTATCAAGTTAACTTGTTTACAAACAAACAAACAAACAAAAAAACATGCGGAAGAAAGACAAGTGCTCAGGAATCTCAGCTTCACAAAGAACTCACAGGATGGACCCTGCCAGGTTCTTCTGTCTGGTCCTATACTTCTTCCTGCAGCCAGTTGGTTCCTCAGATACCCTATGCTGATTCCACCTCAGTACCTTTGCACCTGTTTGTAGTGTGATAGATAAGAGGCTGATCCAGGAACCAGTGAGCTGGGCTCTACTGCTGCAGGGGTGCAGACACACTGCACCTCCATTCTCTTACCTGTGGCAAGGTGATACAATAGCATCTCTGTTTCCTGGAGCAGTGAGGAAGATTAAATGATGAAGCAGACTAATTAATATGTGTAAATGCTGAAAACAGTGCCTTGTATTGAAAAAGTGAAAAGAGAAAAAAATAGGCTTATTGCAACTTGTGTAGCAGCAAAATGTGTTCTGACACGAGGCCATTGTTGATTGATGCTGCTTAGTGAGATAAATCAATGATTCCTGCAGCAATGTGGATGATTGATGGTGAGGCGGGGCCTAGACTCTGCCTAGGGTATTGTGTGCAATGAGGTATGTGCACTGTAGCTATTTCTAAAATCTAAAACTTCCAATCTGGAACTTGCCTTTCTCTAAGGGTCTTATATGTGGGATTATGGGTGGGATACCATTCTTTGAAGTTCAGCTTGCCATTCACCTGTGCAGAGTGGTCTTTTGACCTCCTCCCCAGGCAGCTCCCTCCTTTGGTGGACCTTTGATTTCCTGACTCTATTTACTTCTCCTCATCAAACTTCTCCCTATCTGAAATTATCTTATTTGATTTCTGGTTTTAATAATCATTTGTTCCTAACAGGTTCAATAATCACATCTCCAGTGAGGACTTCACTCACCCTTGAACTCCATATTGTCTGTACAAGTGATAACCTGATGTCTCCACTTGGAAGTCCCAAAATGGAACTTCTGAGGCCTCTCTGCGGCTCCTCACATACTTTTCCCATTTCCATGTCAAGATCAATGGTGGCTCCAGCCTTTCAGGCACATAGTCTGCCTTGTCTTCCTCTCTCTCTTATACCCACATGTATTTCCCATCAAATACTCAAAAGTCCATGTGAGGTCTGACCCCCTCAGGATACTTCTGCCATTTCTGGTCTAGTGCAAGTCACCTTGGCTTCTTGCCTGGATTCCCAGGCCCTTCCTAGTAGCTTCCATGGCAGCCTCCTTGGTTCCCTGGACTCAGCACTGTGCTCTCACAGCTCATCTCCTGCAGACTCACTGGCCCGGCTGCTCTCTTTCTCTCCACCTAGTGATCTCCCTCTGGGCTCACTCTCTCATGTTTTCAAATACTTAATCCAGTGATCATATCCTATTCAGAGGGTCTTACCTGACTTCTCATTAACATTTCAAATTTTTGCCATTCTTATATGCCCTATACCATTCTCTACCTAGTGTCCTCATGACATGCAATGCTTTCTAACTACCCCCTGGATCTCCCTGGATGCACCACACCATACTTTTTTGGCCACTGGAAGTCCCCAGGAAGATTACCTGGCACCCACCACATTCCGGAGAGCCACAGAAGGGGGGAGGATTTGAGTAGCCTGAGAGCAGGCTCCCTGAGCTCTGCCACCATGGGAGACAGCAAGGTGTGTTCCTGCCTTGGGCAGTGAGGCCTTCTGAAGTAGCCACCCTGTTCCCTCATGTCTGCTGAGGCAAAACTGGACACAGTTGTGCTTTTGATGAAGCCATACCCAGCTTGGTAACCGTCTCTGTGTGTTTTCTCCTTGGCCCACTTCATCCCACTCTCCCTTATTGCTGCCATAAGCTCTTCTTCAGATTCCATATTTTAAGGAACCCAGTGTAAATCACATACATAGATGTGAATTCTTATCCTTGCTCGTTTCTATTTACTCTCCTAGTATATAAACCAAGTCTACGCATTTCTTCCAGTTCTATGTCCTCAGAGCCTGGGATAATGTCTAGTACATTGAAGGTGCTCAATTAGTTGACTACACTGATGGTTTAGCCGAATGTTATCTTGTCTGTCCCAATAGAACTTACCTTCTATGAATCAAGGACGTTACCATCTTTCTCAATATTGTTTCTCCAGCTATTATAATAATTGTGGAGTATTTTAGTTTTCCATAGGTATTTTAAAATAAATATATGAATGAAACCAGGAGAGAGCAATACATAGAATGTTATTGAGGGACACATAGTCATTGAAAATTGGAGACATATCCATGGAAGTTTCTAGAAATTCCAGAAACTGGGACAACTCAATCAGAGGGGTTGATTATTATACTTGAATTTATAAGATTATACTTGACTCTATTATACTTGAATATACAAGATTATTATATTTGAATGGTGATGGCTTCATCAGAGCTTTCATAAAATCTTTGGTATGTTTTTATACAAACATTTCAAAATTAAATTTTAATGATCTTGGACAAGAGGAATAAGATGTAGCACCTGGTGGCCCATGCACTCTCAAATGCAATGGCCCAGTGTGATTGTACCTGGTGTCCCATCCAAGGTCTACACATCTCGCCTCCATGCACTTGATATGCCTACATCTTCCCAGAACACATGCCCCTTAGAGCATTCCCTTGACATAACCCACCCTGCTTCGCCTGATTCTAAGTTGTGCCTTGATATGAGTTTAGTTCATATTAGTTCTACATGAGGGTTTATTTATTCTCCCCTTTTCAACTCATTCAAATCAATAACTTTTTTCAAATTGAGATACTATGTGCCAGGTATTGTTAGGCTTTGTGATGTCTGTCAGTCAGGGCACCCATAGAAAACAAAAGGCACAATTGAACTGAGATAATTTAAGGAGAATTTACAAACCAGGGGACTGCTTATAAAGGTGTGGGGGACTATGAAGCCTCATGGGCGATGCAGTGGCTGGAACCAGTAGTCAGGCCTCCCCTGAATGCTCTTCCCAGGCCAAGATTACCACCAATCAGGATATTTCAAAGTTATAACTCCGGTTGACATTGTTGTTAAAATTTGCTTTACTTTCTACCACAGCAAATGGGATGCTTATGTAATGACCTTGAAGGTCAAGTTTGCATATAAAATCACGGACCATGGTATCAGAGCCAGGTGATGAGGGACAGTGCTGGCTCCTTTTCCTCTTCATCATTTCCCCAGTTCTCTATACAAAACGCTTCACAATCTCCTGGACAGACACCCTAGCCTAGGCATCCAAACTCTGTCCACAGTTCCACAAATAACTTCCCCTTGGTCACCTTTGGTCTGGGAGTGAGCATACCAGTGCCACAACCCTCTGCTCACCCTGGACAGAACAGGACAAGACCTGCACAGACCCAGGAAGCTGGCTTGGATCAATTTGGGTGGACAATTGAGGGTTCTAGGTACCAGCACATTCTATAAGAGGGGAGCTTAGGTAAGCTTGGTTAGGGACTCACGTGCTGGAGCTGAGGGTTACCTTGATAGTCGCAGCAGAGCTACCCTGCTCTGTGAAGAGATGGCCTGTGGGTTGTGTAGCCTTTGAGCAGGAGTGACCTCTTTCTAGAGACAATTCATCTGCAGATCACTTTGCAAGAAGGGAACTAAGGGCCCTAAGCTCCCTCTGACCCCAGAGCTTCACTGGCTGGGAGCTCTGGTGATGGGCTCCCAAGGCCAGAGAGAAGGAAGCGTAAAGTGAGGCTGGAGGAGCAAAGTCAGGGTACCAGGTACAGGATTCCTCAGTGAGCAAACAGACCCTGTCCCTGACCTCACCCACAGTGAGTGCTTTCACCAGCACAGAAAAGAAGCCTGGGAGGTGCCCATGGCCTGACTGTGACTGGGCCTTAGGGAAAACCCCAAGAGGATCCTGGAATCTGCCCACCCTTTGACCTCTATGCCTTGCAATGACTGAGCTTTCCAAGTTCCTGGATAAGGAGAGAGAGGCAGAAGGAGCCATCTACAGTTGTTAATGGATGTTGTCATTTAGTAAGGTCCTGGAAACAGGAATTTATAGGACTGGTGTTATCATTCATTCCCCAAACCTTTGTTACCACTGAGCTCCTGTTTGTGTTTGAGCTTTTCAATGTGACACTTTAAGTGTCTCTTACCTGGTTTTGACCTGGTCTCTGTAAGATTTTTCTTTTGGTCACTGGAAGCAGTCTCATTTATAGAAGGCTAAGGTGAGGAGAGCAAGAAACTTGTCTTGAGTGACAAAAATCAGTACAGTAACCAAGACAAATGAAATTTTTTTATGTAGTATTAAAAAAAAAGTCAAAATGAATGGGAAAAAAATACATGATAGCAATAGCAAAATTTTAAATAAAGACATTTTCAGCATACCAGAGTTAAAACAGCAGAACATTTATGTTGCCATTAACAGTAAAACTCACATAGATTTCTTGGATTCAGAGACAAAAGAAGGGCATGTAGTGAAAAACACCAGCCAGGGTTGTGGTAACTATTTATGGTGGGCTTAATTGAGCAGCCTCAGTTGGAACAGCTGGCCTGGGGCTCTGCTTTTGGGGATGATTCTGCAATGGGTTCGTTCTGCCATCTAGTGGTCATATTGCAATACAAGCCATTCTCTATTCCGGAGTCTCTTAAAGGGAAAGGAGATTAAACATGAAAAGATACAGGGCATGGAAATAAACAATTATTAAAAACTCTCCTGGCCAAAAATGTTTTGGAGTTATGCCCAAATCCAATTAATTGTTTTATATTCAATGTTTCCCTTCATTAAATGTGAATTGGACTCCTACGTTCAAGGAACTGTGCTGGATGCTGTGTTTGGAATGGTGAATAATCATGACAAGGTCACTGTCTCCACAGAGCTTTAAGAGAGCCTGGGCAGGAGGCACTATACAATTCTCATACCATCCAATTTTGTTACACAACAAGCAAGAACCCTTTAGAGAGCTGGAGAGAGAAAGTGATTTGTCTAAGTCACTTCTTTGGTGACTTAGATCCCAGACATAGGGTCTAGTTGTGTACATTTTCCATTGATACTGTCGTCTTTCTCACCTGAGGAAATCCTTGTCCTTGCCGTGCTGATGCAAGTGTCTTGAAGCCAATCCTCTTAATATTGGCTCTGGAAGAAACATTTAGGGCATATTTCAGATATGGGTTGGGGAAGGAATTCCACTGCCCTCTGCCAGGACTAACTTCAGTCTGACTTAAATCAATTGATCCTGCTAAGAAGCTCCATGAGTGCTGAATATGAGGATGATACCCAATTTAAGAGTCATCTTTGTTATAGCTGATTTTTAAACACGGGGGCAGGGGGAAAGGAGCAATGACTTACCCCTTGTACTTGGCTAGCAACTGTCTCATTCTCTTCCTTTTAAACTGAACTGTTTCCAACTCTGAATCTCAAAAAGACCAAGGCATCAGGGATGTCACTAATCCCTCGTCCTGCTGATCTCTTACAGCTTCATTTTTCTACATGCAGGGCACCGGATGCTCAACAACAATACTGCTTATGTTGATAAAAACAGCAAAATCTGATGAGGCACAAAGTGGCATACATATTTAATATGTACTGCAGTTTATTATGAATAATATCAAATATATATTTGGTTTCCAATGAGCCCCCAAATATCCATTACCCAATTTATGAAAATTTTAGCATTGCTCATTTAGTAAGATTCTATGATATTTAATTCATTTTGCTTGTTTTTTTTTCCTTTTTTAAACTAAAGATTTAAACAAATCCCAGATATTTCATTCTTATAAACATTATTAGGAATTCCTTGAAAAACTGGAGACATACACCCCCACTCCCACACACATATTGGGGCAGGGGTGGCTCACATGTTTATGGAAACTGACAAGTTCTAAGATCTGGCAAGGTAGAAACCCAGGGAGTTGATGTGTAGTTCCAGTCTGAAAGCATGCAGGTTCAACATATAGATGAGATGATTTTTTTTTTTCAATTCAAGTCTGAAGGCAGGAAAAGAACAATGCTCTAACTTGAGCAGTTAGGCAGGTGGGTTTCCCTGCTACTAGCTGAGGCTCAAATCTTCACCTGATTGGGTAGGGCCCAATGGAAGGAAGGAAAGTGGCTTTACTTGGTCTACAATATGAGTTAATTTCATTTAAAAAAACCCACCCCTATAGACACACTCAGAATAATGTGTGACCTAATATCTGGGCATCCTATGGTCTAGTTATATTGGCACTATCACAGAGGTGACGGCCAGATTCTCCATGTACAGGTGTTTCCCCCCATAGGAATGAGTGAGGACTCTGTGGGGTGGCTGTGTGACTATCTAGCTCTGCAAAAATGTTTTCCCAATGCAGCTGTAGATTTTTAAACTGCTAAAAGGTGCTAGAAACGATGTAAGATAATTAAAAAGATGGTGGTAATTTCCTTTGATGTCAAGAACCTCCTACAAAGCTGAGTTCAAGGTCAAGGTGCATATGAAAAAGCTAAAGGTCAGAAGTGTATATGGAACTGATGGGGAGTGACAGTCTAGTGCCAGGCATGAGCAGGTCTCTCTGGACTGGTAGCACATGCTCAGGTAAATCCAGAGCCAGGAAAACATTAGGGGAACTCTTAATCTTCTCATCTGGTCCTCAGTAAAGGGAAGGAAACCAGGGCCTCCTAAGGAGAAGGTAGGATCAGATGGTTACCAGCCTTAGCAGGAGCTGTATATTATAGGTGCAGATCTCTTTTTAGCTTGGAAAACTCTGGAACAGTCCCTGGAGAGAGGGACATCTAGTTTTATGGTGAGAGCATGGCAAGGCTTGGTCCTGGGCTTCTGCCCTCTATGGGGAGACTGGAGGGTGGTGCAGATCATGTGGCAGGGACAGAGGGGCCAGGTACCACTTCTCATCCTGTTCAGATTGCTCATCAGGTCCCAAGTGGACCAACAGTGTAAGCTTGCCTTTGCTGAGGAAAGAACTCCTCTTTATAGCAGAAAGAACCTCCCCCTGGTTTTCTTCCTTCCAAATAAAGCTTTGCTGTTGTTATTTTTTTAAGACATCACATAAGATCTTTAATCGATGTCACACATACATCACTTTATGATCTTCCAAATGCTTACTTCATCTTAGATGTTTTATGTATCCCTTTTCTCTCTAGTGACCTCACTTCTACTACTATGTCCCCTAACTGTGTTACATTTTATAGCATTTTAATGATACCTTTAAAGGAGAAATCCCATCCTCTTTCATTTTATTCTTGCAGTAATACAAACATATTGTTGCAATTTATTTTCTGTAAGCTAAGACAAAGGAAAGCAAAATAACTCACAGAAAATTCCACAGCACCAGCCCCATTTCCTAAACACTGGCCCTCTGAGAGGGATTGTTGAGTAGAGGACGGGAGCCACAGCAGTGTTACTGGGGCATCTTCATACTTCATTGCTGCAGCTTCACAGACTATAACTTTGAATAGTGCCCCTTACTTAGAGGGAGGAGGACTCAGTTATCTAAACAGTGTCTATTTCATGTAGACACTTTGACAAATTTGTTTACCCTTCTCTCCTTAAAAAAAAAATCCCAAAGTCCTGGCTCTGTCCTTCCCTATTTCTTGCTCTAAAAGGTATCAATTTGGGAAGTCCTGGAAATAGAATCAGTGGGAAGAGCTATTCCAGGCTAACTGGTACATAAGCTCTGATGCATGAGGTGTTCAAGCCAATTTACATAAGACTTTACTTGGGACTGAATTAAAATTATCAAAATAAGTTATATTTAATATAATGTAAAAATGATGACAACTGCACATAAGTGTTAGAATAAAGAAGAAGGAATAGATCCATCTCCATCAGATGCCTTTGAGTATGGAAAGATATGTTGTTAGTCAGCTTTCCACTGCTGTGACAGAATACCTGAGAAAAATAACTTAAAGGAGAAAAAAGTTGTTTTGGCTCACAGTTTCAGAGGTTTTAGTCCATGGTCAGTTGGTCCCATCAGTGTGGGCCTGTGGTGAGGCAGAACACTATGGTGGACAGCATGTGGCAGAGCAGAGCTGCTCATCTCATGGCATCTAAGAAGGAGGGAGGGAGAGAGGAAAGAGAGGGCCAGGGATACCTTTTTAGGTATGGCCCATGGACCCACTTCCTCCAACTGCGTCCCACCTCTAAGTTTCCACCACCTCCCAACCTGTCACCACTTGGGGACCAAACTTTTAACACATGAGCTATGGGTGAAGACATTCCAGATTCAAACTATAACAGTATTTATGATAACTTTGGATAATAGTTTATTCACCTTCACTAGTCAGAAAATTTTTAGTATTTAAAAAATTAAACAATTGTATTAAATATTCACATACTATTTACAAACTTCCTTTTAAAAATAAACTTCCCCCACCATTTCAATAATATTCATCTACTTAAGCACTCTAAGCAATTAAAAACATAACTTTAATGGTATTATTATTAAAGGCTGGGCATGGTGGAACACGCCTGTAATCCCAATGACTTGGGAGGCTGAAGCAGGAGAATTGTAAATTTGAGGTGAGCTTCAGCAACAGTAAGGCCCTAAGCAAATGAGTGAGACCCTATCTCAAAATAAAAATAATATAGGGCTGGGGAAGTAGCTCAGTGGTAAAGCATAACTGGGTTAACTACCTAGTACCCACCTCCCAGTAGTACATTAAAAATTTTAAAATCAGACAAAAACATAACCTTTTAGGTTTACAAAACTGTTCAACATAGGACTAGAACAATGGAAGTGGGGTATGGTGGTGCATGTCTGTAACCTCAGTGACTTACTTGGGGCTGAGGCAGGAGGATGGCAAGTTTGAGGCCAGCTTCAGCAACTTTTGAGACTGTGTCTCATAATTTTAAAAGGAGGCTGGAGATGTTGTTCAGTGAAGAATGCTTCAGGGTTCAATCCCCAGTTAAAAACAAAGACAGTGGAATGCAATGGTCATCATCACCCTAATATATGTATGACACAAAGGATGTGACTATTTGGTGTACAGCCAGAAATATTAAAAATTGTGCTCTATATGTGTAATATGAATTGTAAAGCATTCTGTTGTCATATATAACAAATTAAAATTAAAGAAAGGAAAGAAAAAAGATAATATAAACAAAAATGTCAATAAAAGGTCAATAGTTAAAAAACAAAACAAAACAAAACAAAATCCAAAAAAGCATTTAAAGCAATTGAGATGGATTCTTTCTTATCTTTGCTTTTACAGCAGAATTTGTCCTCATTTATTTCCAAGGCCTCCTTTCTAAGATGGAGGGAAAGGGAGAGAAAAGTGAAATTGCATGGAAATGGAGGGAGACCCTCATTGTTATACAAAATTACATATAAGAATAAACAAGGAGAGAAATGAATTACAGTAGATGGGGTAGAGGGAGAAGATGGGAGGGGAGGGGAGGGGGGATAGTAGAGGATAGGAAAGGTAGCAGAATACAACAGTCACTAATATGGCATTATGTAAAAATATGAATGTGTAACTGATGTGATTCTGCAATCTGTATTTGGGGTAAAAATGGGAGTTCATAACCCACTTGAATCTAATGTATGAAATATGATATGTCAAGAGCTTTGTAATGTTTTGAACAACCAATAAAAAAATTAAAAAAAAGGTCTCAATAATATTACTAGAACCAACCATTAAAGAAAAGAAAAGAAAAGAAAAAAGAACGATGTAGCTTCAGGCTGCAGAAGTTGCAAGGTCTAGGCCCAGAGTCCTTGGGTGAGGGCCCGGCTGGTGCAGCCCAGGAGCTCCAGACCTGCACACTGATCATCGAGTCTTTCAGGCATGTTTTCAGTCCTGGTCTCTCAGGTAGATATTGATTTTTTGAGACTTGGTGTCCTCTCAGCCTCTCATAGTTGAGCACAACCATTGTCCTACCATTATGATTCACTGACGCATTAGAAACTTCCCTCTGTGTGTTCTGATTTAGTGCTTTGAACAATGATTTATGGGTTATCCAAAGGTTTTAACTTTGGGAGATAAGAAAGTTGGTCTGATTAATGAACTCTTCTCTTCTGTCCATCTTTCTGTTTTATCTTTCTTCAATGCATTGTTGAAACTTCTTCTAAGTTTGTTATTTTGTGTGACTGTCAGAGGTGGTTCAATGCAGACCCCCCTGATTATTATGTAAGCCCAGGATATTGATCAGATCCTCCAGTTCTGGGGAGGTAGGAAGTGTCCCCCAAAAGCTCATTGTGAGACAATACAAGAATTCTTAGAAGTGAAATGATTAAATGAAGAGAGCTGTGACACTAATGTAGATTAACTGGGCCATAACTATAGAGAGGGAGGCTGTGACTGAGGAAGTAGATCACTGAGGGTGTGTCTTTGGGGTTTATTTTTTTGTCCTTGGTGAGTGGAGCTCCTCTGTGCTTCCTGGTTGCCACGTCCTGAGTTGTTGTCCTGTCACACCCTCTGACCATGATGTTCTGCCTCACCTTGGGCCCAAGCCATGGAGTCAGCCAACCATGGACTGAACCTCTGCATCTGTGAGCCCAAATAAACATTAACTCCTTCAGGTTGTTCTTGTCAGTTCTTTTGGTCACAGCAATGAAAAGCTAAATCAAGTTTCTTTTATTTCTGTGTTAGCTCACTCCCAATTGTTTTGTTTACTCTTCTTTCCTATGTACCCATTTCATATTACACACATAAATTTAGGTACTAATGCAGCAGCATAGCTTGTGTGTGCATACATACATATCCTTGTACATAGGTACCTGTATATACGTAGAGCATAAATACATATCTCTTAATGAAATAACAAGTGATTTAAACATCAATCTTATTTTCATCTTTTTTGTATTACAAGTTTAATTTTGTACTAATTATTTTAACTTTTCACTTTCGACTCTGATTTTTTTTCAAACCATTCCAATCAACCATAATACTAAAACTGATTTTATTATTTAATATTTGAATCATCACAACTGCTCAATGAGAACCTTGGAAGTGAATGCTTTGATCTCTGCTTGCTGTCCCTATATTTCACCACAGTACCCTTGTTTTCTGGCACTTCAGGATGGCTCCAGCACCTCCTAGGTATTTTCCTCCAGCCTGTTCACTCTGAGTTCCCCTTCCCTGACCACACTGTGGCAAGGGTTAGTCCCACTCTGTTTGCTCTCTGTCCAGACACCTTTCCAGGAAGAATGTGGAATGGGCTTTTCCTACAATTCCAGCAGATCTCCAAATTTCCTTTTACTGGTCCTGTGAAAGCCTCGTATTTTCAAGCCTCGCATTTCCTTCTGCAATTAATCTGCAGTGTTTTAATACTGTATTATTCAACATTTACCACCACAGATCATTGAGGACACTGAGGAACCAAGACTTGACTTTACTTGTGGTATGGACCCAGCCAGGAGGGCTGTTGGAGTGGGGGCCAATTTTTATAAGTTGTCAGATTTATAGTAAACATTGAATGCCATGATGACTATTACTTTTCTAAGCTATCTGGCATCTACAGAAAATCACAGAAGTAATGCTTGGGTAACAAAAAGTCCATTATATAAAACACATCTGAGCCAGGCATGGTGGTGTACACCTGTAATCCTGGTGATTTGGGAGGCTGAGGCAGGAGGATTGCAAGTTCCAGGCCAGCTTCAGCATCAATTCCCAGTACTATAAATAAATAAATAGAACCTGGCAGACTAAATTCCAAGACTTTTAACCTAACTCATGATTCAAAATATAAAATTCATAATCAACCCCACTGATCGTGTGGAAGGGTTGAGTAGCATCCTTTGGATCTTCGAAACTGGCTGCTATCTGGCTGTGAAGTTGGGAAGGATCACGGTCTTTCTAGACCTAGTCCACACCTTGGCTTTTTCTGCTGGCATCACCCTTATCTTGGAGGAGGAGCCTCTAAACTTTTCCACTTTTTGAAAAACATAACCCAACTGAGTAAGATGTCAGCAGCATGAGGATTGGCTTCCTGATATTGGCACAGACGTGATGAGAGCCCTAACACAGAGAATGGTAGTTGTTTGCCTCATAAAAGAGGAGCTGGGAGAAGGATTCCTATGACAGGAAGTAGTGGAAACAGGCAGCATTAATGAACAATAAGACCAGTGGATGGGCATTCTGGGGTTCCCTTTTGAAAGCTCTGGTGAACCCTGCTGTGAGTTTGCCTCCCTCTGTCGTGGGCTTTGGGCTTGGGTATTCTGCAGAAAAATGGCTGTACCCCAGACCCCGAGTTCCTCCACAGAACACAGACCCTCTCTGGAGATTATTTCCCATGAGTTGCAGGAAAAGACACAAAGAGGTCTCCTATGGATTTCTCCTGTGCCAACAATCTCCATACTCTACATCCCACTGGTTTCTCCCTAATTGTTACTTATTTAAGATATAAGAAAATGTAATCCGTATGCACCCATATTCCATAAATTTCACTAATAAAAATGTTGTTTTGTAAGAGCCTTTTGAAGTCCAAGAAAACTTTAGAATCATTTTTATGAGACTTTAAAAATCTTTCTTCTTAGGGGCAGGAAGTTATATTTTGCCAAGAATAAATGAATTCAAATAGCAAAGGGATTGGGCCTGACTTGTGCTGCCAAACCCACAGTGTTTCAGTTGCTTCTCAACTGGGCCAAGTGCATTTTCCCAGTTCTGAGAGTCAGGGCTGGTATCTAAAGTTTCAGACTAACATGTTATTACTTATAAATAATTATTTTAGTATGCCAGTTGTTCTTAACGTAAAAAGTTTGGCTTCTTTGATTTTTTTTTTTTTGATTCTACAGTCAAGGAAGAGATTATTGATTTTACAAATCAGTCCTTTATTAGGATTTGTTGAAGTTATCTAGAAAAAAATATGAATTTTATTACCTCTTTGATATTTCTTGAATGTTCTTTCTTCCTTCCTTCCTATTAATTTAAGATAGTGTAATGCTTTGTAAATTTCATGACCACATTCTAAAACAGTTTTAGGAGTGTTTCCTAAAAGGAAAATTATGATAAACAACAATCAATGTTGGTAACCATGAAAAATTCATGGAAACTTTAATGAAAACATCAATTATGTCAAAAGAGGGCTCCTCATTCCAAAGAAGTTTTTCTAAATAGAATTAATAGCAAATCCTGCTACCATTTTAAGGCAAGTTATTGATTTATAAATGACAATATTTAGTCTGTCAGTCTTTTCTCCAGGTGCTGGCCTTCATCTCTCTTCAGTATAAAGTTTCCCAGTTTTATTTGCTTGTTCTCTTTTCCTGCTACCCTTGAACTGCCACCTTTAATTCCACTTTAGTTTGGATTGTTATCAATATTGTGATCATCATCATCATTATTTTACTTGACCACTTCCAAGGCTCTGCATAATTCTGGATCTTTCTCTCATTGGCTCAGGCCTGATGGCTTCTGGCTTTCTGTGCCATTCGGTCCTCTTTCACAGTGTGTCAGCCCACACACCGCTCAGGCACTGCCAGTCACCAGATCACTGGCTCCAGGTTTCCTGACTGCCCTGAAGGAAAGGTAGGAGATGGTTCCTTTGGCTCCAGCTAGGGGTGTGTGCAGAAGCCTGGCCTATTCTCAGGAGCACTTTACCAGTCTGTGGTCAGGATGGAAGCCTGCTGCTGGGGATTGGGGCATTCAGTCTGCTTCTATGGGGTGATCATTTGGGAGACCCACTATGTGCCAGATATTGGAGCCCAGTGCTTTGTAGATAAGACAAATAAAACAGAGGCTGATGGTTATGATGGGGTGCAATGAGAAGAAGCTGCTCAGAGCAGGCAGTAATGAATGGTGCTGCAGAGGGTTGGCAGGGAAGGCTTCCCAGAGGAAGAGGTTCTTGCCCTGAGGTTGTGAGAGATGGACAAGAGAAGACAAGACCATTCAAAGAAGAGGTAGCCACTAATGCAAAGCCACAGAGTAGGAAACACTGGGAATGTTGTAGAAGAAATACAAGTACAGTTGGCTTTCGTTATCAGTAGGTTTTGCTTCTGCAGATACAACCAACAGAGAATGGGAAAAGTTTAAAATCACAAATTCAATGCAGTCCCCATCAAAATTCCAATGACATCCATCATAGAACTAGAAAAGTATTTCTAAAACTCATATGAAAGCATAAAGGACCTAGAATAACCAAAGCAATCTTGGGGAAAAAGAAAAAGCTAGAGGCCTCACAATATCTGATTCCAAGACAGAGCCATAGTAATCAAAACTGCATGGGACTGGCATAAAAGTGGACACATAGACCAATGAAACAAAAGAGCCCCCAAATAACCCCTCCATCTACATCCAACAGATTCTTGCCAAAGGTGCAAAACCATACTTTGAAGGAAGGAACTTCAGTAAATGATGCTGGGAAAACTGGATATACATATACGGAAGAACAAATACTAGTCCCTTCCTTCTTACCCCGTACATATATCGGCTCAAAATGGATCACAGACCTAAACATGAAACATGAAATTATGAAGCTACTAGAAGAAAACAGAGAAAACACCATAAGATATCAGTATAGGCAATAACATTTTGGATAAGACTCCCCAAAGCACAGGCAATAAAAACAAAAAATAGATAAATGGGACTATATCACACTATGAAGCTTCTGCATGGGAAAGGAAACAATCAACAGAGTGAAGAGACAACCTACAGAATGGGAGAAAACATTCATCCAACAAACAATTAATATCCAGAGTACAGGGAAGTCAAAATAACCCTAATCAAATAAGAAAAATAGGCAAATGATCCAAATAGACAGAGTGTTCGAAAGAAGAAATATAAATTGCAAACGGATTTGTGAAAAAATAATCAATAGTATTACCCATCAGGAAAAGGCAAATCAAATTCTCAATAAGATATCATCTAACCCAACCTAAAATGGTCACGTCAAAAATAAATAAATAAATAAATAAATAAATAAATAAATAAATAAATAAATAAAATAACAAATGCTTGTGAGGATGTGGAAGAAAGGGAAGTCTTATACACTGTTGGTGAGAATGTCAATTAGTTTGGTCATTATAGAAAACAGCATAGAGATTCTTCAAACAATGAAAACTAGATTTAAGATATGATCTAGCTATCCTACTTCTGGGTGTTCATTCAGAGGAAATAAAATCAGCATATTGAAGAGATCCTTGCACTCCCCTGTTTATTGCAGCGTGATTTACAGTAGCTAAGATTTGGCAACCCAGGTACTCTTCAATAGATGAATGGATTAAGAAAATGTGGTATAGGCACACAATAGAATATTATTTAGCCATTAAATCCTGCCATTTGTAGCAAAATGGATATAAATGGAAGACCTTAGTGAAATTATTGAGGTATATATCTTATTTCTCATATAGGGGAATTAAAAATATCTATCTGAAAGTAGAATATTGATTATTAGAGATTTGGAGTGATGGGGTAGAGGCAGGAGAGAGGGAGGTTGGGTTAGCAAGTCCTGAAGTTCAAGAAAAGGAATCAATTCTATTGTTCCACAGCACAGTGGGGCAAGTGTAGTTCACAATGTCCTAATATATATTTTTAGGAAGAACTAGAAGAGAGATATCCAAGGCCCAGAACATAAAGAACATAAAGCAATAATAAGGGAATGGAAATGCTAATTACCCTCACCCGATCAGCACAGGCTGTATACCTGTGTTAAAATGTCACATTGTACTGCATAAATTTGTACAATAATTGTATGTTCATAAAAAATTTGAAAAACAGAAACAACAACAAATAAGAATACAACAATAAAGGTATTACAAATAAAGGGTTGTATAACAACTATCTACACAGCATTTGCATTGTATTGGGTATTTTAAGTAATCTACAGATGATTTAAAGCTTATGGAAATGTGGATCAAATGCAAATATTATGCTGTTTTGTATAATGAACTTGAGCATCTGTGGATTTTGGAATCCCAAAGGGGTCCTGGAACCAATGCCCCAAGGAACAGAGGGTCTGTAATTATGTTCTGAAAGAATTCGGTGACCAAGAGGAGACACAATGAGAGTCACCCAAAGATTTAAATTAAAGAAGCAGTCCGATCTGACTCCTCTGGTGAGAGGTGTGGTGGTTGGATTGGTGGGAAGAATGAGGAAAGAGGGCCTGGAATCAGACAGACTAGAGAGAAGCCTGCACCAGCAGGCAAGGGGGTGAAGGGTAAGGACTGAGAGGGGCAGTTTCCAGTGTTAGGAATGAGTCCATTCTTTTTACACCTTGCAGTGAGGAAAGGTGAGTACAAGCCCTTTGGAATTAGATGCTAATCCTCATCCAACTCCTCCTTCCCCAGAACACGATATTCTGCACCTTTGTCAAGGGTGCTTATGACCTGATTGTGTGAGAAACATACACAATGACCCATACATATAAATGCATATATATATGTATATATATATGTGTGTGTGTGTGTGTGTGTGTGTGTGTGTGTGTGAGAGAGAGAGAGAGAGAGAGAGAGAGAGAGAGAGAGAGAGAGATTTAAGGAATTGGCTCCAGAATTCACTCTTGCTGGGGGTAGGTCTCTCTTTTTGTTTGATCAGGTCTCCAACTGATTTGATGAGGCCCACCCATATGATGGAGGGCAATCTGGTTTTATTCAAAGTCTACCGATTTTAATGTAATTCAATCTAAAATTACCTACCCAGACCCATCTAGACTAGTGTTTGATAAAACAACTAGACACCCTAACTTAACAGTTGATGTAAAATTACCCATCACAAATACCTTGCTTTACTTTTTTGTGCTCCCCATAAAAGGATGAATTCTATCAAGTCATGGAATCTGATAATGTGACATATGTGTATTTGGTTCCCGCTATGTACTTGCCAAACTAAGGTGCTTTTTTTCAGGGCTTGCAGTTTAAAATTTGCTTTTATGTATATTATCTGATCTCAACCAGTTTGAGAATTACCATGATTCTCTAAACTCATTTCACAATGGAAGAAATAAAAACTCAAAGCAGGTTTGGACTTGCCCGGGGTGAAGAGGCCCACTCAGGGCCTTAAGCCAGGGCCTTGGGTTCCCTACCTGGGTCTCCCCTGGCCCTGACTCCTGACTTTTTGAGGCATTGACCCAGGTATATGGAAGTGGAGATGACAAAAACACAGTCATCCTCACCTTGAGGACTTTGTGGTCACACTTAGCTGGCTAAATACAATAGGACCTTAATAAAGGCAAGAGCAAAGTTCTCTGAAACTCTGAAGATGGAGGAATTCATTCATGGGGTGGGGAGGGTTCTCACAATAACCACACAGAATTGGAGAATTTGACAGTGCTTGTGTGTGTGCGCTCCCTCTCCCTCTCCTCCCTCTCCCTCTCCCTCTCCTCCCTCTCCCTCTCCCTCTCCCTCTCCTCCCTCTCCCTCTCCCTCTCCCTCTCCTCCCTCTCCCTCTCCTCCCTCTCCCTCTCCCTCTCCTCCCTCTCCCTCTCCCTCTCCTCCCTCTCCCTCTCCCTCTCCTCCCTCTTCCTCTCCCTCTCCCCCCTCTCCCTCTCCCTCTCCCTCTCCCTCTCCTCCCTCTCCCTCTCCCTCTCCCTCTCCTCCCTCTCCCTCTCCCTCTCCTCCCTCTCCCTCTCCTCCCTCTCCCTCTCCTCCCTCTCCCTCTCCTCCCTCTCCCTCTCCCTCTCCTCCCTCTCCCTCTCCTCCCTCTCCCTCTCCTCCCTCTCCCTCTCCCTCTCCCTCTTCCTCTCCCTCTCCTCCCTCTCCCTCTCCCTCTCCCTCTCCTCCCTCTCCCTCTCCCTCTCCCTCTCCCTCTCCCTCTCCTCCCTTTCCCTCTCCCTCTCCCTCTCCCTCTCCCTCTCCCTCTCCCTCTCCCTCTCCCTCTCCTTCTCCCTCTCTCTCTCCCTCTCTTTCTCCCTCTCCCTCTCTCTCTTTTTCCAGGCCTGCTCAGACAGCTTCTAATGTTCTTGTCACTCATTTACCTTATTACTTGTTTATGCAGATGGCAACAAAATTAATGATTAAAATGTTCATCCAAACACTTTGGGAAGAAGGAAGTGGGGAAAAGTGGGGAATAAAAAGGGGGACAATATTAAATAAATTTCTTGCATGTTCCATTTTGTTTTAATTGCTTAAAATACAATCTTAAAAACTAGGAAAGAGGCATCCTTTAAAGATAATGTCTGTCCTACAGAAGATGTGTGTGTGTGTGTGTGTGTGTGTGTGTGCGCGTGCGCGCGCGCGCATGTGCTTTGCCTCTCAGGGATGAAGAAATGACCCAGGATTGTTTGTCCTGGTGAATTGTCCTCTGAAATTCAGACACTTGGGATCCATCATCATAATTTTGAGCTCACTTCCAATTTTAAACTTTCATAGCCTAAAAGAATAGAGATGTTTTCCAAAACAATGAGGGAATTATTTGAGCATTTGCTTCTAGCCCAATATTAAATACCTAAACTATATTGATTGGTCAATTGCATTTTTTACCCACACCCTTTTCTTAAGGATTCATCGTGTCCTGTCCATTAACAATGATACGGTAGGAATTCTGACACTTTTACTGGTGAAGATGAGACCGAGGTGCCTGGGTAATAGGATACTTGGGGAGTTTCCATGCAGAGCCCATTCCTGAGCCTTTCTGTCAATTGTTCTCATTCTGTTTCAGGGCTGCGTCTACTGACTCCAGCTCCAATTTATTTCTCTTTGTTCTCAACAGTTGTCAATCACTCTTATGACTTACGTGGTATTTATTTTGCCTTTGTATCTTCTGGAAGTTTCTGAAATAGCCCTTATTTGTCAGTTTGCCAGTCCTCTTGCCTTTGGAGTTAAGTTTAGTGAATTCACATAGGGAGTTTAATGATGCCCTTCGGAGAAATAAGACCCATGCCCCAGATGAACATGGTTATATATCTGAGTACAATGTAAATATAAATGGAGTGATTAGATTTTAATGTATGCTATTTGAACTAAATTTTAGTAATGAGAAATAGGGAGAGGCTAAAATGGTTTGTGATATAGATACCAATTCATATTTTATGATATGTACACCAAACAAGGAAATAACCAAGGTGAATGCCTTATTAGATATGAATTGGGGAAATTAACTTTAATGTGCAAAGTGACCTTTTGTACTGTAATTGCCAACATACTAAACTAGTCTGCATGAGGTCATGTTTTGGCAATTTGCTTATATTCATTTATCTTTTTGGTGGGAATAGCAATGGTGGAATTGAAAATTGGTATCTCAAGAAAAACTGTAGAGATACAGTCATTGTATATAATATACTTTATGGTTTTATTTGAAAAAATACAATGTGAATACCTATTAATTATAATATAGCAAGTGAAAAAGCTTTTATATATAATGATCTATAGAAAAAGAGCTCAAATATTCAGGAAGTCAAAGGACAGAGAAAGGTTTACCTGAAAATTGACACCTGATATATATTTTAACCAAGTTAGATGTCCAGAGTTTTTATAGCTGGTATAATTCACAAACAGAAGGGGAGTTTAACTTCTGTTGTGTGTTCTGCAAATTTCAGGGATTGAATGAGAGACGCCATGGGTGAATTGCTCACAAAATTTTGTGATCAACACTACCCAAAAGTGGACACAAGAGGGCGCCAAGCCCGCAGGAGCTGAATGGAGATTTAATGGACGAAATAAACTCTGGCACTTAAAAATGAAGCCATGTTTATTTTATTCTGAGTAATATATTATGCACCTGCTTGTTTTATTTTTTAGACTGATTTGTGTCAAATGACTTTCCAGAAATATGACATGTGTACTGGATTCAGGCAGAACTAATCTTTCAATGTAGAAGTGGTACTATTTTGTACAAACTATATTCCCTGATATAATGAAGTTTTACTTTATTGTACTTACTCTACAGAAAATTAAGACAGTGTGACAAGTTGGCACATGCCTTTTCAAGCATTTTTGTCTCTGTAAGTCACTAAGGAATGCTCACTGGTCATGAAACTAACGCACACACAAAGAGTGTGTTATGGGCAAAGAGTTGTGAGTCTTTGTTCAGGGGGTTCAAAGGCTAATTTGGGGCTGAGATTTCTGGAAAATAAAGGACATAAAATGGTTACTGAAGAAACTTGGGGAAGAAATACAGCATCTTTACTCTGTAAATATTTGGCTTGTATATGAGTTTGCTAGGGCTGCCATAACAAAATACCACAGACCCGGTGAGTTTCACAACAGAATTTATTTCCTCAGTTCTGGAGGCTGAAAGTCCAAGACAGAAGTGTTAGCTGGATTGATTTCTCCTGAGGTCTCTCTCCTTGCCTTGCAGAAGGTCACCTTGCCATGTCCTCACACGTTCTTTCCTCTGTGACCACACATTTCTGGAATCTCTTTATGTGTCCACATTTTTTCCTGACTTATAAAGATACCAGGCAGATTGGATCAAGCCTAAAGGCCTTATTTTAACCTAATCACCTCATTAAAGCCCATATTTCCAAATACAGTCACATTCTGAGGTACTAGGGTTTAGGCCTCCCACATCAGAATTTTGAGGAGACACAATTCCGTCCCCAACATCTTGGTTCCTTGTTTGTAAAAATTTAAAGTGGTAGGGGCAAAGATATCCTTCTGTGTGAGTGTGTTTGTTGACCAGCTTTCAGTGAAACAACCACCATGCCTGCACACATCAGATACCCAATCTGCATTTGCTGAGTGAGTGAATTTCTACTTTGAAAGGCCACCCATTTTGCTCTGCTTAAGCTTGCCTGAAACTTCAAATGCGGGACAGGTAGTAATTAACTGCTGAAAGAAAGACATAAATACTTCCTTTTAAACATTGACATTATGTCCATCTGGTGAAAGGAAAGGATAGAGGCAAATAAAGAGAGTTCAGGAAATGCTAAAAATTTCTTTGAGATAATTTCATTGAAAATTAACAAGTTGATTATTATGAAAACAGATTCCAATTTACACATAATGGCCAATCATCTAGCTTTCCTGGCCTTTGATGGAACCCTTCCTAACCCAAATCAATCTGCTTTTTACCCCTCCTGAGTGGTTATCAAGGGCTTCTCAGGTTAATTTGCCTTTCAGACTTCAGCCGCTTAAAGATAATACATTTAACTCAATTATAAGCTTTTGGTCTTGTTCACAGTGTAATTTCTTCTGCCCCAGCAGCCCCGCCCCAATACTTCTCCTTCGGTGCCCACCCCTTATTTGGGTGCAGTAACCGAGTTCTTTATCTAATTGGGCAACTTGCATGGATTTCCAAAACTTGAGCTGAGAGGCCAGCAGTGGCAGTGAAAACTGGGGGATTCCTGTTTCCAAGAGAGGCTCTGCTATTTAAGAAACAATTTCTGGCCACATGGAGAGGAGGTGAGGTCTCCTGGGTGGACCAGCCAGCTGCAAGTGGGTCAGCTAGTAGCTTCCAGATACCCTGCCTTGCCTGAGACCTGGATGTGCTAGCAAGTGGCTCAGTTTGTCTGAGATCAAAGGGCTTGGCTGGAGGCACAGAAGGGAGCCAGGAACCCTTAGCTAGGTGGCTACTCATAATAATGTGCTCACCCTAGAAGCATTTTTCTCCAGCTGTTGGATTTATCTATTGATTTAAGAAAAATCTCCATTTCTTTAATCAGGGACTTGGGCTAGAAGATGAGGCCTTCAATTGTGTTTGGACTTAAAACAAACACTCCATCTTTTCTGTCTCACCTTCAGTTTTTCTCCCAGCCTTCAAAAAGACCCTTTCTCTTCCTCTTGTCTGTTGGACGTCCCCTTTTCAGGCTACTGTGATAAAGTTCTTGATACTTTCTTTCTCACAAGACTTTTTAAAAAATCCTTCATGTTGGCAGGGAATTAACTCATGAATAAATGGATAATAATAACGGCTGACATTTTTGGAGCGCTGACTATTTGGCAGGCACTAAGCTGAGGGATTTGCTCGCATTATCTCACTTGATCCTCTCAACAGCTTTGTGATAAAGCCCACTTCACAAAGGAAGAACGAAAGCTGGGAGAGAGAGTTAAGTAGCTTGTCCTTGGTCATAGAATTAGGAAGCAGAAATGTTCGACTGTGTAGGACAGAAGAAAGGATATGGGTTTGGAATGAAAGTCCATGACTCTGAAACACACACACACAACATAGAAGGTCAAAAAGCTAATTTTTATTACTTAGCAGCTTCAAGCAGCCATTGTGTGTCCAGTACCCTAACAAAAGGGCTGAAGCCACAGAACTTGCCTATGGAGAGATTTTTTTTTAGTCCAGTTCAGTGGTTCCCCAACCTCTGCTACCTACTGGAAGGATCTGGGGATCTGTAAATATATAAATGTGTATAGGAATGCCTGCTAGCCCCCCTCCAGAGCATCATGCTTAAATGCAGTAGTTCAGTGCCTTCTGTTGGGGTGCAAACCAGTAAGGGAGTTTTAAAAGCTCCCCAAGTGATTCTAATGGGCATAGTTTGGAAACCGCTGATCTAGCTGCAGAGTGAAGCTCTGACATGCTGATTGAGAAGCAGGACAGAGATAAATCCACGAGGCATCCTGTCGCAGTTACTATTCCCCCAGGAATTGCCATCAGCCCTTTGCCACCAAAGTCAGGTCAGCGGACCTTTCAATCTGCTCTTTTTTTGCTTCCCTGATTTTGGTCTGGACAGGAGGTTACTCTGATTCACAAAGCCCTGGGGAACAATGGTCTTTTTGGTTCCTTTTTATAAGCACAAGGTTAAAGAAGGAGTTCACCTGGGTCTCCAGGCCCTGCCCTCCACTCCCCTGCTTTCCTGCCTTGGCTCCCCTGGCTCTCTCCCTGGGTGAGCTTTTGTTCTCCTTTTTCCACTTGTTTCCTTTTTTTGCTGCTTAAATTTTCTCATCATTTACTTCTCCTCATCTGTCACTCATCTATCTCCCTGATTAAAATTTGACAAGCTCAGTACTTAAAAAAAAAAAAAAAAAACACAAAACTTTTTTTTAGAAGAACAAAAGCTCGAGTGTCTTTTGTGTACTCATTCAATCGGGAAATTCACACACGTTCTGCCCTCTTTCTACAAAATCCTATTCCATCCCGTGTGCCATTTCCTGTGCCCTTGCCGGGACCTGGTCACCTCATTATTTTTCAGGCTGTCCCTGTTGATCACCCACTGTCCACGATGCTGCTGTTCTTCTTTCCGTGGTAGTTTTTAAATCATTCTGAAGATACAGAATTCCCCTTGCCTGTTACCATTACTCCATTTGGTGTTTAACTGTACTGAACATATTGAAAGGTTGAAAGAGACATTACTATTTTGGTTATTTATCTGTTGCCGAATGTACATGAAAAGATGGAGCTTTTTCTTCCAACGTTCATCAACAGCAGATAGGATTTTATGGCTATAGAGATTTTTCAAGGCAATTATAGCTATTCATTTACATTTTACATATTGTTAAATTTTACTTATTTGGAGAATGTTAGAAAAATATAATGGTGATTTAAATGAAGCACCATGAGGGGATAGGGAAAAAGAAATAGTATAAAAGGAGAGTACAGAATTAAAGTCTGAAATGAATTCCAAAGAAGCGTCACCAGTAGAACTGGGGAGGCCAAATACGAGAAGGGGAGTAGAGACGCACACTAGAACTATGTATAAACAGCTCTCAAGATAAAACGAGCAGGTAGGCAAAGGCTAAGCTTAGGATAAAACACCAGAAATTGAAAAATCAAAGAGTGGGAAAGAGAAATAACTTCGCCGCTAGAAACAGCTTTTTTACTTACAAAGGTGGATACATCAAAGAAAAAGAAACACAGGGATGAAGTCGTTCCAATCCTATTTCAAAAGGCACAACATCACACTTATGAATAAAAACGACCCTATTTGGAAACCTGGTTGAAGATTATTCATTCTCCAAATAATGAACTTCAGCAATTCGACACAAACAGAATGTAGAAGCGGCTTCACTCATGGAACCAGAAGATGGCACTATTGTCAATGTTTGCAGGGAAAATGCACTCTTGTCTTGTTTTCCAAGCTGGTTTCTGAGTGGTTCAGCCCAACAGACTGTACGTAGAGGACAATTATGTGTGGATTCTTGTTATATGGGTTTTCTGTAAAATACAACAAAATAATCCAAATCACTTTGGAACTCAAGAAAGATGATGCATGGCAGAAGATTTATATCCATATACCTGCTACACCTTGTGGCCCACAAAAATTCATCTTTCTATTGACATTCAAAATTAGCTAGGTTTTTAGTTCATTTTCCCCATAATGGGCAAATAAATCTATTTCTAGGTGATTGAAGGGAAGCGATAGACTAATTGTATTATATTTCTAGGCTAGAATTATTGGAAATCTATAGACATAATTGTGTTGCTCTTGCTTCCATAATTTAAAAACCTCTGTCTGGTTAAATATCACCACATTTCCCAGCGATGGTTGCTGACCTTACTATGGTAGGATATATTTATTATTCTCGTTCTTCAGACAAAAAGCTGCACAAGAAAAAACATTTTGATCCCATTCAGAGTAAATCTGAAACAAAGCATGTCTCACTGTTGAAATTGCCTTGCAGTAACACATTTCTTGGAGTGTTCTTTCCAAATTTTTGAAAAATTAAATGAGTATCAAGCAAATTAGACTTGAAGAATAATTCCTGGACCTAAAAGGAAAATGACAACGAAAATCTCAATTAAATCTTTCCTTTCTTTTAAGTGTGCTTGTATGTGTTGGGGCTGTTAGTGAGGAGAAGAAGGGTAAGGTCAAGGTTAGGAGATGGGAGAATGGGGAGATATTTTAGCTTTGGTTATTTTTACTTTATACTAAATGCTGAATTCAATCTCATTCTTTGATTAAATATGATTCTAAAGCTAT